>NC_135305.1:117804037-118110859 GCF_048772815.1 Callospermophilus lateralis | reverse complement strand
AAGTATGGAGATTCCTCAAGAAACTTGGAATGGAACCACCATTTGATGCAGATATCCCACTCCTTGGTTTATACCCAAAAGACTTAAAATCAGCATACTATAGTGATGCAGTTACATCAATGTTTAGAGAAGCTCAATTCACAATAGCTAAACTATATAATCAACCTAAGGTGCTATTCACAGATGAATGGATAAAGAAAATGTGGTATATATACACAATGGGATATTCCTTAAAGAATAAAATTATGGCATTTCCAGGTAAATGGATGGAGCTGGAAAATATCATGCTAAGCCAAATAAGTCAATCCCAAAGAACCCAAGGTAGAATGTTTTCCCTGATATGCATATGTTAATTCACAATTGAGGGGGGTGGCTAGAGAGAATAGAGGTATTCTGGATTAGACAAAAGGGAGTGAAGAGAAGGGAGGGCTTATGAGGATAGGAAGCATAGTAGGATCAGATATTATTACCCTCTGTGCATATGTGATGACACAACCAGTTAATTCTACATCATGTACAATCAGAATAATGAGAAATTATACTCCATTTACGTATGATGTTTCAAAATGCATTCTACTGTCATGTATAATGAATTATTACAAATTTTAAAAAAGAAATGTTTATGGAAATAAAAAATCCTAAAAATTCTTTTCTGCTGAGATACATAATAAACATACTCATTTAGAAAAAGAACACTTTATGTATGTACTTATAATATCACACAAATAGAGATCTCATATATTCTTGTACATAGAAAATGTTACATGTTTTATGGGAATCACCAATAAAATTGTGATAAATGTACATTTCTCATGGGTTTCAAGTAAAAGAAATAAATCCTAATACTGTAACAAATATATTATCATTAGAAACCTTAATAATTCCAATCTAGTTATACAATCTTACTTTCCAGCTTGCATATAGGTCATAAAAGTTACTGAAAACAATAGGAAAACATTGTTTTGACAGCTGCCATTATACAATAAATGTCCTTCTATTTTTGTACTGAAGATAACAATTGCCAATCTGAATAAGTGATGAGTGGGAAGTATGAAGACATCAAATCTCCTACTATTCAACTTTTGTTTAAAAAAAAAAAACACCTGTCAAGATAAAATTATTGGCTATTTTATTTCTCTTAGAAACTTACTCTTAAAAAGAGAATATTCAAAATGACTCAATTAGCTCAATTATTGGATTTAAATTTTTAACAACTGGCCAAGGAACTATTGAACATTAGTCCTTAAGTAGTAGCATACCTCAAATAGAATCCATATTGACAGATATTTCAGCTGATATACTCTAACAGCAAACTCTGCACACAGTATTGTCACTCTTATTGCTGTCACCTTTTGTCTTGACTAAATCCTGTCCTGAAGTGGTTCCTTAATACCTTTATAAAAGCTGGAACAAGGCTACAGTAGGAGGGATAGACATAAGCTATACCTTACATTAATATAAGAAAGAGAAGGAACGAATAGTGAAAAATATTGTTTTAATTTCTTTCCAATATGTGTGGGCTAGCAGAAAAGCTTATGCATTACATATAATATATGAAAATAAATTTAGTAATTTCTGCAAACTGCTTCACCGTCCTTTAGTCTTACTTCCTTAAATGTTCACATACAATATACTGAAGATATTGCTGTAGAGACTGCGTCTTGTTTGAGGTAGCCAACTTCTGGTCTCTCTCTTCCCAAGTGAATTTCTATAGAGAAAATCATGAGGTCCCTTCCCCTGGCTGCACTCCATTCATATTGAGTATTTTAATATCATTTACAAGACTACCAAATAATAATGTGGCAAGAAAATAGATAGTTAATGCTCAACCTAAAGTATCCAGGAAGAAAAGCAGCTCTTATTCAAGAAACTGTTCTTATTTTAGAAACTTTAGTTCTTATTTTCGTAGAAACTGTGAGAAGGGAGAAACTGAGAAGGCTATTAGTGTAGGGGAGAGTGAAGTAGCCACCTCCAGGCAGCTCACAAATGAAGATGGCTTTCTATCATGCAAATTGCCAGTGAGGGAGTGGGGAAAGGACATTCATGACAGATATTGGGGGTGGGGGGGGTTATACTTGGATAAAATATTTTTGGAGGACAACTTGATACACTTAACCAGACTTCTGACTACGGAGTCTCTGTAACCCAGGAGTTTTACTTTCAAGTATACTGAGTACAAAATTGCACAATAAATAAAAAAGATATATAATTAATATATATATATATATATATATATATATATATATATATATATATAAAATATATATCTTTGTATTAAAAACTTGCTTAAACATTGGAATAATGAATAAAAATCTAATTAATAGATAAAATAATTAAAGGGGGCTTCAGACTTCAGAATACTTCATAGATTTCCAAAATGCATGATAGATTTCTGGATTTAGGGACATATTTAAGTTTAGTCATGAAAAAAGATCCAATTTCAGAATAACATATGTAGAATATTTAGAATACATTCAAAAATGTAAGACTGTTAGTATATATATATAAAGAAAGTAACAGGCATTATGCATGATTAATATTGTTTATTAATAAAGAGCTTTTTTGGAGGTAATAACAAAATTAATGCTGAGCATAAAAATAACACTGGGAAAATAAAACAACCAATTTTAAGACAGTGATAAGGCAAAATTAGAAATTTAGAAGTTTGGCCAATTTTTATTTAAGAAATTGAAAAAAGCAAGTATACAACTCAGCCTAATGTCACTTAATTTAAAAAAAAAATCTAGAAAATTTTTTAAAAGGACAAGATTTAATAAGTCATGCTCAGGGTAATGTTATTTTTGGTCATAGGACCTTAAACTTATGGGAGAAATGCTTGTTGAAAATACAAGTTTAACACTAACACAGGTGACAAACAATTCAATAATGATGGCACTGACACATGAATTCATGTCTGAGTTCTTTATGACCTTACATTGGGGGGAACCACCCATTGTGACAAACTTCTTGTTTTTGCTCTTAGGGTGCTTAAATATTGGTTGGACCTGTGAGAATGATCAGGAATAGAATCTTATGTGAGAACTCTTTGTCTTCATTTAAAAACATTTGAAGAATTTTAAAATTCAACTAAGAATACTCAAAATGTCTCTTGAGGAATTAGTTTTCTGAAAATCTTAAAAGAGTAAAGAAACTTTACAAAAGTGCCCCTGATTTTAAGTTTAAATAAAATGATACATGAATTTAAAAACCCAATTTTTAGTCTGCTGCAAACTTCCCCCTGAGTCCCCAAAGCCAGGACCCATTTGAGAGATCCTGGTGGGCTCCTAGCCCACAATCTGTTGTCAGCTGGTCTGGTCAAGGAGGAAATGTAAAGGAAAAGCTAAAAAGGAAACCTGCCTCTCACCTAATCCCATTATCCTTGACGCCAGAAAAACTAATGAGTGATCACCTTCTTGCAACTCAGAGATCATCCTCAAAGAGTTTTAGTATATTGTGTATATTACTTGCTGATTTTATTTAATGTTTTAGGTACAGCCCAACCAATAAGCCACTTTCTTAAGCTTTCTGAGGAGCTGATTAAAAACAAAAACAAAAACTGTCACCCAAATCAGGGCAGATATTCAAGTGAGATCACAGGGTCTGTTCTGATCCCTTACTGTGTTTCTCCACCACTCTCTTCCCCACCCCCCTCCTCCTCCTTCCTCCTCCTTCTCCCTCCCCCCTCCCCCTCTCCCTCCCTCCCTCCCTCCCCGCCCCCTCTCTCTCTGGTCTCTTTTTTTACTTTTCTTGATCATTTCCAAGCTTTCTTAACATATGTTGATGATTTCTCAGCTTATGACGCACAAGTATAGGAATTTCCATGTACCAAAAGAAAAATCTATCAATATATTTCTTGATAAAAATTTAAGAAGGAAAAAGGTAAGAACTCCACAGGGGTTGAGCTAATTAATTTTCTTTATAAACACATAAGCAACTATACAAGTGACCATCTGCTTTGTCTGCATGAAGTTAATGAATACACAAAAGGAATCAAATTTAGAATTTACTGAAATCTTAAATTCAACTGCCTAGATAGTAGCTTAGATCTGTCATAACATAAGAGGAAAAGTGCTCAAGTCTGCAGGAGAAAGACTAACAAAAATAAATAGGATTTTTTGTTTCTTTCAGTGAGAAGCAGTGAAAGTAATGTTATTTTGTTTGCATTATCTGAAAGCACAGACATAAGAAACTAGTATGTGGCAGTGACATTATTTCCAAATATGACTCTGATATTTAGACAAACTGAGACTGCAATGCACAGAAAATAGTTAAATTTAATATTATTGTGATAATTATTAATTTTCTTTTAAAATTCATTTATTTTGTTTGGTTCAGCATGCTAGAAGCATGCAAAACCATTTCTTGCAGATAATCATTAAAAATAAAAGAACATACCATAGATTAATTCAGAAAATCACTACCATAAAATATCACTCCTAGACTCCAATATTAAAAAGCATGTCCTTTCTATTATTTTTATTTCAATGGATAAACAGTTTATATATGTACGTATATATGTGTGTATGTCCATATATAAAATATATCATGATTATAGATATACAGATTATATATCATAGTCTATTTAATATACATGCAGATACAATACAAAACCAAAAATTTGCAGACACAGCATTTATTTCAACTATTCAAACTGAAGCACCCAATGTATAAGATTGTAGACATGCATGATAAAATATTTTGAAGAATGAAATATACCTGAATTCACACATAAAGTAATATATAAAGTATTCATAATTTGATAAGTAACATCTCTAAAATTGTTATGAAAATTCAATCAATCATTAATTAACTCCACAAGTAACCACAGACTTGTTTCTGGTAAACCATTCAATTTTAGTTGCTGGATATACTTCACTGACCAATAAGGCCCACACTAAATATATTTATTATCTAGTGAAAAAATCAGAATTTATAAGCATAATTACAGATGATGCAAAGAATGATAAACCAGGCATGATAAACACTTATGCCACCATGACTCAGGGGGTTGAGAAAGGAGGATCACAATTTCAAGGTCATCCTGAGAAACTTAGTAAGACCCTGTCTCAAATAAAAATAAAAAAGGGCTGGAGGTGGAGCTCAGTATTGAGCATCCCTGGTTAAATCTCCATTACCACCACACCCCAAATATCCCAAAACACACAAAACATAAGAGTACACATAATAGGGAGCTTTGTTGGGAAGTGTACCAGCAAATAGTAACCTAGGAAATAACTTTGAGCTAATAAAATTCAAAGAATGGCCAAGAGTTCAGGGAAGAAACATTGGTTCTTGGTTTAGGTTAATGGTTTAGGTTAATGGTGAACATCAAACACTGTATAGTCTATTCCATCATAGAATTTTTTTTCTATAAAAACAAAAACGTCTTCTAACATAGGAGAAAACATTGAAATTCAAGTTATCACTCAAGAAATGATATTCACAAGGAAATTGTTTGTTGATGCCATGTTTGTTTGTTGATGCCAAATTAATATCTATTTAAACCCCAATATTTTAAGTCACTTTGTGCTTCTAATTCAAGTAAAATAAAATATACAATAGTGGCTTTTTAAAAAATATCTTATTTGTTGTTGGGGGACCTTTATTTATTTTATGTGCTGAGAATTGAACCCACTGCCTGACTCATGCTAGGCAAGCACTCTACCACTGAGCCACAACCCAAGCCCACAATAGTGGCTCTTAAACAGAGCATAAAGAGTATAAGATTTAAATGTGCAGATGAACTTCAGAGTATTGAAAATTTAAGATTTACCTCCAAGGTATCCAATCCTCATTTCTTGTTCCTGTTTTTCAGCAGTTTCCTAATAAAGTCCAGGGAAACTCTTCCACATTCAATCCCCTGAATACCTCTGACTTTTCTTCCCTTGTCTATGCAATGTTCTTCCCTTAGCCAGTGGCCTTCCAGCACCACAAGGCCCATCTCCTTGGTGACTTTTTTTCATACCTTCAACCAGTTAAGTATTGTTCTTTATAAATACTATGATGATACATAGTCAACTTTGGGCTTGCATTGTATTTTTTTAAATATATGTAACTGTCAGATTCTTCTACAAGACTGGAAGTGCCTTTAATTATAGAACTTGGTCTTCTTCATTCTTCTATACTATATTTTATTTAATATTTAGGATCAAAATATTTGAATCAACCTTGATTGGCAGGCAGTTTTTCAAAATGCCTCTAAATCTATGGCAAAGTTGTGACTTCTGTGAACAGTTTTTCTCTCTGAAATGACTTCAGAAAAAAAGTCATAGGGCAAGATTTTAGGCTCAGCTCTCCTTAAAATTTGGAATATTTTACATAATCTTGTTTAAGAAATACCTTGCTTCAAATCAGTGAATTTTATAAGAAACTTAGATCTTATCTTTAGAATTGGTGAACCACAGAGAAAGCTCATTGTATGGGATTAAACATCACTCATTCACTCTTTCCTTCACCAAATATGCATTATATCTCATAGGTACATCAATAACTATCCTAAGTGCTATGGATAAAAAAATAAACAAGACAGAATAGTTTCCTCTCATTATCAAATATAAAGAAAAATAGGAAAGGGGAACTAAAAGGACATATTTGCAAAGAGTTGTCAGTAATATGATATAAACAATTGAGGTATTGATACAGAGAATGATGAGCAGGGGAATCTTGAGGCAGATATTAGGTAGATGTTAGGAAACACCACTTGTGATGGGAAAATTAAAATGGAGACCTGAAAAGTGTTGTAATTGAGGATAAAAGAATAATGTAATGGTATATTGAGTTCATCATATTGTTTACAGACTTCAGAAGACTATTTGTGGAGAAGAAGATTAGAGAAAAAGAAAAATGTAATGAGAACAAATGAAGAATTAACAAAATGTATCAGAGCTCCTTATAGTTACAATTGAAGTATGATTGCTTAATTAATCCATATAGACATTTGAGCCTTATATATAAACCAGCTAAATGTATACTCCTTCTAACTCCTTCACATTATTATATGTGATTGCCTCATACCTTAGGGGATTTCAAGAAGCTCCCATGTTTGTACCATTGTATTGTAACCAAACATAAATTTTAGCATTTCTAACTGATGACTCTAGTGACACACGATTCACATCATCACCCAAAATGTCCTTGAGATATTTAACCTACTCACATCATCTTTTAATACTAATCCCTGACTTGCTAGAAATGATGGCTCCTCAATACTGAAAGACTACCAAATGTTTTTATATGACACATAGGAAAACATTTAACATTTTGTAAGTATCTGCAGTTCAGGAAAATTAATTTGGATAATTTTATCTCCAATAAGAAAATATCATTTGGACTTGCTACTGCAAATATTATAGAAACCAACTCACTTTCTTAAGTCATAGTCCTCAGGAGTGAAAGAAAGGATATGGGGTGCCAGTGTTTTAAAAGGCAAAATAAAATTTCTAAAGATGCCAGAAGGGAAAACTGTTGTAATTACATAATGAGTCTCATAACCCATCATACTAATCTGGAAGGCCTTTGTCACTAAAACTTGGAAAGAATATGAAAAGATATGGATATATGTCTGTTAGGAAATGGTGAGGGAGCCCGTGGTGATGGCTGAATATAACATAAAGGCATTTATTTTTTATTCTACATAGAGAAATGGCTCAGAAGTAAACCCCACCAGAAATGGGGACACAGACAAAACTGCTGCCTAAAAGTCCCATCCATATACATCAGAAAACATTGATGAAAAAATTTCTATATTACCATCATCTGTATTCCTGTCCTTCCTTCCTTGCTCTAGTCTTTATGGACCCAAAGAAAAGTACATGAGATTATCATAATCAGAAATTGTTCAGTTATATAAAAATTAATATCAAAATGAGCCTAGATCTCTCTTTTGCATTTCCTTCCTTCCAACCTGCTGCTCTTCCTGAAATATAATAATTTTAACATTGAAAGATGCATTTCTATGCTTAATATTCTTTTTATTGCATTAAATATTTTTGTTTATCCTGTGTTACCTTTTCAACTAAATTATGTGCTAAATGCTTTCTCAGGAAAACACAACTCAGCACTTTCATATCCCTGACAAAGAAAGAAAATTGAGTGCTATACTTTTTATGATTTCCTACTGCTTTTTAAATTCTGTCATCTAATGGGACTAATGTTCACGGTTTAGGAGTATATTTACCATAAATAGCTTTAGCGGTTATCAAACATCACTGCCTCGGTTTGGCGTTTAACCAACCTCAACCACTATTTATTGCCTCATATACTTGTCTACAGTGAACATTACACCTTAATTATCCCAATCCCTATTTCTAGCCCTGATTTTAAAAGCCTGAATGGGAATAACCATTTCTTGTTTCACTTATGTCAGAAGGCAGTGCCTGTACTCAGGCAATCAGAGAGCAGGGCCATGAAATCAGCAGTGTGTTTCAGTGACCTGAAAAGTCCCAGTTCTGCAGCAATGGAAATGCAAATTCTGTGATGTGCAAGAAGATGGCCGACAGGGGCAGGCTGCCAAATATTTCTTCCAAATGCTCACATTCATATTGATGTCTAGTAATATTGGAGGCTATTGAGGAAAGATAAGAAATAGTGCTGATTTTGAAAACTGTTGATTTGTCTTAATAAACATAAGTGGGACTTTGCACTTTAAAAATCTATCTGTGTTTCACCCCTAATGTATTCCCACACTACTTTTCCAGTGGTTTTACATAAAAAAATAATTCTTGGCAAGAGTGTAATACTTTTCAGGTTTTAGAAAGTTATCTTCTAAACAGATGAAACTACAAAGTGAATTATGAGTTTATGAAGTAGATCAGTTTGTGCCTCTCACTTTAAACTCTGCCTGACTTTTTGCTTCCTTGATCATTTTAGATTTAGCTCAAATATCTCTTTCTCTGGGAATCTTTACCTGCCCACTTCTATAGAACTAAAGAACCAAAGACCTTTGTTTCTGTTCAATTATCTATAATGAGCACAATGGTTATTTGCACTTGAACCCTTAACTGAACCTTTCAACAGGAAAATATGCAGCTTGACATCTTAATTTAAAAGCAGCATTCAACATGGAATTTCTGAAAGAAAGGCTATTTGCCCATTGACAAATATCCTAACTCAGGGGCTAACATGGGGAAACAGAGATTAAAATGTAATTTTGATTTTATACTACATTATTATCTCCCTTTCTTATTTAATTGTAGAAGTGATGTTTCCATTATTTTGTTAAGATATTTAAAATTTCTTTCTCCATCCTCATCCTCTCCAGTTGGCCAACTGTCCTAGCTCATAGATGAAGATGGGATCTCCTAATATTTACTGCTGGGATTTGCACTTTAAGTGGTGAATACCAGAGTAAAATGTCCTCTTTGGGTTCTCAGTCTGTCTTGTGTCTTATCCCACACTCAGCATTTCACCTACCCTGTCCTGAACTCCACTTCTTCTTCTCAGTGGATCTAGTGGTTATCCTGCTGTCTTGACAATTTTGTTGAGAAAGATCTTAGAACATTTTGGGAATTTCTCTCTAATACCTGGCACAAGACTTTGCATGTACTTTGTGTTTAATATATTTGACTTAAATATAAACTATTAAAGGATGGATCTACCATGTCTTTAAGTCTTTCTCTTCCCTCCCCTACCACATTCTTTACCCTCAGAAATTTTAACACTCATCCTAATGATTAGGGATAGCTGTAATCCCACTTTCTCATTATTTTCTAAGTGTGTGACTTGGAAAAGTTTTTTCAGCTTTATGTACCATATTGTCCTCATGTCTAAGATGCGAAAAAGATCAGGTCATGATTTGTAGAGTCTGCATAAATATTATCTACATGTAAAATATGGATTACCAGCTATTTGTTTTGGGGAGGATTTTCTTCTCTGAATGACACTAAATTTATCTTTGAGTTAGAGTTATTAGTAGTAAGATTCATAGTGACATATAGTAGATTAGTGGGATGCAAATCTGGAGTAATTGTGAATGGGCAGGAGGTTTCTTTGGAGGATATAGAAATGGTCTAAAATTAGATTGTAGTAATAGTTAGATCACTGTGCATTTAAAGAAATAGGTGGATTTTGAGTTATAATTGTATTAACAGAAACTTGTTAAATAAAATTAATAACAATACCAGGAGTATTATATTAACAGAAAGTTGTTAATTAAAATTAACAATAATAATACCAGGAGTCAGGTCTTCCTGAGCTCAAAATCCCAATTGTTTGCTCTATCCATACCACCTCACTTTATAAAAAGGAGAAGTTTATATTTAAATGATCATCAAATTGTTCTCTGGGAAAATCCTTGGTATAGATGATATGGAATTAAAACTCTTACCTAACCATGTTCTATTTTCATTGTTTCTTAAATACTAGGTAATAAAAGAAGTTGCTAGTGATGATTTAACAGTTGTCTTCTACATATGAGTTAGAAAAGCAATTATTAAATAATAGGTAGGAAATACACCTTTTTTTGGCCTGGTTAGAAATGGCTGTCTCCTTCCTTCCATCTACATGTCTACCTTGTTTTCTTTTCTACAAAGGGACTGACTGTAGTTGTTACAGATCAATTCTCTCCATAATTCATAGACAACATTTTAAGAGAAACATATACCTTATTAGCTAAGGGAAAGACCCTTAAAATGAAAGTATAGGTATCAACTTACTTTTTTCTTAAAATTATCAAAGTATTTCTTTAGTATTAAGTACATAGTTAAATAAGTCTTAAAAAGAGGGTGTTGAGTTGCTTTATCCATGTTTATACATGTTTTCACCTTTTTCTATCATGTTTTGAAAGCATTTTACCTTAACTTAGAGAATTTTTTAAAAGGTAATTTAGACAGAGGTTGAAAATTCTAAGCAGAATTTCAGATTGCACTTAAAAATCCTTAGAATTGTTTTTATATTCAACATCTAAGTTTGAATTCTTGAAGAAGACATTTTCTACAAGGTGAGTAAGAATCAAAAAATGATGGTTTGAGCTGCATATTTTATGATTAATAGTATGGCTTTCTCTGTCATAGAAGATTCCATTTCCTCCTCGCCAATTGTGGCTCACATGACCTGACCTGGGAGTTTTTCAGCCTACATGTTTTTATGAGGTGCTGGCTGTCAGATGAACTCCATCAGGGTTGTTACCTCTGGAAAGGTTAAATGCAAGAACCTCAGAATTTTTCAAAGAGAAAAAAAAATCTGTCGTCAAGGAGCATTATATCTCCCAGCTAGGAAAAAAAAATGTCTCTGCTGATCCTCCCTCTAACTTTGAAAGTTAGAAAAATCTATAAGAGGCGGATGAGTATGTCAAAGATTTTTAAGACTTGGTATAGGTTAGGTTTATTTTCAGATTATTTCAGTTTATTTTCATTGCTTAACAAAGGAAAACTGGTCACGTTGCTGTTTTTTAGCTCCTTGAGAGTAGTAATACAGCTCTGTCTGGACTGTGTCTTGCAATGAATGTCAGCATTGAGAAAATCTGTATTCAGGTGTATACTCCAGGTAAATCTCAAGGTTTTATGCAAAAAGCATCTCTTCTCTGGCAGTAATCCATTATGCAGTAACAAGTACCACAATTTCCAATAGGTAAGATTTATTTAAAATAAGGTAACTGGATTAACAAAACAATTGAGTTGACAATAAATACTTATTGATCAGATGATTGCTTTGAGAGATACAGGCATGAAAGAACAGCAACATATGATTCTAATGCTCAATTTGAATCCAAAGGTGAATTTAGAAGTGCTGTCCTACAGTGAGCTTTGAAGAAAACAAGACTAAAGTCAGAACTTGAGATAGAAGAGGATTTAGATAAAAAAAGGAAGATCTAAAATCAAAAGAGAATAAGAATATGACATAGATATGGAGAGAAATTACTTCTTTCCAAGAGGAATTATTATTGATGCCTTTTATAGACTTAGTGTGTATTTTCTCAGAAATGCTTTAATTTTTAGATATGGCTTTGGGGAAAAGATGAGTTGAAGAATAGCTCAGGGTGAATAGAATAGCACATTCAGAGTATTCATGTGAGTAAATGGGTTTTAAAAAATGTCTAAAGGAGTTGTGGAAATAATTACTGTTTCCATTTAGTTTGGGGAATGAAAGTTTTGTAATCAGGTAAGGAGTTGAGTAAAACTCACTTGGTTTTTATTTTTTCTAAGGAAATGTGGACACTCAGAGACCCTTGAAGTCTCTTCCTGAATTCACTGCTCATACAATGAATTTATTAGAAGTACAGCAAAAAAGAAAAAGAAAAAATCTTTCTAGGGAATATGATAAAGTATTATACCCACACTGAAGTATTTGTTCCATTTAATGTTCACCAAAGAATATAGAGCAGGTAGTGTTTAGCAAGCAGGGGAAATATCATGGGCAAGACCACAGGTTCAAAACATCCATGAGATATTCGTGAAATTCATTGGAAAACAATTTATGCACATATTTCAGGGTTCTCTCTGTGATATATTTTGCACTTATATAATCAAGTTAAAATAGTATTACAATAAGAATCAAAATTTAATCATTTCTAAAGTTCAGTGTTAATATATCTTCTTCAATATTTACTTAAACTTTGAGAGCCAGAGATAATGAATCACATGTATTTAATGGTAATTAGACTTCAGAATACGAACACCTATAAAAGTAATTTCATTTAGGCTGATATCTACAATACTCCCCCAGAATGTCATTTGTCTGGGGTCAGGACAGATAATTTAGATTAATAAACTTATGGAGGACAATCATTTGGGAGCACTGGGATTATGCCTTCCCCTGGTCAACTTCTACCTTGATGGATGCTGCTTGCACAGCAACTTTAAGGAGGAATCCTTAATGAGTAGGCTGCTTTTATTGTTCAGAAGTTGGTCATTTAAGTTTAGTAAGGAATCTGTTGGGGATCTTCTCAAAGATAAATAGTTCCTACTACAGAAGCTATCCCTTCACTATGCAAACTTTCGACTAATCCCTTTATAGATCAGCTCTGACCTTGGGCAAATTTCTTTGGCCCTAAAGAGCTAGCACAGTAAAACAGTTGCTATTGTTTTGACATCTGGGTTCCCTCTTTATGCTTAGAGAACAAAAAAATGAAATGATTATAAAGAAGACAGTGTTAAAATCAGGCTAGCAATTGCTCACATACAATCACCTCTCTGACCTCCAAAAGTTGCAGCACAAAGAAGTAGTGAGTTATTGGAGGCAGAAGCACGACCCAGAAAATAAATCTGCAAGGTCTTTGCTGACCACTGCCTGCTCATATCTACCATGAAGCCTGCCAATCATAAAAGTATTTCATGATCCAATCCCATTTATTTCTAAAAAGAAGATGAATGGGCTTGCTCCAACCATAAGATGAAAGCTGAAGAAAAAAATTGATATTGATGTCTACTACATGGAGCAGAAATAATTAATGTTACTTTATGGCAGCATGATTTATCAGGGATGACATGGAATTTGGGCCCCTGTGAACTAAGTGATAACAATTACTATATTGAAATTTTGACAACTAAATGCAAAGTAACCTAAAGAGCCTATTGAAGGTAACCAACTTTTTGATTTATAAAATGAATCAGGGCTTTTAATAAGAGTAAGATATCATTTACTAACATTATTGATAATCTTCATAGAGGTATGAAAAACAATTACAATTTTAAAGTCTCTTGTGCTCAGGCACTTTCAATATAAAACTTATTCTTGAGCAATTACAGAAACTGATCAATATTTTCAAATCAAATATTCGTTGATCTTTTTCAGGATGTAAAAGCATTATGTTCAATAGATATTGTAAAATGTTAACTTGATTTAATATACTAAAGCACTGTCTTTTAAAGGCTAGTTTTGAAAATAATAAACAGGATACCAAATATTTGTCTAAGAAATTCCATCTATTTAGTGTGTTTATATGTACTTGTGTCATATATTATTACTTCCCCTATTTCTTCTATGATAAGAAATTAGAAAGTTAAACATAAAATTGCATCCATTTCTTAGTGTTAAATTTGCTTAAGAGTAATTAGTTATACTGAGTATGTAATTGACAGTTATGTTCCTCACCTTGTTTTTTTAGATAAATGGAAGTACTCTGAGACCAGTAAAGCTATAAGGCAGAGTCTATGAAAAAATTATATAACCAGTTCTGCATTAAAGTTATTCTTGGAATGTTAAATTCTCAAAATTTTTAATGAGGAGAATGGAAAATGATGTGTCCAATTGTGTTGAATATTGTCCAGTTTTTAAGAATTAACCAAAAAAGAAATCTTATTTTTTTGAACATGAGTACATTTCTCTGGGATAAAAATGAGTATACCAAAGACTTCTAAATTATAATAGATATATTACAATTCCATAAATTATTATGGAATATTTTTTCTTTCCTGTACCTTTAATCTTTAAAAAATACTTGCTCATAACTATAAATTCCAATTAGTCTTTGAGGAATTCAATGTTTCTCAATAACATGAAATAAATATTAACATTTCATTCCTCTAAAATTAGATGAATACTGTTGAGATTTTGTGGATTTCAGTTACTTATAACATCAATGTGGGAATAATCAGAGAAAAGTAAATGCACTTTGGAATAAGACACAAGAGTACACTTCAATCCTTTCTGTACCATACAGATATTTCCCAGAATTAGTAAAATATCTTATGAATTACTTAGTTTCCTTAGGGAATGCTGAGGGTTTGTATATATGATGAAGATTTATGAAGCATTCAAAGATCTTCAAGTATCATTAAATAAAGCATTTGTAGTATATTTTTGAAAGAATTCAGCAAGAACATTTTGAAGAAAAAATATTTCTTCTTGTGTCTCAGTATATCCATATTATTAAAAACTGAGATTTTTAACAATTCAATTAATTATGGAATACCACAGAGCTTCATATAATATTTAGTATTACTTTTTGCATTAAACCTAACCCACTACTGATTGTTTTCTGTATCCTGTTCACCACCATCTTTGTGACATTGTACAATGATGATAATTGCAAGTCTCCTGTTAATCACTCAAATACCAAAATGACTTATCAGAGTGGGAAAATTGGAGTATGGTGCTCCATCTTCACTTTCTCTGACTGGTAACACTGTGATTTCATTCATGTGTGATGTATTTTTAAATCTAATTATTCTTAGAATCAGTTAGAAGAAATGGTCATTATTCTACCTCATTAGCTGTTTAATTGGTAGGCATAGCAGTGAATCTGTGTTTTGACTCTCTAATTCTGATACTAGGTATTGCCAGGAAAGGGGAATTGTATAATATGACTCTAACAAACAGGAGTCAAGTACACAATTTTTTTCTGTCTTTCCTTGAAAAAGACGACAACTTAGAAATTTTTTTGTAATATTTTTTTGACTTCTGTGATGAGCCTAAATGTTACAAGTTATATGTGTCCTATTTTCTTAACATGTATAAACAAAACATTCACCGAGTTCATAAGCATATACCAAAGACTCCTGCATCTACTTTCTTGTTTTCAAATCAAGAAATGACTTGAGAATATTAGTGGAACAAAAATACTTATGAGAAAGTATTTATAAAAAGAAAAATAGTTTGGGTTCTATTGCCTTATTTTTTATTATTTTAATGTGTATAAATACATCTATATCTCTTTTTAACTATATGGGAATGTCAACCATGACAGAAGCAATAACAAAGTTTGATCTGTGCCTTAATAGAGAAATAAAGATACCACATGTATGATACAGAAATAGAAAAAAAAAGTCCTGAAATATCAAAACAATAGAACATTCAATCTATTGAAAAAAATGTTGTCATTTGTGGCAACATAAATGGAACTGGGGAACATTGCACAAAGTGAAATAAGCTAAATACAGAAAGACATGTTTCATTTACACATGGAATCTAAAAGAAGTGAACTCAGAGCAGAGAACAATATGATGGCTTCCAGAAGTTAGAGGATGGAGGGGTAGGGAGAAGATGATAAAAGAGTACCATAGTGTATGGTAGAGTCATTAAATATTTTTGAGTTTATCATACAAGTATGACTTTAATTTAGTCATAGTATAATGGCATTGCATTTGCTTTCTGTCACTACTAGGTCAACAAATCCCAAACTTAGTAATTTAAATCACAATTTTATTATCTTACAGTTCTATGGATCAGAAATCTGACATGAATCTTGTTGTGCCATAATAAAGGGTTCGGAAAGTGCCTTCCTCTATGGCAGCTTTAGGAGAAAAATATCTTTCTTGCTTCTTCCATCTTTTAGAAGTTGTTCTCTTTTCTTGGCTCATGGTCTACTTTTTCCATCTTCAAAACCACAATCATCTGATTGACTGCTTCCCATTTTGCATCATTCTAATCTTTTCTATAGACAGTTAGTTATGTGACAGTAACTGATTGTCTGATTTTTCTCTTCTGCTTTGTCTTCCATATCAAGTATATTGACAGATATATCAAACCCCAAAATGAAGCAAGATTTATGGATTTCTTAGATCCTCATAATATAGGAGATTTCTGTTTTAAGGTCAGCTCATTAGCAACCATAATTCCATTTTATATCTTAATTTCCTATTGCCATGTGGCTTAATATATTTACAGTTTCCAGGGGTTAAATGGGTCTGTTTTTGTAGAAGAGGTGGGGGCATTATTCTTTCCACATTCTACACTTTGCCATCCAATGATTCGCAATCTTTCCAAATGCAATATAATTTGACCCCCCTTATAAAGTTGACCAGATTTTCAACCCATTTAACAGCATGAACTCAAAGTTCAAAATTTTATCTAAATTTAAATTAAAAAGCACCATATCTCATCATTGAAATCATCTAAATTAGTTATAGATGAGAATCTGAGTATGACCTATTTAAGGGCAAAATTTCTATCTGTGGGTTTGTAAAACTCAAATCCAATGTTAGGATGGCTATTATTAAGAAGTTAAAATAACATTGTTTGTGTGTGTGTGTGTGAGAGAGAGAGAGAGAGAGAGAGAGAGAGAGAGAGAGTGTGTGTGTGTGTGTGTGTGTATGTGTGTGTTTGATCAAAACTGTGGAGAATGAAAGCCTTTGTGCACTGTTGGTATGAATGTAAACGAGTACAGCCATTAGGCATAACTGTAAAACTGTATGGAAGTTCCTCAAGAAACTAAAAGTGAGAATACCATATGACCCAAAAGTCTGACTTCTGACTATTCACTCAAAATATATAAAATATGTATATTAAAGTGATATCTTGATCTGCTTTGTTCATTGCAGCACGGCTAACAAGAACCAAGTTATGGAATCCACCTAAGTGCCTATCAATAGATTAAAAAATGTGGTATGTATATGCAACAGAAAACTATACACCCTTAAAAAGTAAAATAAAAAATTCTGTTATACGCATGAAGAATGGTCCTGGAGATCATTATACTAAGTGAAATAAGCCAAACGCAGAAAGATAATACTGCCTGTTCTCATGTACGTGTGGACTATAAAAAATATTCACAAGAGCCTAGAAATGAAGGGTGGTTACCAGAGGATGAGGCGTGATATGAATGGGAAGATGATAATCAAGGGTACAAAGCCTAAGTTAAACACAAGAATAAACTTGAATTTCAAGATCTGTTATACAGCATAGTCAATTGAATAATAATTTGCTACCATCCTTTTTAATTTTGGAAGGAAGGTAGAACTTGAATGTTCTCATATGGAAGATGTCTACTGCTTGAGATGATGGGTAGTTTGGTTGGCTTGATTTGGTCATTCCACATTGTATAAAAAAATAATATTACTTTGTAACTAACGCATGTGTTAAGCAATAATTAATCAGTATATAATTTAAGAATAATTATGTCATCAGGGCTGAATTACTTTTGGGAGTTTAAGGGGACAATCTATTTTCTAGCCTCTTCTATTTTTCAGAAGATTCCCCCATTTCTTGGCTAGTAGATCTATTCCATCTTCAAAGTCATCTGTACTGGGCTGGTTTCTTTTCGAATCCTCTCTGCCAAGTCAGGTAACGTATTTGTGGTTCTTGTAAGATAGGAACATCTTTGAGAGAGGGGAGGACTTTATGCTGCCCAACACAAGCATAGAGAGATAATTATTTTGATAAATAAATGTAATGAAATTTATTCACTGTTATACAGGGTTGAATTTAATCAGAAACTAGATGATCCAAATTCAATAATTTTTTGTGTTAAATACTTATCTTCACTTTGAGAAAAACATGTTCCTTGAAAAAGAAAGAAAGTGTGGGCTGAAAAATGTATGATGTGCTTCAATTCATGTCTGAAAAAAAAAACAACAACTAGAAATCAGGACTTATTCATTGTCCATTTTGTCACAAAGACAGCAAAGTACTTTAACCTGCAGCTTTTCCTCAATGAAACCTGATTTCTTTAAACTTTCTCTTTGTTTGCCTTAATTCATTATTGAAGACTGATATACCCATTTTGGAAATAAAAAACAAAAACAAGAACATCTTTAGTTTATGGCTCTTTGTTCTATATAATATTGGCATCTGAAATGACTCACAAATAAAAATCTGCAGACCATGGCACCTTCTGTAAATGTATAAGACTGAAAATACTGTTATACCTACTTTGAAGGTAGAACTAAAGGCAGATCCAGTTAGTAATGTATTATTCTCCTACTAGCTCTAAAATTAAAAGACATATATTTAGACTACTTAGAAATAAATGTACATTTTACTAGCTATCACCATAATATCTACACATAATGTTTCTCCTCCTGAAAGGAACAGGAATAATCTGAAATAAATGGACATGTGAATATTGTGCTTATTAACAGCCTAGGGACTGATTCCTTAAATACTGTGTTATCACTCTTAACTGATCATTAGCTTCTCAGAGAGTTTTAAGATTTCCTTTCCCATTCTGTCTCTAGTATTAATGAAAGGAAATCTCCAAATTTTGGTGTCCATGTGATACTTTATGAAATATAGTAATATCTTAGTCTCCATTTTCACAATGAAATTTTCTTCCATAACTGCCACTTACAATGAAAACACCACATATGCACCTGTGCTCACCTTTTTTAGTATGAATTGGTTAATTTAAAGACTTTATAGACTAAGAAAAACTTTCTGTTCTGTTAATGGCAAATATTTTGCAAACAAGGAGCAACAATTCCAAGGATTTTAAAAATACAGTATAAAGCACAAGAACTTGGAAGAAATGAGTCCACCAACATTAAAGAGAATCTTTGATACTGAGCGATATTCCATCAATTCTCACTGGGTTATGCAGATGGTGATATCCTGTATTAAGAGTTGACCTTGTGTTAGGGTTAGGCTATTCATGTGTGTTTGCCATTATTTCTTAGTTTGGTGATGTATTTTTTCACAATATTCATTGTTTTATCTCTCTTTTGCATAAGATTACTGGTTTTTCAAATTTATATTGCGGCCTCCTGAAGAACATCGACAATGTCCCAGTCCTGTTATTACACAGCCCAGAGCTGTCCCTCAGAAGTACTGAAATGTGTAAAATGATTGCATCTCATTCTAGAAAACTAATTCTCTTTTCATTTTCTCAAGTGAGTCACTGGTTGTTAATGATTATGTTTTTCTTGGATTATATTTATGCAAATTATTTTTATATATTTATTTCTTTCCTGTCACAACCAAAAGTTTTATGTGGGGAAGTTCCTGGTTATTTCCTGAATATATCCCTGCATAATGGAATATTGCTATAGAAATGTCTCCTGAACAAGTACATTAATAAGAAAATACTCTCACATCTATTTACCTTTTTCTCTTTCCTATCATTTCTCCTTTCTCTTCTTTCTGCATTTTTAATTATTAGGTTAAGATAACACAAAATTTAACATGGACCACTAACATAAAATTTGTGTGGAGGTGTATGTGTGTGCACATAAGTATATTGAATTTATTGCATGGCTACCTGTTACAACTCTAATTCATCTTGCCAAAAGAAAGCTGTAGTTTAAGAAAGGATAGTGTTTGAAAGAGGATTTTTCCATTACAAATTGCCCTCTTGTAGAATCAAATCATAGTGTAATTCCCCTGATTTGAGTTTAGAACTAGTGTTTTCATGAACAAAGGATTGCTGAAGATCACACTGACACTCTTGGGAAGATGTCACCTGCCTTAGACACAGACTTTGAGTGATAACTATAGAATTGGCTGCATGAAGAGACCCCATATGTACTTCATCTCCCTGGCCCCTCTCTAAACCTGCGGAGATGCTGTCATTCCTTCACTCTGATATTCACTCATTTATTTTATAATCTCCCAAGAATTGATTTTGGCTTCTCTTTTTAAATTTGTTTCTGTAAATTCACATTCATAAATGTTAATATATGTCTCCATTGAGAAAAATCACAAAACAAAGCATTATTTCATAAGCACATAATAAATTTATTTTCAATTGGAACATGTGAAAAGAATCTGCATCCGAAACTTTATCTTTAAAAATGGACTTGGTTGCAAAAAAAGACAAGCCTAAGAGTTCTATATGGTACTACTAATAATTGCATATAGCTACATTTATATATTTCAAAAGGTTAGTGTATTTTGCAATCACAACTCTTTCTTTTTTGCTAATCAACATGCTTGTTTTACAGTGTTTTATAAAACAATTTGTGCAGTAATTAAATGTCTAACAGGGATTTTTATGACTGTTTGCTGAACACAAATGTAGTTTAGCTTAGTAGTCTGGCATTATTAAGTGAGCCATCATAATTTAATGTTTTAAATAAAAAAAAAATTGTAGACCTCTTTTTAGCTTTGCATGAGGCTCATATCACAATAAAATTTATTTACTTCAAATGTTAACAGATTCTCATTCCCAACAACCCGTTTGCAAACCCATCAATAACACTCTTCTCTTTCACTTAGGTTTGTTCTTTTAAGACAAACGATCCAGAGAAAGTAGAAATAAAGGGCAAAATTGATTTTCCTATAAGAGGAAAGGGAAAGGGAAGAACTAATATTTATTGAGCACCTAGTACACATGAGCCACTGTGCTGCATAGCTCATGTCCTCTTATTTAAGTCACACCATAACCCATGAAAAGGCAGTTTATCCACATTTTATTGATAATGAAAGCAAGGCTTAGGGAGGAGTTAAATAACTTGTCTTAAGCTTGTCTTTATCAAGTAAATGGCAAAATTGTGTTCTAACACCAAGCATTTATTTTGCTCCCTCAAACCACTTCACAAATTTTCTAACTTACTTTGTTCTTTTTTTTTTTTTTTTTTTTTTTTGATACTGAGGATTGAACCCAAGGGTGCTTAACCTCTGAATCACATCCCCAGCCATTTTTTATATTTTATTTAGAGACAGGGTCTCCCTGAGTTGCTAAGTGCCTCCTAAGTTGCTAAGGCTGGCTTTAAACTTGGGATCCTTCTGTCTCAACCTCCTGAGCCGCTGGGATTACAGGCATGTGCCACCACACCCAGCTACCTTCTTGTACTTTAATGTGCAAAAACACAAAAATCCACCTGGCACTTGCACTTGACTCTGTAACGGCCACTAGTGTTGTCATCACAAGAAACTTGCATATTGAGATTTAGATTTCAGGATCTTTTATAGCCTATATAAGGTGCTCACATTTTGAAACGTATGTGTATCATATACATACATATAATATGATGCTCTGAATTTTTCATCTACCTTTCTGACCAAATGCCTGCCATTTTCTCTTCAGATTATTTTAACCAAAGTTTAACATATTAGGTTAGGGCTCAGTAAATGGTGGTCGAGGGGGCTATATTTGGTTCACAGATTCTTATCAGGTCTGTGAGCTAAGTAAAATCAACTTGTAAAATTTGAAATGGTTAACAAAATTTAAAAATTAAATCAAAGGAAGAACAATATTTACTGATAGGTGGAAAGTATATGGATTTCAAATTTCTTGTTTTTAGTAACGTAGAATCCATTATACTGTGTTATAGTTGGTCTCATTCCCCTACATGCTGTGCGTGGCTGCTTTAGTGCTAAAACATGAGGGGCTGGGTTGAATAGTTTTGACGGAGACTGCATGCCCTGCAAACTGCAGAATATTTACTATCTAGCTCCTTACACAAAGTTTGTCAACCTTGTCCTAGGCTTTTTCCTCTTCCAACTCTTTACAGGCCCAAAGTATCCCTTTACCAGGGATCTCTAAGCATATCACTGCTCAACTTCTCTTGCCATAACCTCCAGGAAACAAAACAGCTCCACAAGAATGGAGCAAGGGATTGCTTAAACCCTATGTACTCAGACTGGATACATTAAGTTTGTCTCAAAACTAAATCTTTCTGTAACTTTGACTTTGGAGAAAAGCACCATAGTCATTCAAAACTAGAACTTTGGCCATCACTCTCTCATTCCACATGTCCACCTTTATATTCCATATCTGAAGTCTTCCTCAAGCTTACACTTTGTAGTTGCACAGATACATCACTCTCAGACCCAGCAAGAAAATCTGACAAATTTTTTGTTAAATAGATATGCTGAACAGAGCTAAGTGGATGGATATCTGATACATATGCCAAAACTATAGTCAAAAGAAAATTTTAAAATCAAAACAAATTATCTCCTTCTTTATTTACTTCTTTCAGGAAGAAAATTTGGGTAACATTACTTTGCTGTTATTTTTTTCTGTGAAAATTCTCTAGATTATTCAGCAATTATAACAAGGTCAAGTTCAGATACATTCAGAAAGTATCATCATTTCCCTAAGAACTCATCTATAAATGAAGAACATCTTCAATATCAACACCAGTTGCAATTATTTTGCTGTAGCTGTTATTAGACTGACACACTTTAACGTTTTATAAGAAATAAACTATTAGACTTTATGTCATGGTTTAGATATGAGGTATTCCCCAAAAGTTCATGTGTGAGAAAATTTAAAACTTTTTTCATAGTTGAAATGATTACATTAGGGAAAGTGTGACCTAATCTATGAATTAATCTACCAATAAGGTTTAACTGAATTGTAACTTTAGGCAGGTAGCATGTAGCTGATGGAAGTAGATTGTGATGGGTAGGTCTTTGGATTTTATATTTTGTCCTTGGTGAGCAGAGCTCCCTCTCTCTCCACTTCCTGGTTTCCATGCCCTGAGATGCTTTCTTCATACGGTTTCTCCACCCCCACCCCCACCTCCCCACCCCTGACATTCTGTTTTACCTCAGGCCCAGAGATCTGGAGTCAGCCAACCATGTACTAAACCTCTGAAACCAGGAGCCCCAAATAAACATTTTCTTCCTCTACCTTGTTCTTGGTAAGGTCTTTTGTTTACAGCAAGAAAAGGTTGACTAAAACACTGTAGTTCCATATATAATATTACATAATAAAGGGCATCAGCATGGGTCATTATAAAATGAAGTCAAATTTTCAATAGGATTAAGTAAAATGTACACGTTCAATCTGAATCAAGATGTCCTGGTGATGAGAGTCATAAAAACTAGATATGAACAATATTAATTCTGCCTATTCAGGAGCATGGGAGATCTTTCCGTCTTCTAATGTTTTCTTCAGCTTCTTTCTTTAGTGATCTGTAGTTTTCATGGTAGAGATCTTTCACCTCTTTTGTTAAATTTATTCCCAGGTATTTTATTTTATTTGAGGCTGTTAGAATGGGGTAGTTTTCCCAATTGCTCTTTCAGTGGATTCATCGCTGATATACAGAAATGCCTTTGATTTATGGGTGTTGATTTTATGTCCTGATACTTTGCTGAATTCATTCATTAGTTCCGGAAGTTTTCTGGTGGAATTTTTTGGATCTTTTAGATATAGAATCATGTCATCAGCAAATAGTAATAGTTTGGGTTCTTTTTTATCTATTTGTATTCCTTTAATTTTTTTTTCTTCTAATTTCTCTGACTAGAGTTTCAAGGATGATATTGAACAGAAGTGGTGAAAAGAACATCCCTGCCTTGTTCCAGTTTTTAGAGAGAATGGTTTAAATTTTTTTCTCTGTTTAGAATGATGCTGGTCTTGGGTTTAGCATAGATAGCTTTTACATGTTCCTACTATCCCTAGTTTTTCAAATGTTTTGAAAAAGGTGTCCTGTATTTTGTCAAATGCTTTTTCTGCATTTATTGAGATGATCATATGATTCTTATCTTTAGGTCTATTGATGTTATGAATTATTTTTCTTGGTTTCCATATGTTGAACCAGCCCTGCATCCCAGATGAATCCCACTTGATTGTGGTGCATAAACTTTTTAATACGTTTTTATATGTGATTTGTCAGAATTTTATTGAGACTTTTTGCATCTATGTTCATCAGGGATATTGGTCTAAAGAAAACCCAATGACATTCCTCATAGAAATAGAAAAAGCAATCATAAGATTTGGAAAAATAAGAGACGAAGAATAGACAAAGCAACCTTAGGCAAGAAAAGTGAAGTAGGAGGCATCACGATACCAGATATTAGATTATACTACAGAGCAATAGAAACAAAAACAGAATGGTATTAGCACCAAAATAGACTTGAAGAGCAACGGTACAGAATAGAGAACACAGAGACAAATCCATATAAATACAGTTATCTCATACTAGACAAAGGTGCCAAAAACCTTCACTGGAGAAAAGATACCTATTCAACAAATAGTGCTGGCAAAACTGGAAAATCATATGTAGCAAAATTAAATTAAACCTCTATCTCTCTCTCTACACAAAACCAACTCAAAGTGGATCGAAGACTTGTGCACCAGAGACCCTGAACCTAATAAAAGAAAAAGTAGGCCCAGATCTTTACCATGTCAGCCTAGGATCTGACTTTCTTAACAAAACCCCTAACATACAAGAAGTAAAATCAAGGAATCAAAAAATGTGATGGATTCAAATTATATTATATTATATTCAAATTGAATCCTAATTCAAATTAGGATTCTTATAATCCTACAATGCTGCTAATCCTAAAGATCAATCATTTTCTCTCTTATTTCTGTATTTTTCTCCTTAAATATAGAAACAAATCTCTTGACCAAATGTTCTCTCTTTTGGGAATATTCCTAAATCTTTATTTCTGATTATTTCCCCTCTTAGGCATTTCTGAATTATAGCTACTTCAATATGCTTACAACTGGAAAACCCTTTTGCCTCAGTTGGCTGTCTCCTCCCTGTGATCTTATTTTGTTTGTTTATGGTCATTCTCCTACTCATCCTTACTCAAAGCCTCAAGGTCAGCTTAGTCTCCTCTCCCCTGCTTCTGAGCTACCTATCCTCAGTAAGTTATCAAACAATGTTAATTTGATTTTCAAAATATAATTTGTGTCTGATCCTTTCTTTTCTATCTAGTAACCACTACAATGGTTTAGGATATCATCACATTCTTAGACCATTGAGACCTTTTTCTTCTAATCTTTCTTCCCATGACACATGTTATAGGCCACAGGCAGATAATTTTTTTAAAACCATGATTCTTGCCTTTTTTAGCCCACAAAATTCCCCACCTATCTGGCATTACAACTTGAAGTACGTAACATAGCTTCTCCGCCATTCTAAGATCTTAAATTGGGGATTACATTATATCTTCCCATTTTCCCAACTTCAACACCCAGCAAGTTAACTTGCATATCATAGCATTCAAATTTTAATGTGAATTGGCTACATTATTTGAGAACATTCAGTGGTGCAATAGAGACCAAGAAAATAAGTAAGGCATGGAGTTAAGAGATAGAAGCAAACTCAAAGTCTATAATAATCCTCATAGTCAGGAGACAAGCAGTATGAGAGGCAGAATCATAATTAAAAGGACAAATTAATAAACAATCTAGTAAAACATGTAAGAAATAGCATAGGAAAAATAGGACAAAGTATGATGGAAAAAACAATAGTTGTTTTAGGCAGCTTTTTTACTGCTGCAACTAAAAGACCCAACCAGAACAATAGTAGAGAAGAAAAAGTTTATTAGCTCACAGTTTCAGAGGGCTCAGTCCATAGACAGGCAGCTTCATTCCTTGGGGTTCAAGATGAGGATGAACATCACAGCAGAAGAGTGTGATGGAGGAAAGCAGCTCACATGATCAGGAAGCAGAGAGATCTCTATTTGCCAGATACAAATATATACCCCAAACCATGCTGAGCAATGACCCACCTCCTCCATACCTGATTTCAGTTACCATTAAATTAATACCATCAGGTGATTAATTCAGTGATTGGCTTGAAGGCTCTCATAACCCAATCTTTTATCCTCCAAATCTCATTGCATTGTCTTACACTTGAGCTTTGGGGGGCACCTCAAATTCAAACCATAACAATAGTATTACTTAGAAAAAGATGACAAGATTGATGCAGGATCACGTGACCTCTAGGCTGAAATTATGTCACACCTAAGCCCACATTGTTCTATCTGCTATTACTACCAGTACCCTTCTACCTACACATTGCAAGAAAAAGTAAAAACAGCCAGTTTCCATATGTTCCCCTAAAGTCACTCAGCAGGTAAAAATGCTACAATGCAATGAGCAAGCATCAGTAGACTCAGCAAATTTAGCAATAGATGGAGCAGTCCGGGATTGCACCATTCGCTTAGAAATGGAAAAAATCATTAAATATAATCAGAGAACCAAACTCCTAAGAGATATTGTATTCTTCATGTACCATACTTAATACATACAGGGGTCACTGATATTAAACCTATTGAATGAATTAAACAAAGTAAAAAACCATATGATCTCTTTTAAATCATTTGGTTGATATTTTTAAAGGCAAGAAAATCTTAGCTTCTTAGAAATGGAAGACATGATACCCTACACATAAAAGTAAGATGAAGAGGCTTCCAAGTTATTGTTTTTAAAATGTTTTAGGAAATAAGTGACTAAAGATTTAGTAGAAACACATTTATATTTTCACAAGTACTACAGCGAATTAAAAATAAAGCCTATGGTGAATATTTTCACAGGTTTACAGGTGGGAAAAAATGAATTGATGGGACACACTGGTTTCACAGACTCAATTTTCTAAGAGTTCACTGTTCAGAGTCCTACAAACCACTCTTCTCACTTTGAGGACACTTTAATTACAGAAGAAATGCAGTCTTAAGAGCTCAAGTTCTAAAGCAACTACGTGCATCAGGAGATAAACTGTGGAAAAGCAGTTCATTTGGAACCAATTCTACTACAAGGCTTACAAGACCCTCACCCAGGCATAAACAAAGGTGCTCGCTCAGAAGAAGGTGGCCCTCTCTTCCTCTACTAGGGCTAAAGGCCTCAGGAATTACTAAGGGAACATCTGCCACTCAGGATCCAGACTTCGGTGAGACTGCATCTGGCAAGAAAGCAAAAATTTCCTCCCACTGTTACCCCAAATACCTAGGGCCTAAAGTAAACCACTGCTTTCAATGCCCCCACCACACCTATCCAGGGTTCAAAAGCTTCATGTTTGTAATCAGCTTCAAACTTTTTTGTGCATGAGTGGCATATGGTATTAAATTCCTTGCAGACCCAATATGAGCACACTAATAATTTAACCCATCCTTGTTTTAACCAATTAGGATCTGCCATTAATTATTAAATACAAAAATGTTAATACTTTTGTCCCTTATTGGATATCCTTTTGATACAACTGTCTTAAGTAGACGTTTAGATTGTCCTGGGAACTTGCTTACTTTTATTTCCATAGGAGTTGTTCCCTGGGAACTTCCACAATAAAATGATGGTGTATTGCTGGCATTTAGGGAGGAATTTTCCCTAGAACTTGGTGTGCCATACAGATCTCTAGTCTCTGCAGTTCCTGGACCCTCTCCGGATGTAGAAGAAGTCTTGGAGCTGCAGGAACACATAGTTGCTAGGAGGACCCTAGTGAGGCTGGCACTATTTGCCCCAGGGCAGCTCTTTTCCAGACACACCCTGATAGGGAGGGATGGAGAAGATCTACAGATTTTCCCCAAGGAATCAAGGCCTGCAAAAAGTTAGGCCCCAATGTCCACCTTTACCTGGACACATAATCTGTTTCATTAAACAGAATATCTTTTAAAATTGTTCCTCTCACAGCTCACGTTCATTTACAAAAATAAAGGTAAGCACAAGCATGTCCTGTCGTACATGACTTTCCCCTATATCTGTGTGCTGTGGAGGAAGTCATTCCCAGGTCTGTTGGAATCTAACAAGTTTCCCTTCAGCCACCCTAAATCTATCTCTTAATTTTCAAGCCAATAGATAAAAATAAAAACTGTGAGGTTTTGAGTTAACAGAACAGAGGCAAATCTGCTTTACTGCAAGGATCCTCAAAGGGCTGCAATAGCTTGCACCAGGCAGGAGGAGGGTACACTTGAAAGGTTGTGTCCAATGAAGGAAAGTGTTAGTTAATGATGACATCACTGACATCTCCCAAATTTAAAGGAGCACCTAAAGCACAGCAGATGCAATTTTTTCCCCTCCAGTGAGGAGATACTAGGGAAGGCCTCCGGGTTCACAGACAAACTGCATCAATTCGACTGCTGTCCAGCTAGAAGACAGCGAGTAAGCTGTGGCCCACGCAACCACAGCCCTGGTGCCAGTCTAGCAGCCTCACGCACTGTTCTGGCCCGGCCCTGCCCCAGCGTCAGTCAGCGCCGCAGGACCCCCCAGGAGTCCACATGGACGGAAGGGTCGGTCAGCCCAAGCCTGGCAACAGGTTCCAGTGCAGAAGGTGAAAGGGCCAGGAGAAGAGAACAGCCCCGACCCAGTGGGAGCGCCGCGCCCTGCCCGAGAGACACGCGCGGCGCCGGGCCGGAGTGGGTGGCCACGGCGTCCATGGGGTCCGGAGCAGAGCCCGCAATGCAGACGCGCTGGCAAACCCAGCACGGGGCCCGCGCCCCCAGCTTCCCGCACTCTGGCTCCGCGACCACCGGCCTCAGCGCCCACCTGGCTCACCGCGGAGCCCAGGAGGGATCCTGCGCCGGCGCGCGGACAGCGCACCTGCGTAGTCTGCGGGCCCGGCCCCGCCGCCAGCCGGCAGCACCGCGAATAGCGCCATCTCACCTGCCGCGCCGCGCTGCTCCGCTCCGCCAGCCCGCAGCGCCACAGTGGCCTCTACCCGACTTCCATTTTCTCTAGGTTTAAAGGAAAACCAGATCAGCTATTTTGCTCCCGCGCCGGATCCGGATCCGCGGCCTCCTCCCCAGCTGCTGCTCCAGGTCCTGGGGGCCTCTCCTCCCCCGCCTCCTCCCGCGCTCGGCTCCGCTCCTCACGCCCCTCCGCTCCGCCCGCAGACGCGCGCAGCGCCCGCCTCCCGGCTCCACCCGCAGCCACCCAGCGCGCGCCCTCCCCCTGACGTCACCGGTCGCAGCCGCATCACATCCAGCCGGAAAGTGCGCACCCCGCCCCCGCCGCGTGGAGCCGGCCTGGAGCGCGCGTGATCGCTATCACGACACGCGCAGGGACTCTGAATCTCCAGATTATTCAAGCGCCCCTTCAACCCGCGCCCACGCTCCAACGTTCCAGCGCTTGACCCTCTAGGCGTCCTAATAGCCTGAACTGCACGAAATGCAGTAGCTTGCTTTTTCTATTGGCCTCTTGACTTTGCTTCCACCTCTCTATTCCTATGGACTGATTAGCTTTTTCTAAGCATCCCAAACTTTCTCCCATATATCCTGTCTCTGCTCCACTTCCCAGCCTGCTCCAGGTCCAAACTATCAAGTCTAATCTGAGCATAGTCTTTTGTCTCTGAACCCGATTGTCTGACTTTTCTCCCATTTCTTTTCTTCTTAATACTTTTTCATGCCACTACTTAAATTAGTTACCTTGACTAATGCCAAGTTCTGCACTTTGCTCTGACATCAACTATTTTGGTGTAACTGTGCCCCCTTATTCCAAATAAGATATTATATTGCAGGTAATTAATACAATCCTGATGCATTTCTTGAAACTTTATTTTACTAGTTTAGGGCTTTAACCTTGACTTTGAACGTTATGTTTGATAATGTTTAGTAATTTGGCTTTCTAAATTAATTAGGGAAAATTGGCTTTTTGGGTTTGAAAACCTATGATTTTAAACAGTTGCTTGGGTTGGTGTAATCAGCAGCACAATCAGAATATGTCACCCACGGAACACGCTAGTACTATTCCTTAATAGCCACACTGTTTCCCAAGCCCTAACCTTTGGAAACCTCTGATATGTTCTCCATGGTTACGTGTTTCTCTTTGTGAGAATTCATATTCATGGAATTATGCAAGATGTGACAGGCAGGAAATGCACTATTCACTCACCACTATATCTTTGAGATTCATTTGGTCGAATGTGTCAATATTTCTCTTTTACTATCTGATTGTTTGCAGCACATTTAATCTAGTCACCCACTGATGGAGATTTGGTTGGTTCTCGGGTTTTGTCCAGTGTGAATAGATTTTCTATAAACATTTGCACGCAGGGTATTGTACAGAAAAGCGTTTTCAAATTAATTGGACTAATGAGTATGCTCGCACGCACACACACACAAGCACAAATAGAGGCTCCAAGATTTACAATGGGGTTACACCTAGATAAACCCATTGTAGATTGAAAATTTCATAAGCACAAAATGCATTTAATACACCTAACCTAGTGCACCTTATGGGTTAGCAGCACAGGGCACTATAAAGTATCAGGTGTTTACATTTGTGATTTGATTGATAACTGAGGATTCTGTGGACCACGACTGTGAGAAGAGTTCTACAAAGAAAAAATTCAAAATTTGAAGTACCTACTGAATTCATATTCCTTGTGTCATTATAAATAAAATATTAAAAAAAATAAGTGGAACCATCATAAGTTAGTTACTGTTTGTGTGGGTAAGCATATGTGTGTGGATATAAAACGTATATAATATCCTGTATATGGCATTCTCATAGACTTGTGTTATAACATTATTATTTTCCTTTATGATTTGTTGAGAATCTTTTCAATTGTATATCTGCCATCTGTTTATCTTTGGGGTGAAGTACATGTATTTTGCTTATTTTTAATTGGGTTGTTGTTTTCTTATTGTTGAATTTTAAGAGTTCTTTATATATTTTATGTAGAAGTATTGATATGTGCTTTGAAATATTTTCTGCCGAGGTAAGGTTTGTCTTTTAATTTTCTAAGTGTCTTCTACATAGCAGAAGTCTTTAATTTTAATGAAGCCTAACTTAAGACTTTTTTCTTTCATGAATCATAATTTTGGTATTTTTATCTAAAAACATCACCCAAAGTAGGACTACATATAATTAGTTCTGTTTTCTTCTAGAATCCTGTAGTTTTACATTTGTGATCCATTTTCACAGAGTACAAGGTCTCTGTCTCCTCCTCTTCCTCCTCCTTCCTTCTTTCTATCTCCCCCTCCTTCTCCTCTTCCTTTTCTCTTTATCCTCCTCCTCCTCCTTTTTTCATTATTGTATGTGGTATGTAGAATTTCAGTTAGTTTAATATTGTTAGTTAAAAAAAAAAACACTCTTTTTCTATTTAATTGCCCTTGCTCCTTGCCCAAGATCAGTTAACTATATTTGGGGAGTCTATTTCTGAGTTCTCTCTACGTAAGTGTACATATTCTTTGATTATTATAGCACAGTGTCTTGATTACTATAGTATAGTAAGTCTTACAGCTTTCCAACTTCGTACTTCCTCTTCAATATTGCATTGGCTGCTCTAATCTTTTGCTTTTTCACTTAAATTTTAGTATGAGTTTATACATATCTACAAAATAGCTTTCCAGGATTTGGATTTGCATTCTTTAGAATCTGTACATTGAGTTTGAAAGATTTGACATCTAAACAATTGAGTCCTCCTATCCATGAATATGAAATATATCACCATTCATTTATATCATCCTTGATTTTTCCAACAATGTTTTATAGTTTTCTACATAACTCCTATACATACTTTTGCATTTTTATGTTGTAAATGGTATTCTTTATTTTAAGTTTCAATTTTACATTGCTGGAATGTATAAGCACAATTGATTTTTTTTTATTAATCTTGAATCTTACGACCTTGCTATACTTGCTTATCAGTTCCAGGATTGCTTTTGTGGGTTATCCACAAAGCATATAATATTTGCTCTCTTCTAATAGAGACAGTTTTCTTTTTTTCCCTTTACAATCAATGGCCATTTTTATTTCTTTTTCTTGTTTTACTGGACTAACTAGAACTTCTGGTATCATGTAGAACAGAAATGGTGTAAGGACAGTCTTACCTTCTTCCTGACTTTAGGGGGAGCATTCAATTTCTTACCACTAGATATTGCATATCAGCAGGGTTTTTGTAATTTATTTGATCAAGTTGAAGAAGTTCTCCTTTGTTTCTATTTTGCTGAGAGTTTCTATCATTAATGAATTTGGGGTTTTGTCACATGTTTTTATCTGCACCTATTGATATGATTATATGATTTTTATTTTGCTGATGTGATGGATTGCATTATTTTCCAAATGCATGATCAGATTTATGTACATAAATTCTACTTGTGATTTATAACTGGTTTATACATTGTTGCATTTAGTTTAGTAATATTCTAAGGGCTATTTTAGTCATGAGAGATGTTGTATAGTTCTCCTTTTTGTAATTTTTTTCTTGTCTCGTTTCTAGATAATGCTGGCATCATACAATGAATTAAAATGGTCTCTATTTCTATTTTCTATAAGAAATTGTAAAGAAATGACAACATTTCTTCCTTACATATCTGGTACAATTTGTTAATGAAATCATCTGGGTCTTGTGATTTTTTAGAATGCTATTAACTATTGATTCAATTTTAAGTTGGGAATAGAGTTATCTGTTTGTTCTTATGTGCATTTTGGTAGCTGTGTCTTTCATGGAATTGTTGATTTCAACTAAATATTCAGATGTATAAATGTAGACTTTTTCAAAATAATGCTTCATTGTTCTTTAAATGTATACAAAATCTATAGGGTAAACTCCACTTTCATTTCTAACATTGGTAAACTATCTGTCTTTCTTTGTTAGCCTGGATACATTTTTATCAGATTGAATGATCTTTTCAAGGAATAAACTTTTGATTTTTTTCTATTGTCTTCCTGTTTGTAATTTTTTTGTAATTTTAAGAATTTCTTTTTTCATGTTTTAGATTTAAATTGCTCCTTTTCCTGTAATATTCTAGGTGAAAACTTAGATTTTTTGATTTTGTCTTTATTATTTTCCAACATGTGAATTTAATGTTTCTGTTCAAGTTTTCGCTACATACCACAAATTTTGATGTTATATTTTCCTTTTCATTTAGTTCAATATATTTTATTTTTGAGGCTTATCCTTTGACTCATTATTACTCAGAAATGTATTGTTTGATATCCAATAATTTGGGATTTTCTAGTTATCTTTCTGTTCTTCGTTTCAACATTAATTCCACTGTGCTCTGAGAGCATACTTTGTGATGTCTATTTTTCTTTGATTTGATATAGTGTGCATATAGTCTATAGTGTGGTCAGTGTTGGTGAATGATCCATGTGAGCTTGGGAAGATTGTGTATTGTATAATTAGAGATACAAATGTTGATTGCTAGTGTTGTTCAGGTAAACTGTATTCTTTCTGATTTTCTGCCACTTGATATACTAATTATTGATAGAAAAATATTCATGTATCCAACTTTGATAGTGGATTGGTCAATTTCTTCTTTAAGGATAATAATTCAGGTTTATAATGTTTTGATTTATGTGTTTTGGAGATCTTATTAGGTGTATATACATTTAGGATTAATGTGTCTTGAAGAATGGGCTCTTTATCACTCCTCACTTTTATCCCTGATAGATTACCTTCCTCTCAATTGTGTTTTGTTTGAAATAGATTTGGCTACTAGATGTTTTGTTTGTTTGTTTCTGTTGTTGTTGTTTTTTGTGTTAACATTGTTTATCTTTTCTCATACTTTAACTTTTCAGCAATCAGAGATTTTATGTTAACATGAGCTTCTTTTTCTGTGTCAAATAATTTAATAATATCCCTTTAAAGGTCACTTACCATCATTTTGGCATATATTCTTTTTTATTAGTTCTTTATAGATATTCATAGTATTGTGATTCATTTTGACATAATTATATAAGCCTGGAATATAATTTGCTCCAGTTTAGTCCCCAGTACCTCCCCTTTCCCTCCCCCCAACTCCCCCTTGTTGTTCCTCTACTCTACTGATTTTTCTCCTATTTATTTATAGTTTTCTAAATTAGTGCACTATGGATATACACAAAGATGAAAGTCACTGAGGCATATTCATATATGTACACAGGAAAGTTTGATCAGATTCATTCCACTCTTCTTCCCTTTTCTTGTCCCTTCTCATTCCCCCTAAGTCCCCTTCCTCTACTGACCTATCTTCTATTTTCATGGTATTCCCCATGGTATTCTTTTATCCTTATTTTGGTCTAGCTTGTACATATGAGAGAAAACATACAATTCTTGACTTTCTGAGTCTGGTTTATTTCACTTAGTATGATGTTTTCAACTTTCTTCTACTTAACAGCAAATACTACAATTTCACTCTTCTTTATGGCTGAATAATACTCCATTGTCCTCAGCCCATTGGGTGCCTCGGCAAACCTGCAGTGTGTGCCCTCACCTTATTCAAGAGCGCTCCACCCCACAGCCAGACTGATGCAACGGAGACACCCTCGCAGGTGCGAAGGGTGTGACCTGCTGGGACCCTCCCCGCCCAGGAAAGCTTGGTTGGTGGGCCTCCGAAGCTCCCCCCCGAAATTCTGTCCCACCTGCCCGCCAGTTTGTACAAGGTTCGGTCGGTCCCCGCAGTCCCCTCCCTGTCCGGCTCCAGGTAAAACCTGGAGTGGAAACCTTCGGCCGCTCTCGGGAGGTGGCGCAGCGCAGAGGAGTGAGCATGCGCAGTACGCAGGGCCGGCTCTCAGCGCCAGAAGGAAGCGTTCGCCGTGATCCCAGCGGCTGCGCAGGGGTATGTGGTACTGGCTAACGTGGCTGCTGCACCCCGCGCTACCCAACACCTTATGCTCAGTCCTTGGCTCCCGCCTGCCCCCCTCGGAGCGTCGCTGTGGTTTCCAAAAAAAGACTTACAGCAAAATGAATAATCCTGCTATCAAGAGAATAGGAAATCACATTATCAAATCTCCTGAAGACAAGAGAGAATACCGTGGACTAGAGTTGGCCAATGGTATCAAAGTACTTCTCATCAGTGATCCCACCACGGATAAGTCATCAGCAGCACTGGATGTACACATAGGTTCACTGTCAGATCCTCCAAATATTGCTGGCTTAAGTCATTTTTGTGAACATATGCTTTTTTGGGGAACAAAGAAATACCCTAAAGAAAATGAATACAGCCAGTTTCTCAGTGAGCATGCAGGAAGTTCAAATGCCTTTACCAGTGGAGAGCATACCAATTACTATTTTGACGTTTCCCATGAACATCTAGAAGGTGCCCTAGACAGGTTTGCACAGTTTTTCCTGTGCCCCTTGTTTGATGAGAGTTGTAAAGACAGAGAAGTGAATGCAGTTGATTCAGAGCATGAGAAGAATGTGATGAATGATGCCTGGAGACTCTTCCAGTTGGAAAAAGCTACAGGGAATCCCAAACACCCCTTCAGCAAATTCGGGACAGGTAACAAATATACTCTAGAGACTCGACCCAACCAAGAAGGCATTGATGTAAGACAAGAGCTACTGAAGTTCCATTCTACTTATTATTCCTCCAGCTTAATGACTATTTGTGTTTTGGGCCGAGAATCTTTAGATGACTTAACTAATCTTGTGGTAAAGTTATTTTCTGAAGTAGAGAATAAAAATGTCCCATTGCCAGAATTTCCTGAGCACCCTTTCCAAGAAGAACATTTTAAACAACTTTATAAAATAGTGCCCATTAAGGATATTAGGAATCTTTATGTAACATTTCCCATACCTGACCTTCAGAAATACTATAAATCAAATCCTGGTCATTATCTTGGTCATCTGATTGGGCATGAAGGTCCTGGAAGTCTGTTATCAGAACTTAAATCAAAGGGCTGGGTAAATACCCTGGTTGGTGGACAGAAGGAAGGAGCTCGAGGTTTTATGTTTTTTATCATTAATGTGGACTTAACTGAGGAAGGATTATTACATTTTGAAGATATAATTTTGCACATGTTTCAATACATTCAGAAGTTACGTGCAGAAGGACCTCAAGAATGGGTTTTCCAAGAGTGCAAGGACTTGAATGCTGTTGCTTTTAGGTTTAAAGATAAAGAGAGGCCACGAGGCTATACATCTAAAATTGCAGGAATATTGCATTATTATCCCCTAGAAGAAGTACTCACAGCTGAATATTTACTGGAAGAATTTAGACCTGACTTAATAGAGATGGTTCTTGATAAGCTCAGACCAGAAAATGTCCGGGTTGCAATAGTTTCCAAATCTTTTGAAGGAAAAACTGATCGCACAGAAGAATGGTATGGGACCCAGTACAAACAGGAAGCTATACCAGATGAAGTCATTAAGAAATGGCAAAATGCTGACCTAAATGGGAAATTTAAACTTCCAACAAAGAATGAATTTATTCCTACAAATTTTGAGATTGTATCATTAGAAAAAGAAGCAACAACATACCCTGCTCTTATTAAGGATGCAGCTATGAGCAAACTATGGTTCAAACAAGATGATAAGTTTTTCTTGCCAAAGGCTTGTCTCAACTTTGAATTTTTCAGCCCATTTGCTTATGTGGACCCCTTGCACTGTAACATGGCCTATTTGTACCTTGAGCTCCTCAAAGACTCACTCAATGAGTATGCATATGCAGCAGAGCTAGCAGGCTTGAGATATGACCTCCAAAATACCATCTATAGGATGTATCTTTCAGTGAAAGGTTATAATGACAAGCAGCCAATATTGCTAAAGAAGATCACTGAGAAAATGGCTACCTTTGAGATTGATAAAAAAAGATTTGAAATTATCAAAGAGGCGTATATGCGGTCTCTCAACAATTTCCGGGCTGAACAGCCTCACCAGCATGCCATGTACTACCTCCGCTTGCTGATGACTGAAGTGGCCTGGACTAAAGAGGAGTTAAAAGAAGCCCTGGATGATGTCACTCTTCCTCGCCTTAAGGCCTTCATACCTCAGCTTCTGTCACGGCTGCACATTGAGGCCCTTCTCCATGGAAACATAACAAAACAGGCTGCATTAGGAATCATGCAAATGGTCGAAGACACCCTTATTGAATATGCTCACACCAAACCTCTTCTTCCAAGTCAGCTGGTTCGATATAGAGAAGTTCAGCTCCCTGACAGAGGATGGTTTGTTTATCAGCAGAGGAATGAAGTTCATAATAACTGTGGCATTGAGATATACTACCAAACAGACATGCAGAGCACCTCGGAAACATGTTTCTAGAACTTTTCTGTCAGATTATCTCTGAGCCTTGCTTCAATACCCTGCGTACCAAGGAGCAGCTGGGTTACATTGTCTTCAGTGGGCCACGTCGAGCTAATGGTATACAGGGCTTGCGCTTCATCATCCAGTCAGAAAAGCCACCACACTACCTAGAAAGCAGAGTGGAAGCTTTCTTAATTACTATGGAAAAGTCCATAGAGGACATGACAGAAGAAGCCTTCCAAAAACATATTCAAGCATTAGCAATTCGTCGACTTGACAAACCAAAGCAATTATCTGCAGAGTGTGCTAAATATTGGGGAGAAATCATATCCCAGCAATACAATTTTGACAGAGATAATATAGAAGTTGCATATTTAAAGACCCTTACCAAGGAAGACATCATCAAATTCTACAAGGAAATGTTAGCAGTAGATGCCCAAGGAGACATAAGGTATCCATTCACATTCTTGCCAGGGAAATGGATTCTTGTCCTGTTGTTGGAGAGTTACCCTGTCAAAATGATATAAATTTGTCACAAGCACCAGCCTTGCCACAACCTGAAGTGATTCAGAACATGACTGAGTTCAAGCGTGGTTTGCCGCTATTTCCCCTTGTGAAACCACATATTAACTTCATGGCTGCAAAACTCTGAAGATTCCCATTCACTGCTGGGAAAGTAAAAGAGGATGTATTCCTGAGTCTTCCAGAGCCTAGGAAAACAGTCTTGGCCACTTTAATAGTTTCTGGTTCACTATCAGAGACACAGACAAAAAGAAGTTGTCAAATGTCATTATGTAGAAATATTAAAAATCCAAAGTAATTAAATTACAGAGTCTTAGAGATGTAGAATATTTTTAAAATACATGCCTCAAATATTTTACATTTTTCTTTTCATTACTAAGAGAAATTTCCCTTATATAACTGCTTAAAATGATTAATGATATTCCTATAGAATCTTTCTTCCCTACTCTGTAAAATAGTCACTTGTCTGAAGAAAAGTTAGCTTTTTGTAAAAGCCTCTTAGGTTGGCATAGAAGGCTTTAAAACATTTAAAAAGGAATTACCTTTTTAAAAATTGATCTTCAAATTTGCTTTCTACTTGATAGTTTCATGTAAATCAATGGAGAACATTACATTTGGCAGATAATGCACAAGGCAATGTCATTTTCTTTTATTAGTGAAATTGCTGGTTAATATAAGGCATGGTTTTAATCTTTTTATAAAATTTAAACATGTTTTTTATTCCAACTAGCAAAATGCTGGAAAAATCTAGAATACCCTACTTATTTACAGTGCTAGAAATACAGATTTACCCTACATCAATTTTGTCCCAAACTGAATTTCTCAGGATTGCTGTGGTTTGTTTTTGACTGAATTATATTGCCATTCTTGTTCATAGTTGGTTTGCAGTGTTCTGTCAGTTTTACCATTTCTCATCAACATGTTGCTGTATTTACTTAACAAGTACAAATGGAGTCAACTTCAGATTCTACTGAGTGTGTGACATGCTTTTCCAACATCAGCTATTGTTACCACCCTTAACTTTTTACTATGGTGAAATTGCAGTCAGTGTGTGAACCACAATATTTTGCCCCTTTATGAATTTAAAAGGCAGCAAATACAAAGCCACCTTTTGGGAGATATGCATTCTTAAGTAGTGAGTTCCATAAGATTAAATCCCTCGTTGATACCAGTCTGATCTTGCCTTAAGTGTTATTTTTTTAATATATAAATATAAGCATACATACAGATGACTGGAATGGACTTTTAAAAATATTTTTTTCATGAGATACTATTTGAGGTGAAATTGTTATTGTAGATTTAACAGCAGTTTTGAAATATTTACTATCATTAAAACTTGCTTCAAGAGAAATTGTGAATATATTTCCACATACAGGCACTAGTAATAGTAAGTGGTCCTGTTGTCCACTAACTCAGGCAAAGAATGGCATTTTCAAATGAAATGTAACCTCCCCTTATGACTTGATTTACCAGGACTTCTTTCTGTGGAGTCATGTCTTTTCACATCTTAGGTTTTTCCATTTTCCAAATTATCTCAATTTGGGGCAAGAATGATACTAGTCACAACCTAGGAGGCTGCTTTCAAAAGCAGGGCTCCCGAGCTGCGCGCAGAGAAGCTCTGGGGCCAGGTCCAAACGGAGGCGCGATGCCACCAGTCGCACCAGGGCAGCACCAGACATAACGTCCCACACGCCGTCAGAGGCCAGGAGCACGAATTCGTCCTCAGTCTGGCGTGCCAGGGCAGCCACTTCAGGCTCCGCGGAAATTAGCTGCAGTTCGGGGGGCCTCCCCGGAGCCGCTTTGTAAGCAAAATCGCCTAGTGCTCGAGACACTGCCAGAGAGCCCTCGCCGCGACGGCGACGGATGGTGCAGCCCGCGTTGTAGATGCGCTCGCGTTCCCGCAGCCGGAGAGGCCGGTGGTCTTGGGTGCTGAAGCCCACGGCGCCGGCGCGGCTCAGCACCGCGCGCGAGTCACCGCAGTGCGCCAGGTATAGAAAGCGCGGGGAGACCAGCAACAGGATCACAGTGGAGCCGCCGGGTTCGCCACCGGGCCAGAGCGAGCGGAGCCGCTCTTCGGCATTCAAGAAGGCTCGGCGCAGCGCCTGGCTCAGGCCCTCGGGTTCGCTAGGCGCTGGGCCTAGCTCCTCGAGCACGTGGCCTGGCAGGTGGCGCTCGCCGAAGCGGGCAACTCGCGCCCCTCCGTGGCCGTCAAGGATAGCGAAGAAAGCCCAGCCAGGCGGCAGCCCAGATAAGGAGAGCCAAGCGCAGTGCGCGTCCTCCATATGCGTTCGCCAACCCTGCGCTGCGCTGGCTCCGAAGCGCAGGTCGGACGATGCTGCCACACCCCCGTGTGGCCTCTGGGAGCATCGCGGCGCAGCCAGGAGAGACTGAGGCCCTTGGGCGCCAGCTTCCTCTTCCTTCTCTGCCTCTTCATCCTTGCGAGCCGGCCAGAGGAGACACTCCAGCAGACCTTCAAGGGCCGCCATCTCCTCAGGAAGGCTTCACCCTCAGCACCTGACCCGCCCCCCCAACACACTATTAATCCCTCACTGTGAGATTTTAAACCAAGTAAATCTCTTTCCTACCCCTTGACCTGCAAAAAAAAAAAAAAAAAAAAAAAAAAAAAGCAGGGCTCCCTTTCTATTGTCAGGTCAATGTGGTGCTGTAACTTCAAGAGCCTCCTTGTGTGAAGCTGTCTTGGTCCATCAGAAGGTGTATGAAGTTATCACTTCCTTCTGGTCTAATGCATTTGTAGACTATGCAGCTTTTCATCAAACTGCAAATATATACAAGATGAATCTAAAATTTGTCCTGAGTGTTTATGTCCATCACTGTAAAAGAGAATGAAAATCCACCTACCTTTTCTGAGGAAAATTATGTGCTATTAAGTAACTTTTAGCTCTTTAAAAAAAATGAATAAAATTTACAAGTGTCATTTGTATGAGAAAAGGCACCTGAAGAGATCTGAAAGCAATTCCTTGTAGTCTTCCATGAACCTGCACTTGTTTAGTGTGCTCCAGCAATTTCTGGTTTCCAAATGGGATCTAGAGCTACTGTTGGGTCACTCAGGCATACTAATGGATTCATTTAAATGGATCCCAGCTGCAGTCCATGAGCAATAACAGACTACCCCAGATACTTCTATTTACTCCGTGTTTAGCAGATGAGATTTGTGAAACACATTAAGTTATTAGTTACTGGGGACTTTTTAAGTCTTGTTTTTGACTAGTTGATGTGAAAGAGCATGTGACACAGCCAGTATGATAGAGTCCTAGGGTTTTCCTGTTTACAATAAATTGGCTGAATTAAAAAAAATACTCCATTGTGTATAAATACTACATTTTCTTTATCCATTTGTCTTTTGTATAAATACTACATTTTCTTTATCCATTTCTCTTTTATCAGACACTAGGTTCATTCCATAGCTTGGCTGTTGTGAGTTGTGCTGCTGTAAGCACCAATGTTACTGCAACCCAATAGTATACTGATTTTAGATCTTTCGAATATTTACCAAAGAGTGGGATAGTTGGGTCATATGGTGGTTCCATTCTTAGTTTTTCAGGAATTTCCATACTCTTACCTAAAGTGGGCATACTAATTTTCAGTCCCACTAAAAATGTGTGAGTATACATTTTCCCCCACATCCTCACCAATGCTTCTTATTATTTGTATTCTGAATAATTGTCGTTCTGAATGTGATGAGATGAAATCTCAGTGTAATTTTGATTTACATTTCTCTGATTGCTAGAGATGTTGAACTCTTTTTCATGTATTTATTGACCATTTATATTTCTCCTTTTGGGAAGTATGTATTTAGTTCTTTTACCCATTTATTAATTGAGTTATTTTTTTTCTTGATGTTAACTTTTTTGAGTTCTTTATGTATTCTGGATATTAATCCCCTATTTGAAAAGCAGCTGGAAAATATCTTCTCCCCTTTTCTAGGCTCTCACTTCATTTTCTTAATTGTTTTCTTTTCTGTGCAGGAGCTTTTTAATTTGATGCCATCCCACTTGCTGATTCTTGGTTTTATTTCTTATGCTTTAGGAGTATTAATAAGGAAGTGGATGCTTCCTTCTGTAAATATGTTGAAGTGTTGAGCCTACATTTTCTTCTAGCAGAGATTTTCTGGTCTAATTCCTAAATCTTTGATCCACTTTAATTTGAATTTTGTACAAGGTAAAAGATAGGGATAAAGTTTCATTCTTCTACTTATGGATATTAAGTTTTCCCAGCACCATTTGTTAAAAAGAACATTTTGGCACTTTTGTTGAGTATCAGATAACTGTATCTATGTGAATTTGTGTGTGTGTCTTCTGTTCTATTTCATTTGTCTTTATGTCTGTTTTAATACCAGTACCATTCTCTTTTTGTTACTAAAACTGCAGCATAATTTGAGGCCCAGTATTGTAATTCCTTCAGCATTACTCTTCTTGCTCAGGATTGCTTTTCCTGTTCCAGGTCTCTTATTCATCTAAATACATTTCAGAACTGTTTTTCGAAGTTGTGTGAAGATTGTCATTGGTATTTTGATGTATATTGTTTAAATCTATATATTGCTTTAGGTGGTATGGCCATTTTGACAATATGAATTCTGTATTAATTAATGCTTTCAGTTTTTTCTTCATTCAGTATGATATTGTCCTTGAGTTTGTTATATGTAACCTTTACAATGTTGAGGAAAGTTCCTTCTATCCCTAGTTTTTCTAGTGTTTTAAACATGAATGAGTGCTGGATTTTGTCAAATGCTTTTTTCTGCATCTATTGAGATAATCATGAGATTCTTGTCCTTAAGTCTGTTTATGTGTTGAATTACATTTATTGATTTGCCTATTTTGAACTAACATGCATCCTAGGATGAAGCCAATTTGATCATGGTGAACAGTCTTCTTAATGTGTTTTACCAATATTTTATTAAAAAATTTTGCATCTATGTTCATCAAGAATATTGGTCTGAAATTTCTTTTCTTAATGTGCCTTTGTCTGGTTTTGGTATTAGGGTGATACTGGCTCCATAGAATTAATTTGGCCGTTTCCTCCTTTTCAATTTCATGAAATAATTTGAAGAGGATTAGCATTAGTTCTTCTTTAAAGGTCTGGTAAAACTCATCTGAAAATCCATCTGGTTCTAGGCTTTTCTTTGTTGGAAGGTTTTTAATAACTGCTTTAATTTCATTACTTAATATTGGTCAGTGTAAGTTTTCTATATCCTCGTGGTTCAATGTGTGTAGATCATATATCTCTAAGAATATGTCAATATCTTTGAAGTTTTCTAGCTTATTTTACTGTAAATGTTCAAAGTAGTTTCTAATGATCTGGATTTCTGTAGCGTCTACAGTGATATTTCCTTTTTCATCTCTAATTTTGTTAATTTGGATCTTCTTTCTTTTGGTTAGTTTGGCTAATGGGTTATCAATATAGTTTATCTTTTCAAAGCACCAACTCTTTGTCTCATTGATCCTTTGTGTTGGCTTTTAAATTATCAATGCCATTAACTTTTGCTCTGATTTAATTATTCTTCTACTGATTTTGATATTAGGTTATTCTTCTTTTTGTAGAACCTTGAGGGGTAACATTATGTTATTTATTATCTTTCTATTTCTTCCTTTATTCCTTTTGTGATTTAATCCTCATTCAAGAGTAGTTATGTAATCTCCAGGTGTTACACTGGTTTTTGTTTTTTATCTTGCCATTGATTTCAAATTTTATTCCATTATGATCTTATAACATGCACAGAATTATCTTTAATTTTTTGTATTTGCTTTATGCCCTGATATATGATTTATTTTAGAAAATGTGCCGTCTGCCACTGAGAAGAAAGTGAATTCAGTTGACAATAGATAAAATATTCTGTTTTTCTGATAGATCTATTTAATTAATAGCATTTTTTAGTCCTGAAGTGTCTTTACTTTGTTTATGTCTGGCTGACCTATCTAATGGTTAGGGAGGTGTGTTTAAATCATCCAGTACTATTGTATTATGCTCTGTTTGATCCTTTAACTTGAGAAGGGTTTGTTTTGTGCACATAGACACCATTTTTGGAGGGGAGGGGTATAAATATTCATAGTAATTATATCCTGTTGTTGGATGATTTTTTTAACCAGAATGAAGTGAACTTACTTGCCTTTTCTGATAAATTTTGGCTTGAATTCTAATTTGTCTGATATAAAAATAGCTTCCCCTGCTTTCTCTCAGTTTCCATTTACCTGATATATCTTTTCCCATTCATTCGCCCCTAGTCTGTGGATGACTTTGCCTGTAAGATATGTGACTTGTAAATAATGTGTAGTTGGGTCTTGCTTTTTTCTGGGCATTGAACCCATGAACCCAGGGGCATATTTCCACTGAGTTATTTTTAATTTTGTAAACGTTTCTCACTAATTGCTTGGGGCTAATTGCTGAGGCTGGCATTGAACTTGCAACCATCCTGCTTCAGCCTCCTGTGTCACTATCTTGCCCAGGGGATCATATATATAAATTTTTTAAATTTGTTCCAATTAGTTATACATGACATTAGAATGCATCTTGACACATTATACACAAATAGAGCACAACTTCTCCTTCCTCTGCCTGAACATGGTGCAGAGTCACACCAGTAGTATCATCATACATGTATGTAGGGTAATAATGTCCATCTCATTCCACTGTACTTCCCACTCCCTCTCTCCTCTCTACACTTCCCTCTGCACAATCCAAAGTCCCTTTATTCGTCATTCTCCATTATGGGTCAGCATCTGCTTATCAGAGAAAACATCTGGCCTTTGGTTTTCTGGGTTTGGTTTATTTCACTAAGGATGATATGCTTCAGCTCCATCCATTTACATGCAAATGCCATACTCTCATTCTTCTTTAAGGCTGATTAATATTCCATTGTGTGTGTACTATATTTTCTTTATCCATTCATCAATGGAAAGGCTCCAGGTTGGTTTCTTAGTTTAGCTATTATTAATGGAGCTGCTATAAACATTGATGTGGCTGTGTCACTACAGTATTCTGATTTTAAGTCCTTTGGGTACATATCAAGGAGTGGAATAAATTGGGTCAAATGATGGTTTTATTCCAAGTTTTCTGAGGAATTTCATACCACTTTCCAGAGTAGTTGCACAAATTTGCAGTCCCACCAGCAAATTTGTGCTTTTTGTACCTTTTTCCTCGCATTTATTATTACATGTATTGCCATTCTGACTAGAGTGAGATGAAATATTAGAATAGTTTTGATTTGTATTTCTCTAATCACTAGAGATGATGAACATTTTTTCATATGTTTATTGATCAGTTGTATTTCTTCTTCTGTGAAGTGTCTGTTCAGTTCCTTACCCCATCTATTGATTAGGTTATTTGTTTATTTGGTTTTTTGAGTTCTTTATATATCCTGGAGATTAGTGCTCTATCTTAGATGTATGTGGCAAAGGCTTTCTCCTAGTCTGTAGGCTCTCTCTTCATGTTATGATTGTTTCCTTTGCTGAGAAGAAGCTTTTTTAGTTTAAATCCATCCCATTTATTGATTTTGTTTTTTAGTCATTCTACCAATCTGTGTCTTTGATTTGAGAGTTTAGACTATTTTAATATTAACATAGAAAGATGATTTTTTATTTCCAGCCATTTTGATTTGCTTCTATTTCAGACTTGATTCTCCTTTAATTGACTGTTCTAGCTCAATTCATTCCTATGCTGGTTTTCATTTTTAATTTTCATTTTTTCTGCATAAAATGTTTCATTGCATATGTTTTGTAGTTGAGGCTTAGTGGATGGTTATGAATTGAAGAAACTAAAAGTTTCTGCTTATCATGGAAAGCTTTTATTTTATCTTCAATTCTGAAGGATAAATGTAGTAATCTTTATCCACATTTTCCATTCATCTATTGAAGGGCTTCTAGGTTGTTTTCATAGTTTAGCTATTATTAATTGAGCTACTATAAACATTGATGAGGCTATGGATGGTCGGCACCCATTTTTTTTTTCAGAACATGGTATATATTATTTCTAGCTTTTAGGGTCTGGGTTAAAAACTCAGTTTAAATACAAATTGGCTTACTTCTAAATGTGATCTGCTATTTTTCTCTTGCAGCTTTTAAAATTCTATTCTTATTTCAGATGGTAGGCATTTTCATTATAATGTGACTTGGCAAGGATCTTTTCTGATCTTGCTTATTTGGAGTTTTATATGCATCTTGTATTTGTATTTCCATCTCATTTCTAAATTTTGGAAAGTTTTCTAATATTTCTTTAAAGATATTGTTCATTCCTTTAGCTTATATTTAGGAGCCTTCATCTATCCCTGATTTCTTGGATATCTGCTTACAGTCTCTTGAAGTCTTTTCTTTATTTAGACTTTATCTTTAAGATTATATACTTTATCTTCAAGGCCTGCCTGAGAATACATCTTCAATGTGTTCTGATATCTTGGTGATTCTTCCAACTGAATTTTTAAATTTTATTGATTGAGTCTTTTGTTTTCAGGATTTCTGTTTGGTTTATTTTCAGTATCTCTTTTTATTGAAATGATCTTTCACTTCCTTTACTTCCTAAGTTCATTCCTTACATCATTTTAAGCTTGTTGAATATTTTTACTGTCATCTTTCTAAATGCTTTCTCTACTGTGGTGTCCATGGGGTCAGTTGTTGAAGTGTTGTGGGTTGTTTGGAATGGTTTGCTCCCTTGATTTTTCATACTGTTTGTATGTACTCATCTGTTTATCATTTCTTCTTTTGTGCAAGGACTATTTAGTGGACTTCTTCGTCTTTAAGAGCCCTGTAATATGCAAATATCCAGGTATTGATACTTTCACTCAATGTGTTGCCCTTTGTTGCTCCCAGCATTAACACCACTTTGAGATAAAACACTAAATCCTTATACTACAGTCACTTCAGAGCAAAGTCTATACTATACTGGGTTAGAACCCAAAGTCTATACTATTTCGAAGTTATGAAAAATGAAGAACTTGTTGATAGTGGTCTTCATAGTTCTTCTAATCCAGGTATAAACATATAGTAAGATTCTGGACTAGGTTGAAAATTAGTTATTAAATATAGTAAAATTGTTATAAGATTATATAGGGGCTGATAATGGAAGGAGAAAAAAATTGGACAAAACAAGAGAGAAAAAGATAAAGGAAAGAAGAAAATATGATAAAAAAAAGAATAACACACACCAAATTAAAAAGAAAACAAAATGGGGGTGGTGATTTGACACAGTAGCAGGAAATATAAGAGGGGGAGAAAAAGGAAGCAAGAAGAGTAAGTGTAAACCTAAGCTAGGAAATGAAGATATAGAGAATGATTCTCATTAATGCTTTAAACCATTAAAAGAAATAATATCAAATGGGTTGAAGATACAATATCAAATACAAGAATAACAGCTATCAAACCAGAATGAAATGATTTTATATGAATGATTAAAGTTGACATTCTGAATTATTTATAGTAAACCATGCCAAGGTGAAGAAAACTCTTATTGAGTGTTGGTTTGGATTTCTTCAGGATTTGGGGACTTTTAGAAGATGGAGATGGGTTGCTATGTACCTCCTATCAGCTGGTTATCATTTGTCAGCTCAGGGGCCTGAGGCTGTATGCTCAGAGGGTGTGGAGCTGTGTCGGTTGGCTGTTTCCATTGTGTGCAGGAGCTGAGGATTCCTTTCTCTAAGTTTTTGCTCTGGCTGCCACAGGTCACCATATCTGCTTCCCTCCACAGGGCCTCTTCAGAGTGGCATAGAGCCTGGTGGCTGTCTGCAAGTACAGGACCTGTGGATGTGGGTTCTACATAGGATCAGTTTGTAGTGCAGGGGCACCCCGCTTGACCAACAGATCACTAGAGCACTGTCCCTGCTACTGGAAAATATATTCAGCCAGTTCTCTCACTGCCCAAGGTTATGAACCATGAGTCCCACTCACCTCTGCTAATTCAGAAGCAGCCTGTGTCCAAACTCCTGTTGGCTGCAGTTGTGAATCTCAGGTACTGTTCCTTTCTGTTGCCCAGGACTAAGAATGCCCTGTCACCTGTTTCCAAGCTCCCACTGGTTGCAGCCACAAATTATGGACAAGAACCTCCACCTGTTATGGGCTGATTTGAAAATTAGCCCAGACTTACCCCATTTTGTTCAGACACCTCACCCTGTGTATAATTGGACCCCCTTCCAAATGAGCCCACTCGCATAGAGGCTAATACCTCCACTCCCACCTACTTACACCCCGACCACAATATCCTTACTCTATGGAACTAATGCAAGATTGTTTTTCTGAAAATGTAATTTCTGAGAATATGACTATATGACTTTTTTTTGTAACTTTCCATTTGTATGAAATGTACCTTATGATTACTTCTCTTGCCCCTGCCCTTTGTGGTTTTACGCCTTATAAGTGTGTTCCTACCGCCAATCCAGTTTGAGGGTTGTGGAACTGCTTGGTTCTCTGCACACTTGGCCCCAGTCAGAAAAAATGCTTTTGTCTTTACCTTCAAAGGACCTGGAGAATTATTTGGAAATAGCACCTTAACACATCTAGTTCCACTCCACCATCATCTCTCCTCTACATGGGCTTCTTATTGACAAAAGATAGTTGGGTCTAATGTTTTGTATCCACTCTTTTAATCTCTTTCTTATAATTATAGTGTATTTAGACTACTCACAGTGAACATTGTTATTGATATAGATGGGTTTATATCAGCCATGTCAGTAATGATTTCCAGTGGTTCCTTTTCTAGCCTTCTCTGATTTTAATTAAGCATTTTATATAATTCCATTTTATCTACTCTCCTAGAGTATCATTTATATTTTTAAAAGATATTTTAATGGTCATTATAGAGTTTGGCTATAGATTTTTCACTAATTTATGTCCAGTTTCAAATTCAGCTTCACATGTAGTACAGGTATCTTACAACAATCTGTTTCCAATCTTCCACTCTCACTTTATGCAACATAGCTGCCTTTCATTTCACTTATCCATATGCTATAATCACCAAATACTCTGTTAAAATCATTGCTTTAAACAAACGGTTGTCTTTTAGAGCAATTGAGAGTAAGAAAAATAAGACTTGTTTTGTCTCCATTTATTCCTTCGCCAATGCTTCCTTTCTTTATATGAATCCAAATTTCTGACCTTTATTATATTCATTCTGCCTGGAAAAAATCTTGAAACCTTTAAATATGTCACTCTATTCTCTTATTGATTGAATGATTTCTGATGAGAAGTTAACTGATTCCTTATCCATTTTCCTCTATAGATAAGCTATATCACCCACATCCTTCTTCCAGCAAAGTTCTTAATATTATTACTTCATATATTTATTCTGCTCCATCCTCTTATTTTTCTAATTATATTATTCCAATTATATGTGTTGTACTAATTCTGAAATTATTCCATAGTTATTGGATATCTGTACTAGTTTTTCTTTTGATTTTCATTTTGCATTTCAATTTTAAAGTTTCTGGTGTCTTATCTGCCAGTCCCCTGATTCTTTTCCTCAGCCATGTCAAACTTACTAAAGAGACCATCAAATACATTCTTCATACCTGTTACAGTGTTTTTAATTTCAGTTATTTTCTATTTTTCCTTAAAATTTCCATCAGGTTACATAACTAACTCATGTTTTTTTCTTTAATATTTATTTTTTAGTTTTAGGTGGACACTTTATCTTTATTTTACATTTATGTGGTTCTGAGGATCAAACCCAGTGCCTCATGCATGCTAGGTGAGCACTCTACTACTGAGCCACAACCCCAGCCCATAACTCATGTTCTTACAGGATATCCTCTTTCTTCCCATAAGGCCCATATTACTCAGTGTTTACCAGGGAAGTAAAAAGCTGTATGTGTAAATACACACATTTTACTTGTTGAGTGTATATGTGTAGGGAGTGGTAGGGGAGCAAGAAAGAATGAGATTTCAACTAATTGTCCTATGCCATTTTAGAGGTTGGTAGTCTGAAATCTGTATGTAGGCTACCAGGTGGAAACTCAGGTAGGCACTGATGCTAAAGTCTTAATGCAGAATTTCTTCATCCTCAGTGAAACTTTAGTTTTTCTCTTAAGGCACCTGATTAAAGGAGGCCCACCCATATGATCAAGGAAAATACACTTTACTTAAAACCAGTAAGTGATAGTCTCATACACAAAGTGTTCAAAGCAAATTTAATATTAGTGTTTGATTGAATAACCTGCACTACAGCCTAGATGACACATGAAACATACAGAGCCCTTAACATATAAATCATAGCAATTTTATTTTATTTTACTCAATTTCTTTTTTTTTTTTGGTACTAGGGATTGAACCCAGGGGTACTCTACTACTGAGATACATACCATCCCTTTTTATTCTTTATAATTTTATTTTGAGACAGAATCTTGCTAAGTTGCCAAAATTGACCTGGAACTTGTGAACCACCTGCCTTAGTCTCCTAGTCAATGTAATTACAGTCATGTACCACTGTACCCTGCTCTTAATAGCTATTTTAAATTCCCTCTTTGGTAATTTCAATATCTGCCACATTTGAATTTAATTTTATTTGATTTATGTCACTTTTTCTCATTTTTATCATGTTTCTAAATTTTTGTTGAAATGCAAGCACATTGTATTGGGTAATAGAAATTGTAGTAAATATGTCTGCTAAGATTTGGCCTTTATGTAAGATTTATTGTGGTTGTAGTAGCTAGAGGCTTCACATTTCTGTAGTGTTTTTAAAAAAATGTTTTGTTCTTTTTAGATATACGTGACAGTAGAGTGTGTTTTGACATATTATACACACATATAGTATAACTGATTCTAATTAGGATCCCATTCTTGAGGCTGTACACGATATGGAGTTTCACTGGTCCTGTATTCATCTATAAATGTAGGAAGATTATGTCCTATTCATTCTACTATCTTTCCTATTCCCGTTCCCCCTCCCTTCCCTTCATTCCCCTTTGTCTAATCCAATGAACCTCTATACTCCCACCCTTACTGTGTGTTAGTATCTACATATCAGAGAGAACATTGGCCTTCAGTTTTATGGAACTGGCTTATTTCACTTAGCATGATAGTCTCTAGTTCTATCCATTTACTGGCAATTGCCATAATTTTATTCCTTAGGACTAAGTATACTCCATACCACATTTTCTTTATCTATTTATCTGTTGAAGGTTATTTAGTTTGCTTCCATAGCTTAGCAATTGTGATTTAAGCTGCTATAAACATTAATGTGGCTTTATCAACATAGTATGCTGATTTTAACTCCTTTGGCTATAGATTGAGGAGTAGAATAAATGGATCAAATGGTGGTTCCATTACAGGTTTTTCGAGGAATCTCCACACTGCTTTCCAGAGTGGTTGCACAAATTTACAGTCCTACCAACAATGTATGAGTGAAACTTTTCCCCCACATTCTCACCACATTTGTTGTTCCTTGTATTTTTTTTTAAGAATTTTTTTTAATATTTATCTTTTTAGTTATCGGTGGACACAACATCTTTGTTTGTAAGTGGTGCTGAGGATCGAACCCGGGCCGCACGCATGCCAGGCGAGCGTGCCACCGCTTGAGCCACATCCCCAGCCCTGTTCCTTGTATTTTTGATAATTGCCATTCTGACTGGAGTTATATGGAATCTCAGTGTAGTTTTAATTTGCTTTTCTCTAATTTCTAGAGTTGTTGAGCATTTTTTCATATATTTGTTGACCATTCATATTTCTTCTGTGAAGTGTCTGTTCAATTATTTTGCCCTTTTATTAATTGGGTTATTTATTTTATTTTGTTTTTGGTGCTAATTTTTGTTTTAGTTCTGTGTATATATCTTGAAGATCAATGCTCTATCTGAGGTGCAGGTTGCAAAGATTTTCTCTCATTCTGTAGTCTCTCACTTCACATTCTTGATTGCTTCCTTTTCTGAGAAGAAGGCTTTTTAGTTTGATACCATATCATTTATTGATTCTTGATTTTACTTCTTGCACTTTTGTTTTGTTGAGAAAGTTGGGACTATATTTTCTTCTAGGAGCTACAGAGTTTCTAGTATAAATCCTAGGTTCTTGATCCACACTGAGTGTAGGGTGAGTGGTATGGGTTCAATTTCATTCTGCTACATATGGATTTCCAGTTTTCCCAGTACTATTTGTTGAAGAGGCTATTTTTTCTCCAATGTATGTTCATGGTGTCTTTGTCTAGTATGAGATAACTGTACTGATGTGGGTTTGTCTCTGTGTCTTTTATTCTGTTTCATTGGTCTTCATGTCTGTTTGTTGCCAATACCATGCTGTTTTTGTTACTTTAGCTCCGTAGTAGAATTAAATGTCTGTAGTATTTTGTTTTGTCTCATCACTTGAATTAGGTCCTCTCAAAATAATCCTCCTCAGTCTGCACTTTTGTGTTGCTCTTTTAGGTGTAATCAGCTCTTGTTATACAGTGACCCTGTTGGTATACCTTATCTGTTGGTGGTAAACTACAGGAAAGAGGGAGTGTTGTATAACCTTGCAATTAAATCTCAGTCTTTCTGTGGGCTTGTGACTTTCACAATTGTTTCTCCTTACACTTAGATAAGACAGAAACAAGTAAGCTGGGGTAGCTTGATTGAGAGAAATGTCCTTTTCCATGATTTTGGGATAAATCTCAGATAAAGTCTATTCCTCCTTGGAAATAATGCTTTTTAATGGTGAATGTTCTATGACTTAGTACATTTTCAGTTACTTTAACAAAATACCTGAGACCAGGTAATTTATAAATAATAGAAGTTTATTTGACTCATGGTTCTGGAAGCTGGGAAGTCCAAGAGTAAGATACCAGCATCTGGTGAGGGCCTTGTTGCTGAATCTGACATGGCAGAGAGTATCACATGGGGAGATATCAAGTGTGCTTCTTCTTTCAAGACCTCTGATGCCATAGCAGGGACTCCACTCTTCTGATCTCATCTGATCTTAATTATTTCCTGGAGGCCTTACCTTCAGGAAATTGTTTATGAGTTGGAGGATTAAGTTTTCAACACATAAGTTTTTGAGAGCAAATTCAAACTATAGCATTCTGTATGTTTCACATGAATTCATTCCCCACTTCTGCCAGAGCCAAGGGGGAAATCTTCCTTGGAGCTTTATTGTGAGGACCTGGTGAGTTTTCTGGAGCTTCTCCCTCTCCAGTTAATTCACACCTACCTTCAAGTAATCTTTCGGAATTACGATTCAAGAGTCACTACAATTTTATGACTCCAGCAGATTCTCCAGGTCAGCAAGTCTAATCCAGGACTCCCTGGATTCACCTGTGCCTTTACATTTCCAAGTGGCAGTTTGTCCTCTAACCTCAATAGGTCCAAGAAAAGTCATTGTTTTCTCATTTATACAGTTTGTTTAATTGTAAAGACAAGTGTGACAACTTTCAAGTTCTTTCCATGTCAGAGTTTTGCTCTCATTATTTTAAGATGTATTTCCCTAATAGCTTGTGATGAGTTCACAGGTTTATTTGTCATCCTTAGATTTTCTTTTGTGAATTTCTGTTTAAGTATTTTTATGAGATTTAATTTTTTCTCACTGTTTTGTTTTATAAATGTGATTGATTTTTATGTGTTGACCTTATATTGTACCATCTTATTTACTCAATTAGTTCTAAGAGCTTTTTTTGTGTGTGAGAGTTTCATTGGATTTTCTATATAGGTAATCTTAAGCTTGGTGACTAAGAACAAATTTCTTCTTTCTCTCCAACATTGGTGGTATTTATTTGTCTTCTTAATTGCACTTACTGGGTCTTCCAGTGAGACAATGGATAAAGGCATTAAATGTGAACATCCCTACTCTGCCACACACTTCCCAAAGCTTCATCTCCATTCAGGTAGTATGCTGCAGGAATACAGAAGAAGGAAGGGAGGGAGAGAGGGAAGGAGGAAAACAAAGAAAGAACAGGCCAAAAAAAATCAATAGAGATTTACTCCGCCCTCTTAAAAGAATGTCTCCTTCAGTCAGAGAAAGTATTAATACCCATCACAGATTAATCCCCTGGCTTCTGCTCTGCCAATGCTACAACCAATATCACTACCATGCAGTATTGCTTGGGGACAACTTTGAGGGGGCAAATTCACTCACTTGGGATTATTTCTTCTGCTAGTTTCCATGCTATTCCTGGACTTAATTATGCATATTCTTACATCTGGGCCTTGACCCTTGCTAGTGCCTGTTCTCAACCCAGCTATCTGAATGAGTCATGCTCCTTTTGACTTCAAGTCCCTGCTAAAATCTTTTGTTCAAGTTCTTTGGACATCCTACCTGAAGTGACACATCCTTCCTACCTTCATTTTGTGTGGAGGTCTAGCTTTTTGTAAAGCACTGACAACCACCTGAAATATTGCATGCTTTTTTTGATTTGTTTACTGTCTGTCAAGCCCTCTAACCTGTAAATTTCTTGAGAGCTGGAATATGTCTGTTTTTGTTGACTGATATCTCCAGTTCCGTCAACAATTCTGAAGCTTAGAAAGTAAAGAAGTGCATAAGAAATATTTGTGATATGCAGAATGTGTTCATTTGGGTTAATATTTTTAAATCCTCCCCCTTAAAAATTAAAGTTTTACCAGTTAAGTCTTGGGATATTTAATAGTGATGAAATATGATCATGTAGAAAGTAGAGTAGGGAACAATTTAATTAAGGCATCAGTGATGAACATTATTAAAGAAATCCAAAATTGAAATTAGCTAACACTCTATATGAATATTATACCCGTTTTCTAGGGATATCATAACAAATAGCATAACTGAGCAGCTTAAAGCCACAAAAATATGTGCTTTCACAGTCACTTAAGCCAAAAGTCAAAAATCAAGGTGTAAGCAGAGTTAATTCCTTCTGGTAGCTCTGAGGGAGAAGCTGTCTCATACCTCTCTATTCTGATGGCTTTCCTTGATGATAGAACTGAATGATTATAGTGCTCCAAATTTCATATGTAGAATCCTAACCTCTATTGGGATAGTATTTGGAGATAAGGTCTTAGGAGGTAATTAAGTTATGAGGACAAGGGCTCTGGGTCTGATTGGATCAGTGCTCTTATAAGAAGGGAACTCAGGAAGCTGGATCCATCTCTCTCTCTCTCTCTCTCTCTCTCTCTCTCTCTCTCTCTCTCTCCCTCTCCCTCTCCCTCTCCCTCTCCTCTTTCCTCCCTCCCCCATTCTTCCCTACTTCCTCCTCCCCATCCCTCTCTCTCTTTTCATGTGCACACACCAAAGAATGGCCATGTGGTCACACAGGTAAAAAACACAGGTAGAAGGTGGCTGTCTGTAAGTCAGGAAGAGACCCTTCACCAGAACCTGACTGTGCTGGCACCTTGATTTTGAACTTCCAGCCTCTAGAACTCATAAATCTGCATCATACACTTTGATGTAGTACTTCAATTTACACTTCCGACTTCACATGGCATTTTCTCTTCCCATATTTTTCTCTTAAAAGGACACTGGTCATTGAATTAGAGATCCATTCTGGTAATCCAGATTTTAGTTTTATCTCAAAAACTGTAACTTAATTCAGCAACAAATACACTCTTACCCAAAGAAGTCGCTTTCACTGTTCTCTTTGGAAGAAATTTATTATGTGCAGCTCATACTCACGATCCACCTCCTCAGGAGTAGAATATCTACATAAATCATTTGGAATCACTTTTTCACACTCGGTATTTCCTTTTTTCCAATAATTAAATGTATTTAATCATTTTAATAATTTATGTATATGGGTGCATGGATTTTTAATTTACACTTTGGGTTATGATCCCAAACTGGCATATTTACTTTGTTTTTCAAATTGTTCCAGCTTTGGCCATTGGGTGCTCCTTGTATTATTTTATGACTATTTTCTTACTGAGAAATAATTGACATAAAGTACCTATACTTAAGGAAGTAATTTTCTCATTTTTGATTTGCTTATATATCTATAAAACCATCACAAACAAGATAACAAACATTTCCATTGCTCCAAAAATTCTCCCACCACTGATGTCCCCAGGCAACTATAATCTAATTCAGGCACTTTAGGTTAGTTTGCATTTTCTAAAATTTATGTAAATGTGATCAATTGATTTACATTTTTACCTTGCATTTTTATGCAGAATAATTCTTCTGAGTTTTATTTGTGTTATTTCACAAGTAGTCAAGTAGTCTTCCATTATATAGATATACCATGATTTTTAAAATCCATTTGCTTTTTGATGGGCATTAGACTGTTTCCAGTGTTTGGCTATTAGAAATAACATTGCTATGTACTTTAGTCATGTGTGGACATATGTTTTTATTTCTTTTTGATAACCAAAAGTAGAACATTGACTCATATTATAGGTGTATACTTAGACTTTAAGAAACTATTTGATTGTTTTTCAAAGACAATGCCTATTCATTTATATTCTTGCTAACATCTGGTGAGGTATATTTTTTAAATTAATGATTCTAATGTGCATGAGTAATATCTTTTTGTGATTTTTAGTTTGCATTTCTCTGAAAACTAATATTGTTGAGAATATTTTTTGTGTGCTTATTGACTATTTATATTTCCTTTGTGTGAATTATCTAATCAAATCTTTTCCTCATTTCAGTATGAGTTTTTCTTTTTTTATTGTTTTATAAGAACTCTTTCTGCCTTCTGATTGCAAATATATACATTTGCAATGAATATATCTGATTGCAGATATATTCATTGCAAATATTTTCTCTCACATTGTGTTTTTTTTTTAAATTTTCCTTAATGTTTATCTTTGAAGAACAAGTGTCATTTTATCTTGGTGAAATCTGGTATGTTTGTTGTTTGTTTATATTTTGGCATTTTCCTTGTCCATCTCAGAAACCTTTACCTACACCAAGGTCACAGGGATTTTCTACTATGACTTCTTCTAGAGGTTTTGAGTTTCAGACTGTTATTCAGGTGCCTGATCTATTTGTAGTTAATTTGTTACATATGGTTTGAAGTGGCAGTTTATATCTACTTTGTTGTAAATGGCTCTCCAATTGTTACAGCACCTTTTGTTGAATTCCAGATTGAATTGCTTTGATACTTTATTAGAAGCTAAGTTTTCTATACTGTATACCTGTATGTCTCATGTCAAAATCACACTGTACTGATTACTTTGTACTCTGTGAAGTCTTTGAAAGCAGATAGAGTAAATCTTCCAAATTTGTTTTCTAAATTTTCATTATTTCTATTGTTTGTTTTTATAAGAATCCATTGTATCTTCTTGTTAATATTAACTAATTCATTTCTTCAAAGCATTCTAGAATTTTAGACTTCAATTGAATCTGTAAATCAGCTAAGTGATATTTGATTTCCTAATATTGTCTTTATGATGTGTCTCTCTTTTCCTAAGGGGAGACACGGCAATGCCCTAAGCAATGTAGCAAGACCCTGTCTCAAAATAAAAAATAAAAAACCTGGAGATACGGCTCAGTAGCTGAGTGCCCCTGCCTTCAATCCCTGGTACCAAAAATAAAATAATAAAAAAATTAAGAATTATTCATTTCATCTAATTTGTCAAGTTTATTAAAATAAAATGTTCTAATAATTCATAATTACATTTTATATCTGTGGGTCTGTAATGATGTTATATGCCTCATTCCCTATACTGATAATTTGTGGTTTTTCTTTTTTCTTTATTAGTCTGACCTGAGGTTTATCAGTTTCACTGAACTTCTCAGAAACATTTTTTTTAATGTCATTGAGACTTTTTCTAATGGTTTGGTTTTCTGTTTCATTGATTTCTACTGCTATATTTTATTTCACTTCTTTTGTAGTTAGTCTTTACATTTCATTTGCTTTTAACAATTTTTTAGCCTGACTTCCTAAAGTATAGTTTGAGGCCATTAACTTGACTCAAATCCATAATCTCATTGTAGTGGAAGCCTGTGAACTTGCCATGATGTGTTTTCATTCAGTTCATAATGCTTTTAAATTTTCTTTGGAAATTTTCTTTGATCTAAGTGTTGATTAGAAGTGTGTTGCTTAATTTCCAAATGGTTGGTGATTGTCCTGGACATCTTTCTGTTATTGATTTCTAGTTTAATTGCTTTATGGCTAGAGAATGAATTTTGTTTGATTAAAATTAAAGTTTATTAAGATTTGTTTTGGAGTTTCAAGTATTATCTTCTATCATTATCAATGCCCTGTTTCTCTCTCTCTCTCTCACACACACACACACACACACACTGAAGTGTTTGGACCTCAAGCATGACAAGCAAGCATGCCACTTATTCACACTCCCAGTCCTTAGTAAATGTCACTTAGGTGAAGCTGTTTGACCATGTTAAAATCTTCTATATCCTTGATGACTTTCCACCTACCTGTTCTGCTAATTATTAGGGGAGGGGAGGTGCATTGAAATATTTGCTTACAGTTGTGGATTTCGTTATTTCTTATTAATGTTCTATTAGTGTTTGCTTCAATTATTTTATAGTTTTGTTAGTTTTTCAGGATTTTTATATCCTCCTTTATTATTATAAACCAACCTTATTGTTGGTGGTAACATTCTGCAGTCAGCCATCTATCTTTGCTGACATTAATCTAGTAACTAGGGCTTTCTTTAGATTGATTTTTCATATGGGATATAATTTTCTGTTTCCTTTTAAGTGTTTGTATCTTTATATTTAAAATACTATTTTTTTATAGACAGCATAGAATTGTATCTTTAATGTTGACTCAATCTGACAATCCCTGACTATTTATTATGATGGTGATGATGATGATGATGATGATGTACCAGTGACTGAACGTAGGGACACTTAACCACTGAGCTGTATCCCTAACACATTTTATTTTCTTATTTTGAGACAAGGTGTCATTAAGTTGCTGAGACTGGCTTTGGACTTTCAATCCTCCTGCTTCAGCCTCCCAAACCACTGAGATTATAGGTGTGCACCACCACGCCCAGGTGACAATCCCTGACTTGGGAGCAGAGTGCTTCGGCTCAAAGATTTCTGTGATTACTGGCTGCTGGCTTTCTTGCTGCTTGTTTTCTGCTTGTTTTTTTCTATATGTTGCTCCCTCTTTCCCCTATTTCCTGCTTGTTTTCAAATAAACAGATTATTAGTTTTGATTCAAATTAATACTTGTTGGATCATTAGTTTAAGATGTTGTGTCCACCGATAACTAAAAAATAAATATTAAAAAAAATTCTCTCTCTCTCTCCTCTCTCTTCTCTCTCTCTTTATAAAAAAAAAAAGCTTTGTTTTATTGTTTAGTGATTTCTTCAGGGTTACTCCATTTCAAGTATAATGTGAGGACCTTGCAACATTATGGTTCTTGATGTCCTTGTTACAATATGATTTTACATATTTTATAAACTCCACCCTACATTGTAATAACTGTTGCTTAAGCAGCCCATTAATTTGAATACTGAGAAATAACCTTATAAAACCTTATATAGAGCCAATGCAGTTATCATTTTTGGTTCTCTTCATTCCTTTGGGTGGATTTATGTTTCCATTTTCCCTCTACCAGACGAACTTTCCAGAGTTTCTCTTATTATATGGATCTTGTGCTGATGAGTTGTTTTGGCTTTGTATGTCCGCAGATGTATTTATCTTCCTTTGACGTGTGTTTCCCTGGGTTTAGGGCTCTAGGGTTTTCTTTCCATGCTCTAAAGATGTTTCACTGTCCCACTGCCTTCAAGTTACCTGGATTCTTTTTTTTTTTGAGAAACTTACTGTCCTTGGCTCTTTTTCATAATCATTTTTTAAAATTTATTTGTTTTTTTAGATATACATGGCAGTAGAATGTACTTTGACATATTATACATACTGGTTTTGACTGTTTTTGTTTGTTTGTTTGTTTTTATGTTGGTGATGGTAGGTTTTTTTTTCCTCTTAGGGTTTTTGAGAAAATTGATTATGATGTGCCTTGAAAAATTTTTTGAGTGTCTTACACTTTAAGTTTGCTAAAGATCTTAGTTTTGGGCATTAAACATTTTCATAAAATTTGCAAAGATTTGGGGTATTTTCTTTTTTAAAAAAGTTTTTATATATATGTATATACACACATACACACACACACATACACACACACACACACACACACACACACACACACACACATATATATATATATATATATATATATGTTGTAGATGGACACAATATCTTTATTTTATTTTTATGTGGTGCTGAGGATAGAACCCAGTGCCCTATGCATGCCTGTCAAGTGCTCTATCACGGAGCCATAGCCCCAGTTCCAAGATTTGGGGTATTTTCTTCTGATATTTTCCTACCCACCCCTTTTATTAATAACAATTACACACATTTAGACCACTTACACAATTTTGTTACACAGCTCACCTCTTTTTTTTTCATTTGTATCTATTTTTTTCCTATGTGTTTCTTCTTGGATAGTTTATACTGCTGCTATATCTTCAAGTCCACAAATTTGTTTTTATACAATGTCTAATGTACTTCTAATTCTATCCAGTGTATTGTATTTTCATCTCAGACTTGGAGTTTTTATTTATCAAGTCTGGTTTAGGTTATGTCTCTACTTAACTTTTTGAATATTTAGAATATAGTTGTAATAAAATTTCAATGTTGTTATTTACTAATCCTTCTTATTTTAATTTTGATTAGCATATATTAATTATACATATACATAGGGTTCAGTGTAATATTTTAATACATGTGTATGATGTGTACTAATCAAATCCAGCCTCCTTTATCCACCCCCATTTTCCTATTTCTAATAACCCCCATTCCACATTTGGGTTAACCATTTGATTACTTGTTTTTGATACCAAGGACTGAACCCAGGAGACTTAACCAATGAGCAACATCCTCAGCCCTTTTTTATTTATTATTTTTGAGACAGGGTCTCATTAGGTTGCTGAGGCTGGCTTTGAACTTGTGATCCTCCTGCCACAACTGGTTTCTGGGTTTACAGGTATGTGCCACCATGCTTGGCTGTTTTTTGTTTTTTTTTTTTAAACATCCACATACAAGACACAACATGCAGTACTTATCTTTCTGTTTCTTCTTTATTTCATTTAATTAGTACAACCATTTTGGAGAACACCGTGGAGTTCCCTAAAAAATTAAAAAAATAAATCCACCATATGATCCAGCTATCTCCCTCCTAGGTATATAACCAAAGAAGATGAAATCAGCTTACTGAAGAGATCCCTGAACACCCATATTTATTGTGGAACTATTTCCTATAGGGAAGAAATATAATCAGCTTTGGTGCCTATCAACAAATGAATGGATAAAGATAATGTGGTATAAAAACACAACACAGTGGAATAGTATTAAGCCATAAAAAGAATGAAATCCTGTGATTTGTAGCAAAATGGATGGAAGTATAGGGTATTATGTTAAGTAAAATAAATTTGTATAATAATTTCAACATTTGTGTCAGTTCTAGTTTGGTTTAATTGGTTACTTCCCTCCTCATTATTGATTATATTTTCTTGCTCCTTTTCATGCCTGATAATTTTTGATTGGTTATACAAGATTATGAATTTATCTTGTTAAATGATGAACTTTTTGTATCACTATAAATATGCATATTTTTGTGTGTGTGGTGCTGTGGATTGAACCCAGGGTCTCACGAATGCTAGGCGAGCACACTACCCAGCCCAGCTCTTAAGTATTCTTGGGTGTTGTTTGTCCTTAAGTTACATGGAAAGAGTTTGTTTCTTTTTGCCTCCTTCTTTTAAGATTTATAGACAAGATATGGTGTTTAGTCTACCACCAGTTATTCCCCACTTCTGAGGCGACAGCCCTATTAGTATTCTACTGTTTCAGTCTGTTCAGGTGCCACAAACCTAGACAGTATCATTGATGAGGAATAGGGTTTATTTCTCATAGTTCTAGAGACTAGGAAGTCCCAGGTCAAGGCATTGATGAGTGTGTTCTCATTATGCCAAAAAGGCAGCAGGAATGGATGGGATGAATACTATCCTCATGTGGCAAAAGGAACAAGTTTGGTTTGTTCACCTTCTTTTATAGGAGTATTCATCCATTCATCCCTTTAAATTCATCCCTTAACGTTTATAGTAATTAATATATACTATGTAATATTTTCTATGTATTATCATTAATGAACATATTTACTTATTTATTAATTATAAATAACTGGCTCACACAATCATGGAAGCTGAGAAGTCCCAACATCTGCCGTCTACAGTCCAAGGCCCAGGAAATCTGGTGGCAGGTTTCAGTGCACGTTTAAACTCTTGAGAACTGGGAGGGAGGTGATGGTGTGATTCTCACTGGAAGGCAGGAAAAGATGAAATGAGACGTTGGTGCAGTCAGTAAGGTAGGAAGAAAGGATGGATTCTTCCCTCCTCTGCCTTTGCTCCACTGAGGTCCTCAATGGATTAGATGCTGCCCACCCCCATGGAGAAGGGCTCTCCACTTTACAAGTCCACAATTCAAATCCTTACTCATCCAGAAATGCCCTCCTAGACAAACCCAGAAATTACGTTTATCTGGGGCATTCCTGGCCTATTCAATTCATATATAAAATTAAATATGACACTCAGCCTCCCAGTGGCTTATCTACATGCAGGCCTCCATCAGCACACAGCTGAACGCTCAAGAAGACTTGCCATTGATCTCTCTACGGGGCTCTCTCCTCTCTGGTGCTCTGTCCTTTGCACTCCATCTGACTTGAATCCTGGGGTCTCTCTCTCTGATTCAGGGACTCTTTAGGGTTCTCCCTCAGTGCTGCTTCTCTCCGCCTTTGTGTGAAGACTGTCTGGATTTAGAGCTCACTTGTTTCTCCCCTTTGTCTCAGGTATCACTCACTGTCTTTTTGTTTTTAATCCTTCACTGGTTCCCTATTTTATTTATTTATCTTTCATTTGTTGTTTTCAGATATACCTGACAATATGGTGTATTTTGACATACTATACATACATGGAGCACAGCCCATTCCAATTAGGATCCCATTATTGTGGTTGTACATGATGTGAACTTACACTGGTTGTGTATTCATATATAAGCATAGGAACGTGATACCTGATTGATCCTGTTGTCTTTCCTATTCCCAACCTCCCTACCTTTCCTTCATTCCCTTTTATTTAATTCAGTGAGCTTCTATACTTCCTCTCTCTACCCTCCCTTGTTATGGGTTAGCTTCAGAAAAAAATATCCAGTCTTTGTTTTTTTGGGACTGGCTTATTTCACTTAGCATGATATTCTCCAGTTCTATCCATTTGCCGGTAAATGACATTTCATTCTTCTTCATGGCTGAGTAATATTCCATTTTGTGTGTGTGTGTGTGTGTGTGTGTGTGTGTGTGTGTATCACATTTTCTTTATTCAATCATCTGTTGAAGGGAATCTAGGTTGTTTTCATAGCTTGGCTATTGTGAATTGGGCTACTATTAATATTGATATAACTGCCTCACTGTAGTATATTGTAGTATAGTGTTTGGAATATAAGCCAAGGAGGTATCCCTTGATCAAATTGAGGTTCTATTCTAAGTTTTCTGAGAAATCTCTATACTTCTTTCCAGAGTGGTTGTACCAATTTGCAGTCCCACCAACAATGAGTGAACCTTTTTCTCCACATCCTCACCAACATTTATTGTTCCTTGTATTCTTGATAATTGCCATTCTGACTGGAGCAAGATGGAAATCCAGTGTAGTTTTGATTTTATTTCTCTATTGCTAGAGATGTTGAACAGCTTTTTATGTATCTTTTGACCATTTGTATTTCTTCTTCTGTGAAGTGCCTGTTCAATTCCTTTGCCCACTTATTGATTGTGCTATTTATATGAATAGAGAGCCTAAAGAATGGGAGAAAACCTTTACCACCTCTACCTCAGACAGAGCACTAATCTCCAGGATATGCAAAGAACTCAAAAAACTGAACACCAAAAAAATAAAAATTAAAAATAACCCACTTACTATATTTTTAAAAATTTGTTCTTTTTTAGATATACATGACAGTAGATTATATTTGGACACACTGTACATACATAGAGTATAATTTATTCTAAATTATGGTTGTACATGATGTGGAATTTCACTGGTCACGTATTCATTGTGGCCTAATATTTGGGAACATAGAAACCATTGTTTCATATATTTTGTCTGTATTTTTTTCTTTATTATCTCAGGAATGAGTGCAAATTTATTTCCTGTTACTCCATTTTAACTGGAAGATGAAGTCATCCTATCTTCTTTCTAGAAATAATGACCTCCCTGATCCATATGTGGCCTCCTTTGCAGTTGTGATTAATCATGCCATTGAGTAGAATATTCTCTTTTTCTGTTATTTGGCTCAGTGGGACAAGGAGCCTCAAATTTAGTTCCCACATTGAAAATGTTTACTCATTTCAAATTCTTATTTAAATTGCTTTAAAATTCCAACTGTGTTGTGTATCTTTAGAAAGCTGGAAGACAAAATGACTTGCTGAGGGACAGTAAAAGATATAGCAATGGTGACATTACACATTTGTGGAATGACTTCTTTGCACTGTGCTTGACATCTATGATCTCATTTGTTCTCCAAGGCCCCAAGAGACAGGCACTAGGATCATCTCCATCTGGAAGATGAGGGAAATGGGAGCCCTGTGTTTTGAAGATTAATCAATACCTTTGCTATAATTAAGACAGCGAAGAGGAAGGTGAAGAGGAAGATGAAGACTGCAAATTGGTGCAGCCAATATGGAAAGCAGTATGGAGATTCCTTGGAAAACTTGAAATGGAACTACCATTTGACCCAGCTATCCCTATCCTCGGTCTATACCCAGAGGACTTAACATCAGCATACTACAGGGACACAGACACATCAATATTTATAGCAGCACAATTCACAATAGCTAAACTGTGGAGCCAACCTAGATGCCCTTCAATAGGTGAATGGGTAAAAAAAAAAATGTGGCATATATACAAAATGGAATTTTACTCAGCAATAAAAGAGAATAAAATCATGGCATTTGCAGGTAAGTGGATAGTGTTGGAGAAGATAATGCTAAGTGAAGTTAACCAATCCCCAAAAAACAAATGCCGAATTTCTTCTCTGATATAAGGAAGCTGACTCATAGTGGGGTAGGGAGGGGAGGCATGGGAGGAATAGATGAATTCTAGATAGGGCAGAGGGGTGGGAGGGAAAGGGAGGGGGCGGAGGATTAGCAAGGATGGTGGATGTGATGGACATCATTACCCCAAGTACAAGTATAAAGACACAAATTGTGTGTCAACATACTTTATATACAAACAGAGATATGAAAATTGTGGTATATATGTGTTATAAGGATTGTAATGCAAAAAACCCCACAAAGTACATGTATAAATACATGAATTGGTGTGAACATACTTTATATACAAAGATATGAAAAATTGGGCTCTATATGTGTAATAAGAAATGTAATGCATTCCACTGTTGTGTATTTTAAAAAAATAAAATCGATTAATAAATAAATAAATAAAGAGTGGCTCCCTTCTCTCCCAGTTCCTTCATGACCTCCTGTGAGTGGTGTAACTGTAGCCCCCACATCTAAGAAGCACATGAGTAGGAAGCTTGACTGAAACACAAGGCCTAGGAGAGCAGGGTTGAGAGTAAAGGGATGCTGACTCCTCTCCTCATATTCCTGGGACCCTTGTAGTAGACATATCTTGTTTCCATCTGCCGATCAACCCTTCTTGCCTTCTGATGTTGAAGCCATGCTGAACCATAACATAGGGATTAGACAGGTTGCCTCCAGTAGGGATTTCATGTCCTGGGTTTTCCTGGCCAGTAAAGGACCTGCTCCCACCTCAGCTATGGTACTTGTTTCAAGGACATGCATGAGACATGGGTTGGGATTTACCAGAGTCCATTCCAAATTTACTTTTGACAAATATATGAAAAAGACTTTCTCCTAGTGCTATGAAGGTGTATATAAAGCAGGGACTGCCAAAACCCAAGTGATAACACCAGATACCTGAGACTGGCTGTGCTCACAGAAATTCAAGTTGTACAAACCAACACTTCTTATTTTTGATCTAGTGATTATGTTTCTTTGAGCTTGGTTTTTGTCTCTAACTTGCCAAATTGCAGCTTTCTACCTTGAATGTTTACCTTCTCCAAAACTGTTCCAGGAGTGATCAATCAGCATTACCAGGGGAGACCTGGTCTATCTCATCCTTCAGACCATATCACAATCATTGCAATGGTCATGAGAGGCAAAAGGAAGAGTTCCTCAGACTGGACCCAGTGATGGTCACAGTACCTGGTACCATCAGGCCAGGCTTGACCTTCTTGCCCACACCACAGTGAGCCTGGGCATGATGGCGCCCGACTGAAGGATGAATCCTAAATCCAGAGTTCTCAGACCCCTTGCACTGAGTCGCTATAGGCAGCTGCCAACATAGTCAAGTAGCCAGGACTGGCACCTCCAGAGAGCATTCTACAGGCGTCTCTGAAAGTTTTTCAAGAAACCTACCCTATAGAGAAACCTTTCCCATGATTTTCAGTAATTCAAAATTCAGTTCACCATTAGTGTTGTTGATGTGTCTGGCAGAGGCAAAAACCCCTTTACCAATGGCATTGCAATGTTTATATCTCAGTGGATGATATTTTCATACTCAGAAGAAGTAGATCATTTGCAACAGTGTTTCAGGTTGTCTCTTAACTTTACCCTCACTGAGGCATCAGCCAGAGCTTGTTGTATGGCTGACACACAACAGAGTATAGACTTAGAACCTGCTATATGGACCATGCCCAGCAGAGTGTAAAGAGAGAGTTAATGGTTTGACTACCGTATGACCCAGCTATCTCAAAATATTTTCCAAAAGGATCTAAAATTGGTGTAATACTGTGATAAAGCCACCTCAATGTTTATAGCAATACAATTCATAATAGCAAAATTATGGAATCAATACAGATGCCCACCATTAGATGAATGATTTGAGAAATTGTGTGTGTGGTGTGTATATATTGTATATATACATACAAATGTGTGTATTCTATTCAGCAATAGAAAAGAATGAAATCATGTGGTGAGCCGCTTCTGCAGATTATGGTCGCCATTGCAGGATGGCGCTGGCTCCACTGTGGTCTGTGACAAACAACTCCTTGTTTGGGAGAGTTGGTGCATGGTTTTTCAGCACCCTATGAGAAAGTTCCACGTGGCAGCTTCGCATTGGGGCTTGGGATGCTTTATTAAGGCTGGGAGGGGCATCCGACCAGGAATTAGAAGAAATATCAAGGGCCTGAATAAACTGCTGAAAGAAGATTCCTGAGTTGCGTCTTCCTTGCGGGCAAGGGGTCGCAACAAGTGGTGCTGAAAACCCGGGAACCAGAACTTTCAGCAGTCAGGGGTGGTGCACCGGTTAGTCCCAGGTAAGTGGGACCCGCGATCAAAGCGGGGGTTAGTCCCAGGTAAGCAGGACCCGCGATCAAAGCAGCATAGCTTCTCTGTAAAGCCAGAGAGAGCATTACATCTTATTGCAGCTGCACTGTGTACTTTCGCTTTTACTTTCACTTTTGTTTTTTGTGCGTCTTTTGTTGTGTCATGGGTGCCGTATCTTCAAGTCCGCTTCTCCTGGCCCTAGATGACCTGTTACGTTCCAAGGGCCTAGAAGTGAAACGTAGTACTTTACAGAGATTTTTACAGAAGACAGATATTGCTGCACCGTGGTTTGCGTTCTCGGGCAGCCTTACTATACCTAGCTGGGATAAGTTAGGCACAGATCTTGACTTTGCTTCTGAGCAGGGCATATTAGAGGGTGGGGTGATACCCCTTTGGAAGATGATTCATAGTTGCCTCGCAGATGGCAGATGTCAGGAAGCACTTACTAAAGGACAAGAAGTTTTAGAGCAATTACATGAGGAAAGATCAGAAACAGCAGGCAGTGAGATATTTCAGGAGGGTGGGAGTGTGCGGAGCGAGAAACAGGGGAGGAGGCGATTGTCTCTGGCATGAAGTGAGGTATTTCAGGAGGAAGGGAGTGTGCAGAGCGAGAAACGGGGGAGGAAACGATTGTATCCAGATCTCAGTACGCTGCGCACACTCCCATGCAAAAGTGGGTCAGAAGAGGAGGAGGATGAGGAGGAGGAGCTCGGGAGACTGTCTCGTCAGCTAGGGAGTCTAACTATAGGAGAAGGGAACAAAAGTAAACAGGAGCTCAAGGAAAATGATCCTCCGGATCCGCCGCCATATGGTGGGGGTGTTTCGAGGAGAGCTTTCCATGCCCAAACATGGAGGGCTGTTAACGCTGAGATGGGTCTTGCTTATCCAGTTTTCCAGGATGACAATAGGGGAAGATTCCAAGAGCCCTTAGATTTCAAAATTGTGAAGACCCTGGCGGAGTCTGTGTGCACTTATGGGGTGGATGCCGCCTTCACACTAATTCAGGTGGAGAGTCTGTCTAGATACTGTATGACTCCCTCTGATTGGGCTAGCCTTGTTCGGGCTTGTGTTTCTCCAGGCAAATATTTGGACTGGAGAGCCTTTGTGCTAGAGGGCGCTGTAGAGCAGGCCGCCCAAAACTATGCGGCGGGACACCCCCATTGGGACAAGGATATGCTTTTGGAACAAGGCAGATTTGCTAATCAACAGACAGGATTCCCTCCTGAGGCATATGATCAAATTAACAACATTTGCATTCGGGCATGGAAGTCACTTCCAAATAGAGGAGAGGTGTCTGGTAACTTGACTAAGATTCTGCAGGGCCCCACAGAACCCTTTTCAGATTTTGTAGCAAGGATGGTGGATGCCGCTGGAAATATTTTTGGGGACCCTGATAGGGCCATGCCCCTTATCAAGCAATTGGTCTTTGAGCAATGCACCAAGGAATGTAAAGCAGCAATCGCTCCTTATAAAAACAAGGGCATAGAAGCTTGGATGAAAGTGTGTAGAGAGCTTGGAGGACCTTTAACTAATGCAGGTCTTGCAGCTGCTGTCCTTCGGATTGCAAAAGGGGGCGGTCCTGGTGCCGGAACATGCTTCCATTGTGGTCAATCCGGCCATTTCAAACGTGACTGTCCCAAAAAAGACAATTTTACTGGACCTCCTTGCGGTGGCCCTTCTAATGGCCCTCGTCAACCGGGGCTGTGTCCAAAATGCAAAAAGGGGAAGCATTGGGCAAAAGAGTGTAGATCAGTGAGGGACACCCATGGACAGCCTATTTCAGCTGGGCCAAAAAACGGCTGAAGTGGCCCCCGACCCCAGGGCCCACGAATATATGGGGCAATGGAGAATGTCACACCGGAACCCGAGACATGGCCTTCTCTGCGCCATCCCACGAGATGCGGAGAGCCACTACAGGTGCCGCGGGATTGGACCTCTGTTCCACCTCCAGACTCGTATTAACACCTAAGATGGGAGTCCAATTGGTAGAAACTGAGTTCAAAGGGCCTTTACCACCTGGCACTGTAGGTTTGCTAATTGGACGTGCATCCTCTATCCTACAAGGTCTTCATGTTTTCCCCAGAGTTATAAACCCTGATACTGTAGGGGCAGTAAAGGTTATGGTGGAAGCTCCAAGGGGCATTGTGTCTATCTCCCCAGGGGATCGGATTGCTCAATTGCTAATTTTGCCTAGTTTGCATAATCACTTCCCTGCTGACTCAAGGTCACGGACGGGAAATGAGATTGGTACCACCGGAGGAAATTGTGCCTATTTGTCACTGGATATGAGCAGTCGCCCCACTTTGGAATTAAGCATAGAAGGTAAATCTATTTGTGGGATTGCTGGACACAGGAGCAGATCGTAGTATCATAGCCCTTAAGGACTGGTCTAGGGGATGGCCAGTGCAGGCTTCTGATCAATCCCTAAGAGGACTTGGATATGCCCAAGCCCCTCAAATCAGCTGTAGACATCTATCTTGGAAGGACTCGGAAGGACATGATGGTACCTTTCAGCCTTATGTACTTGATTTACCTATTTCTTTATGGGGCCGTGATCTGATGAAAGACATGGGGTTCACTCTTAGTAATGACTATTCCCCAGTGTCTCAACATATCATGCAAAATATGGGGTATAGGCCAGGTCTAGGACTAGGAAGGCACCTACAGGGGCGTAAGCATCCTGTGCAAGGTCATCAAAAGCTTAACAGGTTTGGTCTGGGTTTTTCCTAGGGGCCACTGGGGCTCAAATACCCATAACATGGCTCACCAAGGAGCCTGTTTGGGTGCCTCAGTGGCCTCTTCCCTCGGCTAAACTGGCAGCAGCCCATGATCTAGTCAAAGAACAACTTGATTTGGGTCACATCCAACCTTCTACTTCTCCATGAAATACTCCCATATTTGTCATTAAGAAAAAATCAGGGAAGTGGGGCCTACTGCATGATCTACGAGCAGTTAATGCTCAGATGCAACTTATGGGGCCCATTCAAAGAGGGCTGCCTCTGCTCTCCTCTGTTCCTCAAGGCTGGCATATAATTGTTATTGACATTAAAGACTCTTTCTTTTCCATTCCTTTGCATCCTAAAGATTCACAACGTTTTGCTTTCACCCTTCCCTCGTGTAATCACGAGGAACCAGATCAAAGGTTTGAGTGGGTGGTGTTGCCGCAGGGGATGGCTAACAGTCCCACGATGTGCCAGATGTATGTGGGGAAGGCACTCGCACCTCTCAGACATAAGTATTCCTCCACCAAGATCATTCATTATATGGATGATGTGTTATTGGCCGCAAAATTAGAACAGACAGTTAATGAGGCTTGTAAAGAACTCGTGATGCTGTTGGCTCAACATGGACTGCACATCGCACCTGAAAAGGTTCAAACGGGGGATTCTATCAGGTATTTGGGAGCGACAATTGGGTATGACAAATTAAAACCGCAAAAAGTTACCATCAGGACTCAAGATCTCCAAACTCTAAATGATTTTCAAAAATTGCTGGGAGATATTAATTGGATAAGAGGATATTTACATATTCCTAATATTGTGCTCCAGCCTTTGTATGCTACTCTCAAGGGTGATCCAGATCTTGCTTCCCCTCATAGCCTCACTACTGAGGCTAGAGAGGCCCTTATAAAAGTAGAACAAGCTATACAGCATGCCACTCTATGCAGGCTCCAGAGTGATAAACCTTTCCAGTTATGTGTGCTTGCCACTATGCGGCAGCCTACTGGGGTACTGTGGCAAGATGGGCCTTTACTATGGATCCACCCACATGTATCCCCAGGAAAATCCTTAGAATATTATCCTGATGCTGTTGCAGCGTTGGCACTTAAAGGGATTCAACAAAGCATTCAATTTTTCGGCCAATCACCTTCTTCTCTTATCATACCCTACACTAAAGCTCAACTTAATGTTTTATGTGCTACTCTAGACAACTGGGCTATTCTGTGTTGCTCGTTTCAAGGGGGGATTGATAATCACTACCCTTCTCATCCATGACTCCATTTTGTTAAAGAACATCCCATCATTTTCCCTAAGGTAACTTCATCCAGTCCAATTCCGGGGGCTGTTAACATTTTTACTGATGGTTCCAAGTCTGGAATGGGAGCTTATGTAATTAATGACTCTCCCCCTATCCAGCATCAATTTGCTCCTGGAAATCCACAATGGGTAGAACTACAAATTGTTATTGAAGTTTTTAAACAGTGTTCTTTTCCTTTTAATCTTATTTCGGACTCCAGCTATGTGGTACAAGCACTAAAAGTCCTGGAAGCCGTGGGAGCTATTAGTGATGCCCACAATGTGTCTGCTTACTTTACTCAGCTTCAACAGCTTATCTCTAACCGCACTGCTTCCTTTTATCCAATGCACATCCGGGCTCACACCTCTCTTCCTGGTCCATTATCCCAGGGTAATGCCTGTGCGGACTTAGCCACTAGAGGTCAATTGATATGCTTGGCTTCCTCCTTAGAGGGGGCTAAGTTGTTTCACCAAAACTTCCATGTTAATGCATTAACGCTGCGCAGGCGTTTTTCCATTTCAAGAGCGGATGCTCGGCAGATAGTATTGCAATGTCCCCATTGTGTCACATTTCTTCATCCCCCTAATTATGGAGTAAACCCACGGGGATTAAAGCCATTGGTTGTTTGGCAAATGGATGTGACACATATACCTGACTTTGGTGACCTTAAGTATGTGCATGTTTCCGTTGATACGTGCTCTGGAATTATCCATGCTTCTGCTTTATCGGGAGAAAAGGCACGTAATGTCATTACTCACTGTTTAGAGGCATGGGCAGCATGGGGTGCACCTGCATCCCTTAAGACTGATAATGGACCTGCTTATACTGGCAGACAATTTACAGCTTTTTGTTCTACTATGGGAGTGCAACTTACTCATGGTTTGCCTTATAATCCTCAAGGACAAGGCATTGTTGAGCGTGCTCATCGCACCTTAAAGGAAACTTTACAAAAACAAAAAGGGGGAATAGGAGCTGAACACACTCCTAAAGAACGCCTGTCCTTAGCTCTCTTTACCATTAATTTTTTGAATTTGGATATTCATGGTCGCTCTGCGGCCGATAGACATGTGTCCCCTTAGCCCTCTGTGATTGGCTATGTTAAGTGGAAGGATGTTCTTACGGGCCAATGGAACGGCCCTGACCCCGTGCTGACATGGGCACGAGGATCTGTATGTGTTTTTCCCCAGGATCGTACGGAACCGTTGTGGGTCCCTGAACGCTTGACAAGAAGAGTCTCGACATCAACTGACCAGCAACAAGAGATACCACAACAATCCTGTGATGAGGATCTTCATTCTGCTAAGTGCTCTGGCTCTGGTGCTGGTGCCGATGGCACAGGCGACACCAATGCGGTGGTGGGCAGTGGCACGGGCATGGCCAATGCCGATGCCAGTTCATGGTAATTCTAGTGTCCTCCCCACTCTTTTTTCTACCTCATGTGAGATGTCTGCTCCCTGTGCCTCTCCTAGAGGGGACATGGAGAGAATTTTTAATCAATCTCAAGTTAATCTCACAGGAGTTTTTTGTTTCAGCCTTAGAAACGCTAATTGCATTAGCCTTAAGACCAAAAATTTGACCAACTGGGAGGACCCATTACGGTCCAATCAGGTCTCAGGGAGCATTATCAGTGCTGTATTGAGCAAGGTAGTTTCAGGGAAGCAATCAGGCTCAGGGACCCCCACAAACAGCGGCTCTGCTCTTAACATAACTACCTTGGCTATTATCTCCGAGGTACTAATCCCAGTGCCTCCTTCTTCTAGTAGTATTCATGATGCCACTCATTTCAAGGCCTCTCCTTACTGTTCCCCTTATCTTGGTTTCCCCCCAACATTTACGCCTTGTCAGGATCATTCTTGGGAGAAACATCAAGTTGCTAAAGGTTTCTCCCTTTCCCCCTCTCTTAAGAGGTATGTTTATAACTTTAACAATAGTGCCAGCTCCTCTACAGGAGTAGGTTGGTCCTGGTTTCAATGGCTGATTTCCAATGAAAAGGGGGCTTCAGCCGATATTTCTGCACTGGCTCAGTTGGTAGGAGCCAAAAGTTGGCTGGCTAATGTTTCTGGTACTGTTAGGGAAAGTGAACGAGGTAATAGACTTACATCTGTTTCATTCAACTCTCTGTTGTATAATGCCACATTGCCTCCTGCAATGGTCTGTGTCCAATCCCCCTTCTTATTCCTTTTGGCTAAGGCCACCTCGTCAGGGATGCTGGATTGTTCTCATACTACCTGTCTCTTATCTGAGTGTTGGAATGGTTCCTGGACTGTAGCAGTGGTTATGAAAATTCCAACTTTTGTCCCAATCCCGGTCACTTCGGATCCTGATAAATTCCCTATTGTTGAGCTACTTAGAGTCCACAGAGATTTTGGAATCACAGCGGCTATAGTGACAGCCGTGGCGGTATCTGCTGCTGCAGCGGTTACGGCCGGAGTGGCTATGGCCAATCAAGTACAAACTGCTGCCACCATTAATCAAGTTGTCCAACAAACTTCCATCATACTTGAATCCCAAAATACAATTAATCAACATATTTTGTCAGGGATTTTAGCTGCCAACCAAAGAATAGATTTACTCCAAGCTCAGGTAGAAGAATTGGCTGACTTAGTGCTTTTGGGTTGTGTTGACCAACGTGCACATTTATGCATAACCTCTGTCAGATTTAATGATTCCAGGAATGTTTCCCACATCATTGGCGAATATTTGGCCAGAAATTGGTCCATAGAAGCGGAAGACATGATCCAGTCTCAACTAACCCAGATAGCTGTCTTGAATAACACCCGTGTCGATCCCGTGACTTTGGGTCAATTCACCAATTGGATATCTTCTGCTTTTTCCTTTTTTAAAGAGTGGGTGGGGGTAGGCATTTTTGGTGCAATGTGTTGCTTCGGTATGTTTCTCTGTTTGTGGTTTCTCTGTCGCCTCAAGGCCCGCAATGCTCACGATAAGGCTATGATCATCCAAGCTCTTGCAGTTTTAGAAAATGGCAATTTACCTCAAGTCTGGCTTGCGCATCTTAAATAGTAAATCTTTGACATGGTCGTTGCACCCCAAGTTATTATAACATTGCACTGGGATCGGCATGTCTTTCCTCGTTATTCTCTTAGTGTTGGAAAGCCCTTGCACTCTGCCGGTCTCGCTGCCATTGCACGCAGGTGGGTTTCCACACTAATGCTTCTCTATCGCTTTAAAGTCCGTGCCTTTCTTTCAGGGTGCTGTCAACTCGTTTGTCGTTGTGTACAGCCACAGTTCAGCCTCAGCTGTCCCCCTTCGTCCACCTTCGTCACGATACAGGATGCGAGGCAAGGCACTGCACTTGAGTGATCCTTGAAGTGGACCTCAAGGAGAGCATGTCCTATTGCATGCGGGTTTGATGTCCACGCCCCGCCCCACGAAAAAGGCGTCGGCTGATATGGCTTCAGATCTGGGGAAGGGCCCTCCTTAGGACTGAGCCATACTATGCAGCCACTTCTGCACAGTGGGATAGGACCTCTACTCTCGCCTGTATTGTTTTCAGAAAACAGAAAGGGGGGAACTGTGGTGAGCCGCTTCTGCAGATTATGGTCGCCATTGCAGGATGGCGCTGGCTCCACTGTGGTCTGTAACAAACAACTCCTTGTTTGGGAGAGTTGGTGCATGGTTTTTCAGCACCCTATGAGAAAGTTCCACGTGGCAGCTTCGCATTGGGGCTTGGGATGCTTTATTAAGGCTGGGAGGGGCATCCGAGATTAATTAGAAGAAATATCAAGGGCCTGAATAAACTGCTGAAAGAAGATTCCTGAGTTGCGTCTTCCTTGCGGGCAAGGGGTCGCGACAACAAGCCAGCTATGGGGTTGCTCCATAAGATAACGGGGTGACCTCCATATGGCCCAAACTGTTTGATGACCCTAGTGAAGGTCATTGATGGAAATAAAGTTAAATACACAGAGAACTTGAGAAAGGTCAGCTTGGAAGACATGGTGGTCTCTGAGAGTGTTTAAAGTACTTTGAAACGTCTCTATGGACTGGGCAGCCTGAAAGCCCACCCTAGGATGGCTTCTTCCAGGGCTGCCTAGCCCCATCTTATTCACACAGGCAAGTGCTTACAGAGGGCAAAGCAGGCCCTGCTGAACCCATTGGCACACACAGATTTTCAGAGGCCAGGTCCATGAGGAACAGAAGACCCCCCTCTGCCTGAGCCATCTCTGGCTTCATTTCCCTGCCTCCAGTTTCTCCCCAGCTTGTTTCTGTCCTCTGTTCAGCTTACACACACCTCTTTACTGATCTTTTCAAGCCATGAAATCCATCTGATCCCATCTGACTTAAATATCTGTCATGGATCCCCAGTCCTAAGTCTGGTCACCTGAGCATGGCATTCCAGACCTGTCATAACCAGAAGAGCTTTCTCTGGAGCCCTGCCATCTTCCCCTCACATCTGAGACTTCCACCCAAGCCCAGGTCCCCCCAGCCTGCCAGTTCCTTTGCTTCTACATGGATGCACACGTGCTGTGGTACTGGGCCTTCCTTTGGCTTAGGTCTCCCCCACTCCTTTGTTTTTTTCCAGTGGGCTCTCTGTCTACCCAGGTCAAGTCAAAGTTCAAGAGGCTCCTTGCTTAAGGTTTTCCAGGCATTTAAGTTGCCTTTGCATGTTCCTGAGGACCTCTCTTTGAATCTCTGCATTCTCACAGTTCTCACTGCTTTGTAAACATTTGCCTGTGTGTCTGGTTTTCCTAGGGCTGCAGCTCCCAGAAGACAGAGAGAGGAGAGGACAAGTGGCTTCAATTTCTGTATATCTGAAGTGTCTCACATAACATAGACCTTCAATCAATGAGCAGAGAAGAAAGAGAGGGAGAGAGTAAGAGACAGAGGAGAGTGTGCAGGAAGAAAGGGAAACATCTATAGCATTGTTATCTGTGTCACAATGCTATTGTCATTTAACATGGCCAGCCAGTTAAAGACAAGATGGCCGAGTTCACTTTAGAACTTTCTCAATGTACAGATGTTAGCCAGGCTACATGATGCATCTAGTGACTGAGAGCTAACCTAGGCTTTGGAGATCCAGATCTCCAAAAGTTGAATCCCATTGAAGTCACTGCCACTGGTGAGGTCATATGAGCTTCAGGTCTATTGTCAGCAAAGGGAGGAAGGTATTGAGGATTCGACAAGGCAAAGTACTTGGAGGACTTTGCCCAGAGCCTGGTACATAGCACATGATCATTAAAAACTAGCAGACTGGTCTCAGCCTGGGAAAGCTGCCATTATTACAGATCACCCATGGATGGCCTCTTACAAGCATCTCCTGCCCAGAGTCTTCCCATGATCTAAACTTCTCATTCTCTTTGCTGCCTGGATAGACATGTCAGGGAATGGCCAATAGCCACTGGCATCTTGGTAATCAGGAAACATTGTCACACAAATGTCCACCAAAGCACCTTGGCCATATCATTGTCTTAGAAGCAGAAGACTTAGCAAGGATCCATAAATCTGAAAGGAGGAGGCTCAGTTCTTCCACTGTGATCTGTCAGCCTGGAGAACCCAGAATGGGTACTGAACCCATGCAGAGGGGCTTCCCATCAAGATAAAACTGTGTTTTCCCCTCATGTTTGTAGGGTGTGGTGTCCCTTCCTGGAGTAGCAGTGCCTCCTCCTAAGCCAGATGGTGCCTGTCTGTGTAAATGTTGGCACAGCAGCCCAAGAAACTTGGTGGCATTTCCAGGTTCATTTGTTAAGACCTTCTTGGGAGTTGGGGAAGAAGGTACACGATTTTCTCTTCATCACCGAAATACAACAGGAAGTCCAGAGATATTAGACCAGTGTCACTCTTGCAGGTTGTGCAGATCAAGTTCAGGACAAAGGACATATTCCCGTGCACTCATGGTGTCAGAGAAATATTTTCAGCTCCAGCCCTCTCCAGGCACCGGCTTCCACTGAAGTGTCCCCTCTGCTCAAGGTTATATCTTCTTCCAAAAACAGCAGGCCTCCAAAGACTGGTAAACCCTGGTAATAATAACACAGACCCTGGCCACAATCAGAGTGATGGCCCATTTTCAGAGTCCTCACAGGGCTGGCTGATGGCTTTGTTCAGATTCATCACAGCCCAGTCTCTCTCACTATGATACTTGCTTTTTTGGGGGGTCCTGCTGTTAGGTACAGAAGCCAGGGCCTCATGCACATGGAAAGCACTCGGCCATTGGGTGACATCCTCAGCCTCCAGCCCCAATCCTTTTCCTCCCTCCCATCCCACTAAAAGTCCTGAACATTGTCCATCCCAGAAGTTGCTTCCTGGGGAATCTGCAACCTCCAGCCCATACCAGGAGGAAGGGACCAAGGTGAGGCTAGAACACAAGAGCCAACACTCTTGATGATGACATCTGTCGTCTATTTCTATGTTGTTGGGCCCCGAATCAGGATCTGGAAATAAAGTCCTTCACAGATGACCCTGTACTCCATGTCTTCCATGTTTGAAAGGTGCCAGGTACCAGACTTATAATTTATGACAGGAGTGCTAACCTTACTTCAGGAAGAGAGGACAGGATGTTTGAGAAGTAGCTATTGAGCACCAAGTCAATCTAGGGGAACACAGAAGCCTTGCCAGAGGCAGGGGTGGTTGAATCAGGACCAGGGAGAGTGAGGACAAAGTTAGTCAGGCCAAGCGAGGCAGGGGGAGAGAAAGGCTTGTTCCAAGAGCTAGAGGCATGATAGGTTGGAGCATTTGGATAGTCAGGAAAGTTCTGGATCCTCTCTGTGGGATGTGGCTTTCAAAGACACTCACCGTTGATGACTTCCTCTTTCACACACTCACTGCTCCACCCAAGGAGTGGTGGGCTACATCTTCTGGCACTTTGTATCAAGTGGCTTCCTGGGCAACAGAATGCAGCAGAATTGACAAATTGCCAGTTTGGGGCCTCATTCTGAACAGGGTTGGCCCTTCCCACCATCTTTCTGGAAGCCAAGGTCATGCTGTGAAGAAACTCACACCATGACTGAACGATGAGACATCCATGAAGAAGGGGCAACCACATGGAAACATACCATGGGGTCAGGCAAGTGAGGGAGCCTTCTGTACTTTCTAGCCCAGTGGGACCTGGAAGGTCCCACCAGCTGAGGGCAGTTAGTGAACTCCACCAATGCCACATGGGACAGAACTGTCTAGCTATGCCTTACCTGAATCCCACCAATGTCACATGGGGCAGAACTGTCTAGCTGTGCCTTACCTGAATTCTGGACCCACTGAATTATGAGAAGCAATAATGTAAGAAATGGTAAAGTTTGTTGTTTTCAGCCTTGAAAATTTAAGTTGTCTTGTTACACAGCAAGAACTGACTGTAACATTCTACTCTAGTGGGAAAACATTCCAGATACACATGCATACCCAATAGCTCAAATTTATTGAGTGCCAATACTGTGCCTGGCTTTGTCCCCAGTGTTGTTGATCATTTTCTGCAAGACATGTCAGGTCTTGATTTACATGTGCTTATACACCTAATCATATCATTAAAATTTAATCCAAATATTTTTTTTTTAAAGAAAGAGTGAGAGAGAGAGGGAGAGAGAGAGAGAGAATTTTTTAACATTTATTTTTTTTTAGTACTTGGCGGACACAACATCTGTGTTTGTACGTGGTGCTGAGGATCGAACCCGGGCCGCATGCATGCCAGGCAAGCACGCTACCGCTTGAGCCAATCCCCAGCCCTCCAAATATTTTAAATCCAGTTTTATCAGGATTTCCCCCTGCAATTAAAGTCTATCTTATTTGTGTATTTAAGCACTGATGGCCCTGGCTACAAAGTCACACAGCCTGTCTACTAATCCCTGCCAAGAAGCAAGAGTGGTGGGGTGTTGGCCTGGGTGGGTCAGAGTTTCAGCGGCCCTGCTGCTGCCTGGAGCCAGTGCCTAGGGAGTCAAGGCTCCCTGACCTGTCAGACCTGTCATCTGCAGCAGCCAGGCCTTGGCACAGCAGGGAGGCCTGCTGCAGAAGCCCATGCCATGCATAACTGCAGCTGGGCCCACAACCTCAATTTCCCACTACTCAACCTCCATTGAGAAAATGGAAGTGGGGCAGACATGAATGAATGGTGGGAATGTAGAATTGACCAATAGCATTAGATCATTTCCAAACCTGATTGGCCAAAATCTGGACCAATAGCATTGGTACATTTTTCAAACCCTAATTAGCATAACTTTGAGCCAATCACAGTAACCGAAGGGCTATATAAGACCTCTTGCCAGGCACACTTTGCAGAAGATAAGTGAAGAGGGCGGCGGCGGAGAAGAAGACGGGCGGCGAAGAAGAAGGCGGCTTCGGCGGCCGCGGCGAAGAAGTAGATGGCGAGAACGACGACGACGACGGTGGCGGTGGAGAAGAAGAGGATGACGACGACGGCAGCAAGGAAGATAGAAGACGAAGGCGGCGAAGAAGACGATGGCGGCAGAAAAGAAGACCCATCCTCACGCAGTGTGTTGAACTGAGAGTCTTCTACATTGATCTTCAACAAATACTTGCTCCATCTGGCCTGAGGATTCCATTCTTCGAGTTTGTGGGAGAAGACCTTTAAAAGAAAAAGACATTGAGGGTGAGTTGCTGGGGTGTGCTGCTCTGCACAAAATACCTTTATTTTATTTATTTTTATGTGTTGCCTAAGATGGAACCCAGGGCCTAGCACGTGCCAGGTGAGCGCTCTACAGCTGAGCCACAACCCAAGCCCCCCACCCCAAGTCTTGAACGTTCTTAGAGTGAGTTTTTGCTTTTTGTAGTTGTTCTTGTTATTGACAAATCTAAAAGATGTTTTTGTCTTTCTTGTGAATATTGTTTTTCTCAAAAGCCAATATGTCTATCGTTGAGGTATCTGAAAGTTAGGCTTCCAGATCCTGATGTAAGAAAACGTAGGGTAGCTAGTACTAAGTTCAGGAGGAACCAGGAAAAAATATGCAGGGAAGACAAAAAAAGAACCCCTGAAAAATGTAACCTGTCAGGTCTTGATTTACATGTGCTTATACAGATAAGCAGGTTTTTCATCATACGATTAAAATTTAATCCAAATATTTTAAGTCTAGTTTTATCAGGAGTTTTCCTCACAAGTTAAAGTATTTATCTTTTTGACTTTGAACTTAAATAGTCATTGAATAATTAATGTAATAACTAATTTTGCTAGATATGATTTTAATATTTTCCTCCTTGTTTCATCCATTCATTTCATCATTTTCTTTCCATGTCTTTTGCATTTTCCTTTACCTCATATTTAGTTTATTATTCTGAGAACATGAAGGAATTTTTTTTTTCACATACTTGATTGAATTATCACATAAGGTTCTCATGAATGGGATATGCCATTCTGACTAAGATTTGATAATTTCAAAGATTAGATTATCCTGTGGCACCTGTGAGAAAGGTAGATGTCTATGCAGTTTCTTACTTTCCAGGATCTTGGTCTATTGTGTGTCCCCATAGAAAGTGATGAAGTATCATTTCTACCTCTTTCATTCAAAGACTGAGCAATATCCTCAGCCTCAACAATTTAAGTTACTCAGCATTAAAAGACAACAAAATTATGGCGTTTGCATGTAAATGGATGGAGTTGGACAATATCATGCTAAATAAAATAAGTCAATCCCAAAAAACCAAAGGCAGAATATTCTGATAAGTGGATGCTGATCCATAGTGGAGAAGGGTTAAACGTGGGAAAAATGGAGAAATATATTGTTTTTAACTTTAAAATACAATAATACTTTGTTGGTGTTCATTCAATCTTTTAAACATGCAGTACCATTCAGATCATCTACTTATTTTTGTAGTAGGCATTTTGGTAGTTTTTGTCTTTCAAGAAATTATTCCATTTCATCTAGGTTTTCAAATTTCTGATTTCATAAATATTCATAATATTACTTTATTATCCTTCTAACATTCAGAGAAAATGTAGGCATGGCCTGTTTTTCATTTCCAATGTTAGTAATTTATGATTCCTCTCCTTCTCTCACCCTCTCCCTCTCCCTCCCTCCCTCCCTCTCCCCCCCCCCTTTTAGCTATCTTGATTAGATTCTTACCAATTTTATCTTTTCAAAAGACCATATTTTTTTCATTAATTTTCCTCTTTTGGTATCCTTTTCTCAATTTCATTGAGTTCTGCTCAAATTTTAATTATTTATTTTTTTTTGTTTATTTAAGATTTAGTCTGCTTTCCTTTTTCTGGTTTCCTAAGTGAGAAGCTTAGGTTATTGATTTCAGATCTTTCTTCTTTAATATATTCATTCAACATTATCAATTTCCTGCTGTTTTTAATGTTCCCTACAAATTTTTATAACTTGTAATTTGATTTTTGATTATTTTGAAATGCTTTTAAATTTCTCTTGAGATTTCTTATATGTCACTTTAGAAGTTTTTTTTTCTTTTTTTTTTTTTTTTACCTTTCCAGTATTCAGGGCTTTTCACTATCTTCCTATTGTCAGTTTCTAGTTTATTCATTGTGATCTGAGATTAGGCATTGTAATTTCTACTTGTATGTTTGTTAAGGTGTATTTTATGGTCCAGAATGTGGTTTGATTTGGTTGGTGTTTCATGTGGGCTGGAGAGCAAAATGTATAATTGTATAGATTCGAATTAAATACAGCTAATTAGTATTAGCACAATGGTGTCAGACTAATTAAAAATAAGAAAAAAATTGTTTTTGCATTTTGCTTTCACTTATTCTTTGTCTAATACTCATCATGTCTATATGTAGATCTGTTTTCTGAGCTGTGTTATTTTCCTTTTCCTCTGAGGCATTTCTTTTAATACTTCTTGCAGGGCAGGTATACTGTCAAAGAATACCTCAATTTTTGTTGAGAAAGTCTTGATCTCTGCATCACATTTGAAGGATAATTTTACTGAATACAGAATTTTAAGTGGGTGGTTTTTATATTTCAATGCTTTAAATATTTTGCTGCATTTTTTTATTTGTAAGGTTTCTTAGCAATGTCTGATAAATTCCATGCTTGCTCCTAAAGAGCTAAGGTGTTTTTTTTTTTTTAAATAGAACTTCTTTCAATTTATTTTTCTTTATATTTGGTTATCCACAGTTTGAATATGGTATACTTAAGGTATTGGTATTTTTTACGTTTATACTGATTGATGTTTTATGAGATTTCTATAAAGATCTGATTAACATGGTGAAGAAAAGATTTATAAGTTAGGTATAGAGCTATCAAATAGATATGGTCCATGATGGAACATGGACCATATGTAATTTGAAATGTTCCAATTACTACATATAAAATGCTGGAAATCATAGTAACTATGAGTGGTAATGGCTATATTAATTAATTTGACCATGGTGATCAATACATGATACATACATGATATGTGCATATATATCTGTGTGTATACATACATACAATCGTTTTGTATACCTGAATATATATAGTTTCATGTGCTGATTAAACATTTTAAAGTAAAAATAAAAATCAACAAATTTAATTTTAATAATGTATTTTGACTCAAATATAGACATTATTATTTCAGTACATAATCGGTGTTTAATGACTAATTGTATCCCTTCTTTTGTTTTATTTCTTTGGTACCTGTTGTTTGTACCTTTGGTACCTTCTGTTGTAATTCTTTGGTACCTGATCTGTAACCTAATAACTCTATCCTTGTTTGAATGAATTGACTAGGTGGTAACTAAGCAGGTGGGAGCATGGCTGGAGAAGGTTGGTGACTTGGGGCATGCCCTGGAAAGGTGTGTCTTCTCTGTGGTGCCTTCCTTATTCTCTCTATCGGCTATCTAGTCCTGCCGTGAGCTGAGTAACATTTCTCCACAGAGTCCTTCCCCCAGAATGTTCTGCCTTACCTTGGACACAGAGCGATGGAATCTACTGTCTATGAATTGAGACCTCTGAAACCATGAACTTCAAATAAACTTTTCCTTCTGTAAGTTATTCTTTTTGGTGTTTTGGCTATAACATAAAAAAATTTTTATTCAAACAACATTTTTTGTAAACAAAGACAATATGTTGTGTGCATGAGCAGAGAAAATGCATGCAATATCTGTCATTTCTTGAAAAAAACTTATATGAGAATAGGACTTCATGGCATTCAAAATGTGTGGAAACTCAAGTCAGAGTAGTATGAGGCACAAGAGAGGCTACTCTTTCCATGTAAGCCATGATATTTTTAAGTAAGAAAAATGATGACATTCTAAGAAATATGAATCCTGAAACAAACAAGGACCTACCCATGTCCTTTCTTATATTACTTCCATGTAACAATAAACTATATGTGTTAAAAATAATAACAAGTAAAGAAAAGATAAGGAAACTCATTTTGTTTTGGTTTCATCCTTTCCTAATCATCAATAAATTTGAAATAGTGTTGGTAGAATATTCATTTATTTTGAAATGATAAGAATAGTTCAGCTTTTTTTGTGGAGCATTTTTGTCTTTTGGTAACTATAAAGTAGAAATACTTGCATAATACAATATAAATTGTATCTTTGTGGTGATTTTTCATAAAAATTAAGTGTTTTTTATATTTGTCTTTTAAAATTGTGTAATTTAAAAATGACCAGAAAATTCATGCTAATAAATATAGTTTTATTTTTTTTTGCTCAGAATAACTTGAAATCATAAATAAAACACTATCGTAAGTTAAGAAAGAGACCATAGAAAAAATAAAATTTTGAAGTTTCATATCCATAATAATGTTATTCCTGCTTTTTGAAAAAAATGCCACATATATCCAGTTCATATGTGTTCTGAGAATTATGTAGCTGCCCCATAATGGCAGTATACTAGAATGAATGGAATTTGATTTTCAAAATACTGAGTTTGATTTCTATTTTGTCTCTATGGTGAATACATGGATAAATGTTTGAATTTCTATTATTCTTGAATCTATATGATTCTTGAAATAGAGATAATGTTGTCTTTCTTAGAGTCTCTTTACTGGTAAATTAAGATGAGTAACTCCTCTAGTAGAGTATACGGTAGGTAATCTTAACTGCATATGTCTTTTTACTGTTTTCTCTGGGTCCTCTGCATGTTATTCTCTTAAGAATTAACAAAACATAATCAAGTTTTCTTATGTTTATTTAAGCTATGATATAGAAATAATACCCGGGAACAGCCGCTTATTCTGTATTTCCATAGAAATGCTATACCTTCTATTATTAACAAAAATAAAAGAGCCAGTTTTACATCCCTGTTTCTGTTGAGTCTCAAGACTTCTATTCTATTTGTAAATTTTCGTGATTCTTGTGTAACAGAACAAAGAAAAGGGGTGATTTTTCTTGGTCCTAAGGTGTTGGCACCAGATACAGGTAGATTTTTCATGTCAAATTTCTAAGAAAAATTTTTCAGTTTGAAACCTTGATGATAATTACTTTCATTCTCCAAAATTTGACCCCTTCACATCACCACCCTCTTTTAGGGCTCATCCAACATTAGGACTGTTTTGTCCGTAAACAACAGTGTGCTTAGTTTCATTGACATTGTCTTTTACTGCAATAAAATAGCAATTTCTGATCTTTAAAGAACACAATAAGTCAAAACAATTTTGTTTCTTATCAAACATGTATGAAAAATATATTTAGAACATACACAATCTGGCATTGCTTTCTCCATATTGCATGGATTTTCAACTGTTGAAATCCTGTGAACTCCAAATATGAAAGTCTCCTTAGGAAGTAGGAGTTGACCTCTTAAGAAATACCTGTGGTGGAGGTGAGACTGTGCCTCCTAAGAAAATGAAAACAAGGTTGTAAAGTTGCAGAACTGTAATTGCTTAGGTAACCATGATCTCAGAGAAAGAAAAGCATTTTATTGGTTACCCGAACACAGTATACATACATGTTGCTGTTGACAATATGTAACCTAGTTATTTTTAAAAAATATTTTCTTTTTAGTTACAGATGGACATAATACCTTTGTTTTATTTGTTTATATTTATGTGGTGCTGAGGATCAAACCAGTGCCTCAAATGTGCTCGGTAAACACTACCACTGAGACACAAACCCAGTCCTGTAACCTAGTAATTAAGAGTAAAGAAAGGTAGGTGTGAAGACATCAACCTAAGATTAGAAATTTCATTTTTTAAAAATTTGTTCTAATTATGTAGGACAGTAGAATGATTTTTGACACATCATATATAAATGGAGTACAAGTTATCCTCTTCTAGTTGTGCACAATGTAGGATCACACCATTTGAATAATCATATATGCACATAGGGTAATATTGTCTCATTCATTCTACCATTCTTCCTACCCTCATATCCCCTCCCTTCCTTCACTCCCCTCTGTCTAACCCAGTGTACCTCTATTCTTCCCTAGCCCCCACCCCTTATTGTGAATTAGCATCTGAATATGAGAGAAAATATTAGGCCTTTGATTTTTTTTTTCTGATTGACTTATTTTGCTTAGCATAATATTCTCCAGCACCATCCATTTACTGGCAAATGCCATAATTTAATTCTTTAAGGCGGAGTAATATTTCATTGCATTTATATATGCCACATTTTCTTTAGCCATTTATCTGTTAAAGGGCACCTAGTTTGATTCCATAGTTTGGTTAATGTGAATTGAACTTCTGTAAACATTGACATGGCTATGTCACTATAGTATGCTCATTTTAAGTTTTTTGGGTATAAACTGAGGAGTAGGATAGCTAGATCAAATGGTGGTTCCATTCCAATATTTCTGATGAATCTCCATACTGCTTCCCAGAGTGGTTGCACCAATTTTCAGTCCCACCAGCAATATGTGAGTGTACCTTTTTCCCGATATCCTTGCCAACATTTATTGTTGCTTGTATGCTTGATAATTGCCATTCTGACTGAAGTGAGATGAAATCTTAGGGTAGTTTTGATTTGCATTTCTCTAATTGCTAGAGATGTCAAACATTTTTTATATATTTGTCTATCGATCTGTGAACTGTTCATTTCCTTCACCCATTTATTGATTGGGCTATTTGTTTTTATGGTGTTCAATTTTTTTTGTGTTCTTTATAATCTGAGGTGTGTGTGGTAAAGATTCTCTCCCATTCTGTAGACTGTTTCTTCAAGTTATTGATTATTTTCTTTGCCGAGAAGAAGATTTTTAGTTTGAATCCATTCCATTTATTGATTTTTTTTTTTTTGTACCATAGATTTAACTCAGGGGCACTCAACCAATGAGTCACATCCTCAGCTCTATTTTGTATTTTACTTATAGACAGGGTCTCACTGAGTTGCTTAGTGCCTCACTGTTGCTGAGGCTATCTTTAAACTTGGGATCCTCCTGCCTAAGCCTCCAGAGCTGCTGGGATTACAGGCCTGTACCATTGTGCCCAGCCCCATTTATTGATTCTTGATTTTACTTGCACTTTAGGAGTCTTGTTAAGGAATTCAGTTCCTAAGCTTACATGGTGAAGATTTAGGTCCACTTTTTTAGTATTAGGGTCAGGGTCTCTGTTCTAATGTCTAAGTCTTTGATCTACTTTGATTTGAGTTTTATGCAGGGTGTCAGGGATTTGATTTCATTTTGCTACATGTGAATTTCCAGTTTTTCCAGTACCATTTTTGTGTTGAAGAGGCTATCTTTTCTCCAATGAATATTTTTGGCCCATAACTGCATTTATGTGGGTTTGTCTCTGTATTCTGTACCACTGGTCTGTGCCAGTTTTGGTGCCAATACCATGCCGTTTTTGTTACTATGGCTCTGTAGTATAATTTAAGGTGTGGTATCGTGATGCCTCCTGCTTCACTCTTCTTGCTAAGGATTGGTTTGGCCATCCTGGGTCTCTTATTTCTCCAAATGAATTCCATGGCCTTCCATAGACAAACTTAACAATGTCAGAGTGGTCATACTACCAAAAACCTTATGTAGTTTTAATGCAATTCCTATTAAAATCCCAGTTACATTTTTCCTAGAAGCAATCCTAAGCAAGAAGAGTGAAGTAGGATGCATCACAATACCAAAACTTAACACTATACCACAGAGCAATAGGAATCTCTTTCTCTGCCTCATTTCCATGTGTCCTACTCCTCTCCACTCTTTGAAATAACCTCAAGCAAGAGAACAAAAAGCAGCAGGAATTTCAGGTCCATAAAGAAAATTATTGGGGAGGTTTTCTTAAAAACAATTCTAAACCATAAACATGTCCCCTTTGTTACTATATTTCTCTATTCATCACCTGGAATGCCTCTCCATATCAAAGTAAAGAATAAATACGAAGAAAGTAGAATAAGACAGACCTAATTAACATTTAAGTATGTTTGTTTATGTTGTGAAAAATTAGGGTAGATATTTATCTTCAGATAATACTTTTCATATACAATCTCCTATAAGGACAAAATAAAATGTGATGATAAAAGAAAGAACTTTCTTTCAACTTACAAAAATCATCCAGATCAATCTATGTAGTCAAATGACATACTTTGAAAGGGCTACTAAAATTTGATTTTCCACTGTGGGCACGCTTCTAAACATAAGATCTTTAAAATCTTGAGTTATAAGTATATATTCATATAGACACATTATACAAAAATAAAATATTTGATTTCATATTTTAAATCATTTTATTCGTACATATGGCATTCTTTTTTTTTTCATGTAAAAAAATTAACACACAGAATTGAACTTGCATGTAAGAAAGAAGGCTCACAGTACAAGTTAGGTTTTATAAAAGTGTATCTTTCAGGAACACTGCACAATTTATTTCATGATCTTTAATTAAATCAGCAACAGAAATGTTCTCAGATGTTAATGAGCCTGAATTTCTCTTATCTTCTATTTTGACCTTCAAGTAAGATTTTTTTCCCCTTTGGAATGTCATTATGAATGCAGATGTGTGAAGACACTTAATTTTGAATAAAATATGTCAAAATGTATTTTATTAATTTTGTCTCTTTCTCATTTTAGGAATGATCTATTATTTTTAATCTAAAGAATAATAGGTCATTATTCCTCAACATATCATTTTTGGTGCTTTCTATCAGGATAATTTTAGAATAAAAGTATGGAGTATCAGCTTAAAATTTGAGTGACAAAAAGTGTGTAAATGATAGCTCAAATAATCAAGCAGATTTCTATCTTGTATGAAATTGATGTGAGTCAAGTACTTTTAGGGGAAACATGAAAATATGAGCTTTTCAATCAGACCCCTTTCCTACTTAACCAGAATATGGCCGTGGTTACTTAGATTTCTTATCAGTTTAAATTTTAGCAAGGTTCTCTGAAGTCTAGTCAAAAGATTAAATTTATCTTCAATATCAGACTTATATTCTTAATAACCAGTTATTTTTCTCCTATTTTCTGAAAAATAGTTTTTTTTTCATGAAATTGAGATTGTCTGGAACTATATAATTGTTCTATTAACAAGTTTGTTAAATTTTTTTTTAAATTTGCTTCCCCCCAAGTTAAAAGGACTAGCATTGACTGGAAGGTAGAATATTTGAAAACAATGAAAATTATTTACTCAAAGACTTCAAGATAAGCTAACACACTTTAATTTTACACAATAGGAAATTGAGCTAAAAAATAGGTACATACCTGTAATCCCAGTGGATCAAGAGGCTGAGAGGGAGAATTATGAGTTTAAAGCCAGCCTCAGCAATGGCAACGTGCTAAACAGCTCAGTGAGACTCTGTCTCTAAATAAAATACAAAATAGAGATGGGGGGTGTGGCTCAGTAATTGAGTACTCCTGAATTTAATCCCTGTTTATATATATCCCAGGCCAATGTTATCATGCTCAAAAAATGTTTGTTATGAAAAAGTTATTGATTTTTATATGTTTAAAACAATATACTGACTACATTATTCTGTAAACTACACATAAAATAAACAGATAATTCCTAGAAGGATATGGTATTCATGTAAATAACACAATATTTAGTCACTGAGTAGACATATATTGGGTATTTGCAAAGTAGCAAGCTTTGCATGAGTTCATTAACTCACTGAATGGTAGTGAACACAGCAATCATGTACATGACTTTTCTTAATTTAGAGTCCATTGAGAGAAGTTTGTTAGCAATGATTTTATCAAAAATCTATGTACAAATGATGGTGACTGCTATGGAAGAAACAGAAGACATTATGAGAGAATGTATTAAAGGGAACCCAAATTACATAGAAGTTAATGAAATATTTCACTTAAAAAAAGGTTGGAGTAGACTGAGATCTAATACACAACAAAAACAAATGAGTATTATCCTAAAACATGAGTAGATATGTGCTTGAAAATTGCAAAAAGATCAATGTGACCAGACCTTAGAGAAACATGGAGAGGGTGACACAAGTTGGTGTGAAAAGGGACATGGGCAAGGAAAGTTTACCAGCAGCATGACTTCAGCATGGGTTTGGATCATTTTAAATACATTTTAAATTTAAAAAAGCTGGTAGACGTTAATCAGAGTTTAATTTTGTTATTTAAAAATCTTCACTATTTCATATAATTTCTCCTTTTTAAGGGAACTTGGGAAAATTTACCACAAAACTATCAAAAGTTAAGAATTATCCTTTTATTACTCCACAGATCTATACTCTCACATATCTAAGTGAAGCGAGACAAAAAGAAGTTTTACCTTTACCTTGTAATTATGGATAGATCAGCTCTACTTACTGTTATCTCAGCCACATCTTTCTTTCAAGTTTGATTGATACATCCATAATCTCACACAAATTGATCACACAGAAATTGACAAATAACAATAATATAAGTATTAAAATTAATAATATTATTAGTTGATAATGTGCCATATAATGTACTAAGATCAAATTGCCAGGGATACAAGAATCTTGAATTAGTTGGATTACCTGTCTTTCATATGAGATATCTTAAGATGCTTTAAACAGAATTGATGGTATTTTTAAAGTATCATTCTATTATTTCTTGGCCTCATTTCAACATTCCAATGTGAACTGTGTTTTAAGCTTTGATGGAGTGCATATGTTAGGGTGATGCCAAAATTTACACTATCTGTCTGAATAACTCCACACCCAGATCATGTTTATTATATATGAGACTGATACCTGCAGACATGGCATAATGGGATGTTTATGTAAAAAACAAAAATCTATGGGAGGGAACAGTTATTCTACCATTTGCCAATACCTGGTAAAAAACCCCAAAATTTAAAAATAAAATGTCAAATGTGAGCTAGGAGGAACAGGAAGTAGAACTGAATAGATTGATTTTTGACAACTCTCCTAGAAGCCTGTCTTGGTGTACCACTTATTCTCTCTGTTAATTCATTTAGGTAAAATCATTCAGCTTTCATTTACATACTGTCAAGGCCTGTGTTTATGCAACCTTCAACTTTAATATACTTATGAAATTATCAATATAATGTCATTATTAGCCCCAAATATTTTATTTTTTGTACTTAAATTAAATCAGTCAAAAACTTTATAAGGCAAAAAAATCAAAGTCCAATTTATTTACTACTTGTTACCAGCCCTAACTGCATATTATATGAGAATAAAAACTGTAAATATTTTGATATATGACTATACTCTACATAAAAACTTTTCATATTTACAAATATGTAGCATATGTATTTTTATCAATATTTTACTACCTAACATTATTATTGACACATATTAATATGACAAATTAATAGGATTCACTGATATTTCCACATGTGCACACCATATATTTGTATGCCTATAAACTTCTTCTTTCTCTCCCATCTATTCCCTGTTAATAACTCATTTTTCTATCACACAGGAGACACCATACACAATACTGTATCTGGCTTATTTTGCTTAACAAGATGTCCTTCAGTTCCAACCACTTTTCTGTAACTGACAGGACTCCAATCTTTATTATGGCTGAATAATACTCCACTGTGTATATGTACAACATTTTTTCTATCCATTCTTCTGCTGAGAGACCTAAACTGACTCCATATCTAGGCTTTTGTGAATAGTACCACAATTAGCATAGTTACGAAGGTCTCTTTTTTATGTTGACTTCATTTCCTTTGGATATGTATCCAGGAATCAGAAAGCTGAATCATTGGTAGTTTAATTTTCAGTTTGTTGAGAAACCGCATATTGTTTACCAAAGTGGCTATACTAATTTATATCCCCATAAACAGTGCATAGTGTTTCTATTTCTCCACAAATTTCCCAGAATTTGTTTACTTAATTGCTTTTAATGTTTTAATTAGTGCATTACAGTTTTACAGAATATTGGGGCTTACAGTGATATAATTACACAATTGCATAATATAATTTCCTCCAATCAGTCCTCAATACTTTTTCTTTCCATTCCCTTCTCCTTTCCTTTTACCTCTCCTCTATTGATATTCCTTCTATTTATTTATAGTTTATATTTATTTATATTTACAGACTTTTAAAAATAGTACTTTATAGATATATATGTACACAGCATAATTTGATTTGATTCCCCTGTTCCTTACTTTTCCCATCCCTCATCCCTTGGCAACAATCCCCTTCTGATGCTCCATTAATCTTTCTTCTATTTTCTTAGTATTCCCACCACAACCATTATTCTCTTCATTATTTTAATCTATCTTCTGCATATAAGAGAAAAAAATCTGACCCTGAACTTTTTTTTTCTTGGTACCTGTTATTGAATCCAGGGTTACTTAACCATTGAAAGCTGATCCCAGCTCTTTTTATTTATTTATTTATTTTTTGTTTTGAGAGGGAGTCTTCCTAATTTGCTCAGGGCCTTGACAAGTTGTGAGCCTGGCTTTGAAATTGTGATCCTCCTGCCCTCAGCCTCCCATGTCACTGGGATTAGAGGCATGCTCCGCTGCACCTGGTGGATCCTTGAATTTCTGAGTATAACTTATTCTAATTAGCATGATGTTCTCTAGTTCTATCCATTTACCAGCAAATACCATAATTCCATTCTTCTTTATGATGGAGTAAAACTCCATTGTATATGTGTGGGGATATATATATATATATATATATATATATATATATATATAAATAATCATATTTTCTTTTTTTTTTGCAGAGGGCAGATAAGGTAGCAACAAATGGAGATGTGTCCCTCTTTTTATCTGTCACACTGAGTCTTTTATGCAATCATCTTTCATTGCAGTTAGTGAAGGAACACAGGTCCAGAGGGTATCATATTTTCTTTAGAAATACAGATTGATTGATAAACTTTTTTATAGCCTAATATATTGTCTATGTTTGTATTAATTTTCATTGTTATGACAAATACCTGAGAAAAACAATTATAAACACAAAGGTTTGTTTTGGCTTATGATTTTAGAGGATTTTACCATAGTTGGCTGAATCCATTGCTTTTGGTCTGAAGTGAGGCAAAACACCATGAAAGGCAGTCATGAAGGAGGAGGCAGATCACCTCATGGCAAGAGAGAGAGAGAGAGAGAGAGAGAGAGGGGGGGGGGGGAAGGGGCCAGGCATAAAAAAAAATACCCTCCTTTTAGTCTGTGTACTCAATGGCCCACTCCCTCCAACTAGGTCCTATCTTCTAAATTTTCTATCCCTTCCAATGCCTTCAGCTCTACTCTATCAATTGATAAATTCATCAATGAGGTAAGAGTTCTTTTGATCCAATCAACTCCAAAAGTTCTCCTATAAACATTCTATATTGGGAACCAAGCCTTAAAGACATGAACCTTTCTGAAATTTTCCAAATCTAAACTATAAAAATGCTAGCACAAGTTCCTTATGCTCAAGAAAAAAAAGTATTATAATGTTTTTGGGTGGAATAATCAGGAGGTGTCAAGTCTATGTCATCTCTAGTGTGGTTTAATGCTAATGCTTTTTTTAAACTAAATTTTGTCTGGATCATCTCTCTGTTGGTGAGTGGAGTATTATAAGGTCCTTTCATTATTTCATTATTGGAGACTTTCTGTCCCCTTAAGTTTACTGGTATTTGTTTTATAAAATTGAATGTTTGACATTAGGTGTACATAGATTTATAATTGTCATAACTTCTTGATGAATTGACCTGTTGATCATTATAGAGTTATTGTTATGGTTTGGATACTGTGTGTTCCCAAAAAAGTTCCTGTGTCAATGTAGGAATATTCAGGAGTGAAATGATTAGATTATAAGAGCTGTCAACTAATCTGTGAATTAATACATTTGATGTAGTGACCATTTGAATGGACTAATTGCTGCTAACTGCAGGTAAGCAGCTGCATATTTGGAAAAAGTGGAATGCTTACCTGTCCATGGATAACATATTTTGTCACTGGCTCACCTTTCCTTTGCCCTTTTCTTTCATCATGATATACTGTCTCACCTAGGGCCCAGATCAATGAGGTCAGCTGACCATAATCTGAGACCTCTGAAACTATAAGCCAAAAATAAACTTTTCATTATCTGTTTCATTTTAGATAGTTAACATATATAGAGATGGAAACTGACTAAAACAGTGATCTCTTTTGTCACTTCTATTGTTTTAAAAGTTTATTTTGTTAGCTTTAGAATTCTATTTCCTTTGAGATTCCATTTGTTTGGAATATCATTTGCAACTTGAAGTTTCAGTTAGTTTCTGTCTTCACTGGTGATATGACTTTCTTATAGACAGTCTACTATTGGGTCTTTCTCTTAATCCATTCAGCCAAGTCTGTAACTTTTAATGGAAGAATTTAGATATTTTACATTTAGAGTGATTTGGGGAAGTTATGGATGTGTGTTTGCCATTTTCTTCTAGCTATTTCAAATTTTCTTTTCTCATTTATTTCTCTTTTATATGTTTTTGTGATTTGATGACTCACTGTATTCATAATGTTTTTTTTAAAACTTTGTTTTATGTATTTACATTGCTAGTGAAATTTATATTCTCAAATGCTATTATTATAATAGTTATACTTTGTCACTTCTTGGTGTAAGACTCCCATAAACATATTTTTAAGTCTTGTCTACTGGTCATGAATTTTGTTGGCTTTTTTCTTATCTTAGAAAGTCTTTATGTCTCATTTTCTGAAGATAGTCTTACTTGCTATAAAAATCTTGGTTGGCAGTTATTTTCTTTAGACCTGACAAATCTTCTTTATCTATAGGATTTCTGATAAGAAATCTGCTTATTAGTCTAATGATATTGCCCATAAATGTGACTTGGCACTTACAGAGTTTAAAATTCTTTCATCATTCTGCATTTTGACAGTTTTACTATAATATGCTGTGGGGAGGATCTTTTATGGTCATGTATATTTCGAGATCTATAAACCTCCTCTACCTGGCTGTACATCTCTTTCCCAAGATTATAGAAGTTTCCTGCTATTATTTTATTGAATTATTTTCTATGCTCTTAATCTTTCTCTTTTCCCTTTACATTATGCCAGTGATGTGGTTATATGATCTTTCAATGGTGTCTCAAAAATTCAGGAATGCTCTCTTCATTTTTTCTGTTTTTTTTCTTATTTCTATGAATTTTCTATTTCCAAAGACCTGTTTTCAAATGCTGTTATTCTTTATTCCATTTGATCTACTGTATCAATGAGGTTTCAAATTAATTTTTATCTGATTTATGGTTTACCTTTTCAACATTTTTCATTGGTTGTTTTCAAAATTTATGTCTCTTTACTGAATTTCTTCTTATCCTGTGTTGTTTTCCTAATTTTATTTCACTGTTTATCTACATTTTCTTTATATTAATTGAGCTTTTAAAAAAAAAGTCATGTGTAGATACATACTGAGGTGAGTGCTATAGAAGGACATCAAATTCTACAAGAGAAAAATTGAAACTTTGTGAAATTCAGAAATGTGGGACAGGAGACTAGCAAGGAAAAAAAATCTCAGTACCTACTGCCTCAGCTACATAGCTGGAGTAGTAGGTGTTCCACTTCTCAGGGGTAAAGGTGAAAGAGAGAGTCTCCTCCTTCAAAATCCTCCTTCAAAATCTATTTGGGGAAATACTAGTAATCATACCTTTTGGAAAGTTTCACAAACCCTATAGGCCCTCTGTTTAAAAATAAATCTTACATCTGCATAATATCCTGGCTTTGGAAAAAATCATCTCAATTCCCAATAATATTGCTCTAACCAGGAGTAATCTTTAATAAAAAGACAGTGTGTCTGCAAATTGGTGCAGCCAATATGGAAAGCAGTATGGAAATTCCTTAGAAATCTGGGAATGGAACCACCATTTGACCCAGCTATCTTTGGTCTATACCCAAAGGACTTAAAAACAGCATACTGCAGGGACACAGCCACATCAATGTTTATAGCAGTACAATTCACAATAGCTAAACTATGGAGCCAACCTAGATGCCCTTCAGTGGATGAATGGATTACAAAAATGTGGCATATATTCACAATGGGATTTTACTCAACAATAAAAGAGAATAAAATCATGACATTTGCAGGTAAATGGATGGCATTGGAGAAGATAATGCTAAGTGAAGTCAGCCAATCCTAAAAAAACAAATGCCAAATGTTTTCTCTGATATAAGGAGCCTGACTTATTGTGGGGTAGAGAGGGGGAGTATGGGAGGAATAGATGAATTATAGATAGGAATTATAGTGGGAGGGGAAGGGAGGAGGCAGGGAATTAACATGGATAGTGGAATGTGATGGACATCATTATCCAAAGTACATGTATGAAGACACGAATTGGGTGTCACCTACTTTTATATACAAACAGAGATATGAAAAATTGTGGTATTTATGTGTAATAAGAATTGTAATGCAAAAAACCCCCACAAAGTGCATGTATAAAGACATGAATTGGTGTGAACACTTTTATATACAAAGATATAATGTGTTTAATAAGAATTGTAATGTATTCGATATTGTGTATTTAAAAAAAAATCAATTTAAAAACAAAACAAAACAACAACAACAACAAATAGTCAAAAAACAAACAACAAAAAAGAACCATGAAATAAAAAAGACAGTGTGGATTTTGACTGTCTTGGGTTCCAGAAACCATAAATGTTACCCTTTCTGGAACCCTACACATTCCACTGCATTGGCTGAGGGTAACTGCCTAATTCATGAAACATAGTTCTTTAATGTGACACTGATAAAATTTAACTTAAAGTGCTGCACTATAGGGAGTGGGTGTTGCCACACAGAGGGGTATAGAGGATGCTGCCTTCAAAAACTGTGGGATGGGGAGACAAAATATCAGTGTTCTAAAAAAAGTAAGTGGTCAAAGGATGCCTACTGATGAATTTTGTAGTTCATAAATTATCATCAAGTCAACATCTCTATAAAGTATCAGATTTTGACAGGATGGAAAAAGTTTGGTCTCCTCAGTGAGTCATAAAAAATCAGGTAAGATATAAGTGGAATTCCAGGTTAAATATTCTTTCCTCTCTGAATTTTTTTTGTCACAGAGATTCTGTTTTATTCTTCTTTATCCTTTCTTCACACTCTGTTCTTTCATAATGTTATGTAGTTTCATTAGTTCAGCATTAGAGTGAATTGGTTATATTCTACCCGCCTTAAGGAATACAAGTAAAAATTATAGAACTTAAAAATATAAGCCTATATAATATTAGTGAACCACCCAAATACATTTAGGATTTCCTATATAATTAGTAACTACTATTTAATACCTCTTTAGAAAATTAATTTGGTCTAGGAAATACTTATATCAAGAAACTAATTATTGGGTATATGTATATTATTTGATCATTTATTATTTAGGAATAACACAGTAATAAATTCATCACTTTCCTGTAATTGCTTAAATCTATGCTTTAAATGTTGTCAATAAAATGTTACTTTTTCTCAGCATGACCACAAATACAAGTCAGAATTAATAGGACAGTTTATTTTGGATACTTTAAGTATCCAAAAAGAACATTTGGGGAATTCTGTTTCTTACTTTTTATATAATTATACATGATATGGTGAAGATTTTTTATATCTCCAGGTACCTATGTTTACCAAATATGGGCAAGTTATAAATTGCAACTTTAAAAGGAAGTCTCAGTAATATGCAAACTTTTGCAAATTTTTTCCATGCCTTTAGGTCACTGAGAGTTAACAACAACAAAAAAGAGGTGCCTAGTGATTTCCAAAAACTGTCTCCAACAATGTAATCTAATTTTATTAATTATTTTCTTTTCTGTAGTTCAATAACAGGTAATAATAAAATACTTTAAATTAAAAATTGTTATACCCAAAGCATAGAATAGCATGAATAGTAATACACTTGAACCTCTTTATTATACAGCTCAACAGCAACAAGATACATATTAGTCTCTGTTGAAAATAGGCTTTTCAAAGAACTGAAACATGGTCTCCTGGGTCTCAAGCTTCATCACAGTGTATCTCTACTACCTGTCACTTGACTTACTGTTTAATTTAGATGGCTGCCAGCACTTACAAAAATCCTAGGTGAATACAGTTTAAGGAACATCCCTAGAAATAACATAATAACAGTAGGTTCTAAAAATATGCAAGCTAACAAGAAAAAAAACACACACATGTAAACACTTTTGTAATGATTCTTCAAATTGTCTTTCAAAGATAGTTATTCCTTGTTGATTGATTTAACTACGTATTTCTTAATGAATTAAAAAAATGCATCTCAGTTATTACAGATAATAAATAGTGAACTGAGTTTATGTTAATATTAACAAGACACACAGTAAATGTCACCCTGTCTTGGTAATAGAGATGCTGAAACCGGGACCCAATCCAAGAAAGACTAGAGTAGTGACTGTAACAGAATTTTCTGGCAATAGGATGATGATTTCTTATTTACCTGGAGCAGCAAGCATTTTAGTAAATCCCCAATTTAAATTACTTTACAATGTAACTGAAAAGTTTGGTCTATTTATTACTTGTATGTGTGTGATATGTGTGTTATGTGTAAAGAAAGAGAGAAAAAGTGCAGGCAACATAATATAGCCTGCCTGTTTGTTAAACACAAATGCTAATGACAATAAAAATAACTATATACATGGCCTGGAAAGAACTACTTCTGGAAGAATGTAAAACAACTGAACAGCTTAGGATTAATGGTTTGCAGAGACTGGTATTTAGGTTTCCAGTCCAAAGATATTCAAACTCCCACCATCTCAAAAAACTCTTCTCAGGATTATCCTTAAAATAATATTAAAATAATAAAATAATATTTTCCTATTTTGAAAATTTTCTGATTCTGTAAATGTAGTCCTTACCCAGATATAATACATTGAATAAACATTGCTTTATTGCTTGATCATTTTTCTGGATTTTTCTTCCTGTTTGCTTGCATATATGTGTATGTCCACATGTTACATATGACTATACTGAACTATTACTCTAATAAGAACTAATATTATAACTACACACAATATATAAAATGCCTATAAATTGCCACATGAAATATCAAGTTCTTCATCTCTTCTATCCTGTCATAAAACTTGTCAAAAAGGCACTAATGCTATAAACATTTTATAGATGAGGAAACTTCAGTATGTAAATGTAAATGTGATTACCACATCAGGATTGTGTGCTAGAATTGCTGGCCAAGCTATTCAACTTTGGACTTCAAGTATGCTAATATTCACATCCAATTCCATGAAGAGACAAGGAATAGCCTGAGGCAGAAGAAAAAATTAGTAATGAGATGTGACTTCAATTACATTTTTGGTATTTTGTTAATCACAAATATTTTTTATTGATTTACAATTTCAAAAATACTGTACTAAAATATTTATCTTGATTACTGTGTTTAACACATCATTAAATTTTGTGCCCAAGGCACATACATGTCTTATTCATTTCACTTGTCCAACCCTTGACTTGGCTCTGTGACATATTCACATTCACTGTCATTAACACTGCAAGAATGAAGGAAACTGGTTGAAATGTCTGACCAATCACTGAATGATTTAATGAGCACAAGAGTCTCATGTAACTTATCTAGGCTTCAATTATTTCATCTCAGAATAGCATAGTTATGGACATTCAATTATAAACATATAAAATGTTTTATAAAGATTATTTAAATATTTTTAGCTATTTTAATTAAATTTACTAATAAAGTAAAAAGAAATAAAGAAAGATATATCAAATTATCATCACCCCTTACCTTTTAATACTACCTTAGAATTTACAAATACTTTCAAATATGTCAAGAAAGCAGTTTTACCCACCAAAAACCCTGTTGGTAAGCTAAGTTTTGTTCATTTTATTGCTGAAGAAAATGAGACGTTCAAATGTAACAAAATTAGTAGTTAGGTCACTTTCTTCTCTCAGTTCATTGCTCAATTCTGTTCTGCTATTGCTGCGCCCCAGTCAACCAAAGAAAATATTGACATGTTGAAAGGTGAATTAAAATTGCTCCAATTTTATTGTAAGAACAGTACTAAGCTTCAACTGAAACAAACAAGCATGCACACAGACAAAACACTACTTGTACCTTTTTATTTCTATAACCAACAGCTTGTAAATGGTTGCAGAAGCCTGTGCTAGATAAAATTGACAATTTATTTTTCTTACTCAAGATAGTATCATTGCGGAAAAGTGGTTGTAGGGTACATACTAAGTCTAAATACTATATTTGCAATTTTTAAAAAACTTAAAATATTTTGAAGTTACTTGAATTTCTTATAAAATGATGGAAAAAAAAGATTGTGGTAAATTAGTGGAGGATACAAGAGTCTTTGAATGAATTTTAGACATAAAAAAATACGTATAAAACTCCTGTACACTTAATAATCTTTAATTTTAATAGCAAAAGGATTTAAGCAGAAGAGGAATCTTTAAAACTTTTTTAGAAAAATTTTCACCTTCAGAACTGTAAATTGAGTACAAAGTGAGTTAAAAACAAAGTTTACACTAAGTTAGAAGTAATGTTTAGGTAGACAATACATATAATCAATAATATATGCATTTAATTTATGCATTTAATTATTGTTTATATAAGATTGAGTTATGTACATAATACTTCATTGTTTGATCATCATTTTTTCTATATATTTTTCTGTGTGTTTGCATATATATGTACATTGTTCTTGAGAGCATCCACTAAAATTTATTAATTTTGCAGACAGGAAAACATCTTGTGTAGTGTGAATCAAATCATTGATTTTAGCACTAGAGACAGTTAACATAATATATATAATCTCTACCTATACATTTTCATGCATATAACAGAGAAACGGAAACATACATTTGAATCATATAACAAAATATGAGCAAGAAAGACTGAATATCAAAAATAGTTTGTTTAGTTCTAAAATGTATCCCAAAGGCTCATGTATTAAAGTCTTAATCTCCAGCCAGTGGTTATTGGCAAGTGGTAGAAACTTAAGGAGGTAGAGCCTAGTTGGGGAAATAGGTCATTGGGAGCATGTTTTTATAAGTTACATTTTGTTGCTCACCTTTTACTCTCTCATTTTTTTCTCTCTCTGCTTCCTGGATACCATGGATAAACAGATTTGCTTCACTGCACTCTTCATACCATAATGACCTGACTCACATTGGTATAGAATCAATGGAGCCAAGTGACCATGGACAGAAACCTCTAAAACCATGAGGCTATATATATATATATTTCTCCTCTACATTGATCTTTTTTGGAAAAATTTTCACAGCAACGGAAAGCTAACAATATAAAAATATATATGTATTAAAGAATTAATTTTTTACCAAGAGGAATTGAACCAAATATGGCAAATCTTTAATTCTAAGGAACTTAATAATTCACATATCAATTTATTTTTACTCATTTAAGAACCAAATTATAATCTAATTTTAGAACATTTTCATTACAATAAAATGAAAAAAAAATCCTCATTAGAACTTCCTAAACAGCAACACAAAAAAATACCATGGACTAGTTCCAAAATAAAAAATAAAACTGGTTCATGTTATGAAAATAAAGAGAAAATCAATCATTTAAACTTTCTGAAAATTGTCTTGAGGAGAAACATCAAATGAATAAGTGATTTATTCAAGAAAACAGGTTATGAGAGTTGGGCTCTGTGCCTTCAAGTCATAATCACTCCCTATCTTTTCTTTGGGAAAGGTCAACTTTGGGTGGATATGGCCAAGAAGATGTAAATGTGTCTGCCCTAAGTCTTAGGTTCAGGGCTGCAATGTCTCATAGGAAGAGGCGGGCTTAATATATTTCTTATCTGCTGCAGCTATATGTTTTAAAGATTACTTTACAGTATAGTTCAAAGAGGCATGAGAATGCCTTTCTTCACTCAGTTCCCCGGTGGCGCAGGATGTTTGTGATATAGCATGCCAGTCCACACATAGATGGGCACAAATTTTCTTGCCCAATTTCCTCATACAGTTGTGATGTAGGGAGAGACAGATTGATAAGACCAGATGTTTTCTCCCTAGCTCAGTACCCTGTTTGTGCAACAGGGGTGTGTCTTTAAGAAAGATAGGCCACTGTTCTTGCTGTTCATTTAAAATGTTGAGCTCAGAGGCTTTGCCTTAAAGCAGAGAATATCCATAAAAGAAAAGAAAGTTCTGAAGATTTTCTCAATGGTATTCACTTTATTTAAAGTAGAGTAAATATTGGAAACTTAAGCCTTGGGATGGATTCTGAACAATGGATATTTTGTTCATAGAAAGTAAGAGAAGAGATGGGTAGCTTCATGAAAGCAAGAAGCTTAAATATAACCCAGTTAATTAAAAAGAAAGCAAGGAAAAGAGATATCTGAGAGAGTTACCCCCATGGTCACAACAAACTTCAAAGAAAAGTAAAAAATTAACCATAAAAGGTGATTTGTATGGTACCACAGTTATATGACTTTAAGTGAATCAGACCATAGATTAATTTATACTCTCATCCACTGTCAAACAATAGAAAAATCATTGGTAATTAGAAGAACCCAAGAGTCATTTGCAATTTCAAAAAAGAAAGATGGCTTAACAGAGAAATCAGTGAGAAATAAAGTCAAAGGGAATCCTAATAACAAGATAGTCATCTCCTTGGAAAAGTGTGCACATGTCCAAGTCTGTATTACGCAGGATAACAGAAGATATTTTATTTACTGGTGATATTGTTTTCTCTAAAATAACCCAGCAAATTTACTAAAGAAAAACAATTTTTAAGCATTACAGCAAACTGCGGAGTTAGCCTACTCAGTATTTAGAGGGGTTTCAATCAAAGATGACCATATTTAAGGAAAAATAATTGAGACATGCAAAGAGATGAGAAACTACAGCCATAAGTAAGAAAAAACACACAACAAAAACAACAAGGCTAATAATAACAACAGCAGCAGACCCAAACAACAGAGATTACTTGTGAGAATATGTAGATGTTGGACTTGACACACAAAGACTTAAGAGTAGCTAATATAACTATTAATTCAAAGAATTAAAGAAAAATCATGCTTAAAGATAGAAAGGAAGTAAAAAGTTTATGATCATATTATGAAATAGGAAACACCAATGAAAGAAAAAAAATGTTTTTTTAAATAGTTAAAAATTCTGGAGTTGAAAATTGCAATGATTGTATTTTAAAATTAACTGCTAAGGTTGAATACCTGAGACCTGAAAAAAGTCAGAATCTGTTCAATTGACCATATCAAGAACTATTACTCAATTGGAATAACAAAAAAGAAAAAAAAGAAATGAACAGTCTCTGAGAAAGGTGGAACACAATTGCCTATAACAACATTAATTTAATGGCAGAATCAAATGTTCAAGCTTTGGAACTCTTTAATTAAGCCCAATAAAATCTACAGCTTAGATTCCTTATTGGATGCACTGAAAATTGTTTGTGCCAATACCAATTGCAACATACAATAATAATCAGTAACATAGTAGATGAAAATAATGTTATATTTTCTAATTTGTTCTGATAAACATTTTTCAAAGTGGCACTATCAACATATTGTACTAGGTAATTCTTAACTCTGGGGACTCTTATACATTGCATGGTGTTTAACAACATCACTGATTTCTCCTCATTCAATATCAGTAGTAAAACCAGCCATAGTCTTGAAAAATAAAAATGTCTCCAAATATGACCAACAGACCCCTACTAAGGGCAAAATTCCCACTCATTGACAACCACTCTGCTATGTATCAGGAAAATTTTCATATCCCCAAATATGGTATATATGAGTTTCTTTAATCTTTTAACATTTCAATAAGAGAACTATTTACCTATCTCAATTAATTTATGTAGGATTGATTGTCTCAAAAAATGTCTTTTAGGATAAAATAACTTGACATCTTACTTATCACAAAGTTTTAGACATATAACTGTTGTAATTTTTAGTCATGTTTTCAGAGATTTAGTCCATTATCAGAAGACTTCATAACTCTGGGACTGAATAAGGTAGAAATAATCCTAGGTTAATCTAACCTGCAGTCCATAGCAAACAATTTATGTGAGACTTCTATAATCTGTATGAAACTCTTTTTCTTCCCTTTCATCCATTTCCTCCCCTCCCTTCCCTGACAGAGAATTGTTAAGTTGCCAGGCTGGACTTGAACTTGCTATCTTTCTCATTTAGCTTCCCAAGTAGCTGGAATTATTGTAATATACCACCATGACCAGCTTGTAGATGAATTGTCTGAAGAATTCCCTTCTCTATTAAGGAAACCTTGATTTATAAATGTGAAGAATTTTGTCAATTCTAGAGCTGGGAAAAATTTAAATTGATGTTAGGTGCATTTCTTGAAAATGGATTGCACTTATTACCCAGAAAATAGAGAAAGTTGACTTTAAATTTTATATAATAATCGTAGGCCTCTAAAAATTTCTTATGTTGTCTTAAGTTACACAATTGTTACTGGACAATGTAGGGAAATATCCAGTATATTTCATCTAAATCAAAAAGTCTTTGAGACAATTGAAAACAGTGGACTTCTCTATAGAGGAAAGATTTTTGTTACTTTAAGAAATACTAGTGTAATAATATCCAGATATATAAAAAGCTTTAAAAACTTAATAACAAATACTCTAAATAAACCTGGTAAAAGGACAAAAATAGATAATATTAAAAAAAGGAATTCAAATTACCAACACATTTATTAAAAAATTCAACTAATTAGTCATCAGGGAAACAAAGGCCAAACCCACAATGACACATCTTATCACCAATTGGAATAGCTATTATTAAAAATACAAAATATCACATTCTGAAAAGATTGTGGATGAAAGGAAATTCTCATACACTTTTGGTGAAACTCTAAATTAATAGAGGCACTGTGGAGAACAGTGTGGAAGTTTCTCATGAAAATGAAATAGATCTACCATGTGATCCAGCAGTCCCACTATAGGGAACATATTCAAAGGAACAGCATCAAAGAAATAGCTTCACTCTCATGTTTATTGCAGTATTATTTAAAATAACTAAGATATGAATGAAACTAGATGTCCATCAATGAAAGAATGGATAAAGAATGTATTGAGTATATACACAATGGGATATTATTCAGTTAAAAAATGTCCTTTCATTTGTGCAAAATGGATGGAACAGGAAGACAAGGTTAAATGAAATAAGTAAGACATATAAAAAGGCAAATATGAGAGTTAGGAGTGAGCACAGAAGCTTAGCCTTGAGTGATGGGGGTGTGAGGGACTGGCTTCCATTAGTCCCTCTGGGGCCAGGGAGTCCCAGTTGGTGGCAGCCAAGCACTCAACACAATCCCAACTGTGGCATGTAGCAATTATGCTCCTGCCTTGGTAGATCGCTGTTCCCACAGGTGCCCTTTATTGCTTGGGAGTGGTGGGTGGGCAACTGCCTGGCTCACATCCCCGTGAGTCCAGGCCAGTGGTTATGATCCCCCAAAGGGTGGCAAGCCACAGGCGGCTATAAACAAACTCTTGTCTCCATCTCCATAGTCCCCTTTTGCAGCATGGGGGTACTTAAAAAAAATCCCCAAACTCAAGAGCAAGTTTCAGTGGCAGATGCCAGCATTATTACCAGATGTTAAGGCAGTCTGCATTTGCCACCCAGGCCAGGTTGTCTAAGGGTCACAAGTATTGCCAATGTCAGGTTAGAGCCCTGCATCTGTGTGAGAGTAGTAGCTGGGTTACAGTGTATTCAATCTCAATATTTGGTAAGGATCCAGTGAGAGGCTCAGAAGACATATTAGCCAAATTTAAATTGCCTGAATAATTCTAGAAAGTAATAATCAAATATAATATTAAAAAATTATTTTTTTCTAGAATCAGAGAATCTCTGGAATTTAAAGTCTCACAGGGAAAATGATTCTTTTTCCTATCTCTCTTCATTCTCTAAACATGAATCCCCAGTACATAAATCCAAAAGTTTTTATCTAAAACATTTCAAAACACAAAAAATCCACATTAATTCCCAATAAGCCATAAAAAGTGTGCTTTTCTTATAAGAAAGGGCTACATTTTAACCATATGCATATTATCAACTACCTTAAATAGAAATCCCAGTGGATTATGACATTATTTTAATCTACTATGTTACTGATTATTATTGTATGTTTCAATTGGTATTGGCACAATTTTCAGTGCATCAGATAAGGAATCTAAGCTGTAGATTTTATTGGGCTTAATTAAAGAGTTCCAAAGCTTGAACATTTGATTCTGCCATTAAATTAATGTTGTTATAGACAATTGTGTTCCACCTTTCTCAGAGACTGTTCATTTCTTTTTTTTCTTTTTTGTTATTCCAATTGAGTAATAGTTCTTGATAAGTTCAATTGCGAAGAAAGCATGGAAGCACACAGAAATGCTTTTCAAAATCCAGGACTGCTCTGGACCTTAGGATTCTGTTGTAAAGAGAAAGCAAGCCACCTGAAAATCCTCTGTTTAGTGAGGAGAAAGACATTCAAGAAAGTTCAGCCCAAATGAGGCAAGGGATTGAGTTTCAGAGGCCTGTAGCACAGTCTCACTGGGTGACGCCCACTTCCAGAGCACCATTCCTCCTGGGAGCCCCAGTGGGGTTCACCTGCTCTTTGCTGGGAGCCAAAGACAGCCCCAGACACCTCTTTCCCTCAAGGCTAAGGGTCCATGCTCATTCCTTTGTGGCAGCTCCACACAATTTTTCTTCTCATATGTGAATGGCTTAACAAAATCAATCTAAATAAATAATAGGAATTAATAGAGAAATGGGGAGTACAGTGTTTTAGTCAGTTTTTTTGTACTGCTATGACCAAAAGAACTGACAAGAACAATGTAGAGGAGAAAAAGCTAATTTTGAGTCATAGTTTCAGATGTCCAGTTGATGGTCAGCCGACTTCATCACTTCACACCTGAGTGAGGTAGAACTCTCATGGCAGAAGGAAATGGTGAAGGAAAGCAACTCAGAACACAACAACCAAGAAGCAGAGATAGAACTCTACTCATAAGTGACAAAATATGAACCCCCAAAGCATGCCTACAGTGATGTACTTCCTTCAGTAACACCCTAACTACCTACAGTTACCACCCAGTTAATCCATATCAGAGTATTAATCCACCGATTAGTCTTCACCTTTTTTGATCTAATCATTTCACCTCTGAAAATTCTTGCATTTTTTCAAACGTCAGCTTTTGGAGAACACCACATAATCAAACCATAGCAGACAGAGAATAATAAGTTCTAGTGTTCATAGAGAATTATGAGGAGTGTAGAGTTCACAATAATCTAATATATACTTTACAAATAACAAGAAAACCAAAGCTCAATGCTTTCCCCACCCCCGACCCTCATCTTATGATGATTAATACAAATTAATGATGAAAGGAAAATGTTGATCACCCTGATTAAATCAGCACATATTGGATTTGTGTATTATAATGTCACACTGAACACTAAAAATATGTACAATAGTATAAACAAAAATTTCAAAATAGACTTAAGGAAATGGAAATGTTAAAACTATCCTTATTTAATTGTTGCACATTATTTACATATATTAAATTATACATGATATGTCATAAATTTGTACAATTAATATTTTCAGAGGTTCCCAATAATTAAATGGAATAACAGTACAATATGGAATATCATGCTTTATTCATAAAAAAATGAAATAATCTTGGAAGTATTCTTTATATAAAAAGATAATATTATATTAAAATATTGAACAAAAATTGTCAAAAGTGTTTTAAGAACTTTGACATTGACTTTTAGAGAAATAGCTTTCTAGAGATGATAGTTTCTTTTGAGGAAGTTTAAAAATTTTTCATTTGCTCTGCAGATTAAGTGAAAAAATAATGATATAGCATTAAACTTTTGAAAATAAAAATTTAAGTACTAATGTGGTAAATTTTGAAATTGAATAAGATTTATATTATAATGTAATGATTTAAGTTTAGTACACATATATGTGCCTTAAGATTTAAATGTATATTTAAAATTTCAAGTCATCTCTATCATATAAAAGGAGATCCACTTTTCACAAGTAAATTTATAATACCTGTAGTTATATGAATGCTTGATATTAAAAGGCAGTACTGACAACATAGCAAAGTCATAGCTGAGGTTAATTTATGGATGCAAGGTAGGAGGTGTTAAAACTATAAAGTATTTGAAGCTTCATGATACCATAGCAACTCATTTTTCAAAAAGTCACAATATACCTAATGTAATACTATCCTCATAAGGAATTAAGGAATCTATAAATTATAGATCTTTAATTTTAACACTTTTTAACTTTTCTATAAGACCTTGCTAATGCTCATTAATCTCTCTGTGATTAATTCCTTAAATCTGTAAAATAAGATGTTAATAATTATAATAAAACAGAAATGTTATTTTTCAAATAAATCACAAACAAAGTGATTATAGGACAGCTCCAGTGCAAGGTGCTGTGGGGTCCTGCAGGGTTTCTGAAGGGGAGATGCACCTGGAGGCTGGAGGCCTCTGACTGGAGGTCTGGGGTGAGGCTGGCCTGTCCAGCCTGTCCTGTTGTTCAGCCCACGTGCCATCTGGACAGCAGGGCACTGGAGCCAGGCACATGCCTTCTCTGGGTAATAGTGGCTTCCAAATGCTAAAGGGGAGGAATGCAGATGTGGCTGGTACACGCCATAAACAGAGTGCTCACTTACTTTACAGTGGGCTGCCCCAGGCCGGGCTCAGAATGAAACTCCAAGCCACAGAAAGTGTCCCCTCTGCACCGACAATGAGGCCCCATGTTCCCCTATGTTGTCACGTACACACCAAATGGCTTCCTGTCCTCACATTAGGGAGTCACCTTCACAGGGCCATAGCATGCATTTGAAGAGAGCCTTTCCCTGCACAAATACCCACACCGACCCCTCTCTGAATTCACTGAGACACCTACCTGTTGCCAGATGTCCTCCTGTCTTGAGCCTGTGCTCTGACCCTGTGGGAGGTCTGTGTTCTCCATATTCAGAAAGAAGTCAGTCTGGGGAGAGTGAGTGGCAGCTTAAAAACAAGAATGTCCTCAAAAGCTGTGGCTTCATCACTCAGATCAAGAAAGACTGATCAAGCTGGGCGCGGTGGTGCATGCCTATAAACCAGCGACTTGGGAGGCTGAGACAGGGGGATCGCAAGTTCAAAGCCAGCCTCAGCAAAAAGCAAGGCGTTGAGCAATTCAGGGAGACCCTGTCTCTAAGTAAAATTCAAAATAGGGCTGGGGATGTGTCTCAGTGGTCGAGAGCCCCTGGGATCAATCCCTGGTTACTCCCCACTAAAAAATAAAGACTGATCAATATTAAGTTTTCCTTCTGAAATTTTGGTTGAGATTTTAAGAATTCATTTGCAGTCTACAATAGGTCTCCAAAAATATTCAACAGTGTCATTTAGAAACTCGGTGGCCTGCAAGGCATTTGTTCTGCTTATCTGTTCTGTGACAGAGCACAGAAGAAACTTCCTTTCAACTTCAACACTTCAGAGGTTAAAAAGGAAAACCAGTCCTGCTGAGGAGAAGCCTGACTCTGAGTGCCAGCTGTGGCCGCCATGTTTCCACTGCCTTTTCTTGTATTTGTGCAGCTGTGAAAAACCAAGTGTGGGCCCGAGGCATCCGGTGCCACAGTCTGTTTACTTCAGCACTCGCTGCTGTTTCGTTCCTGCAGGTGTCCACATGGGGTCCCCAAAGCCTAGGGACATGGGAAGAGTGGGTCAGGGGTCCCTCTGGTCCCTGTGTTGGTCTCAATGGAACAATTCCTTTTTAGTTGTCTCACATACTGGGTTCACCTAAAATTATTAATTAGGAAAATGACTTCTACTCAGAAATTGGTGACTATTGTACCATAAAATCAACTCTAATGAAGCCAGGGAACCGAGGAACTGTAGCACCAGGGAGCAGAACCAACATCAGGGTCAACACGGTGAACTTCCCACCTCTCCTTGTCGAAAATAAACCAAGCACATTTAGTACAAAGACCCTACTGGCTTCTGTCACTCCAGAGTTCGGGGACACCGCGTTAACGCCCAGTGAGTGCTCGGAGCAGCCCAGCAGAGAAGCTTGGTCCAACAGGCAGAAAGGGGCTGAAGGGAGACCACACAGGATGCTTCGACCATCTCGAAGGCTCTTCCCTATCAGGCTAAAACAGGGCCTGCCTTACTACACTGGCCCAGGGCACCGAAATCTCCTGTTCTTATGAAAACTGGCCTATTTCCAACTCCAGTTTGTGTGCATGGCACGGAGGGTCAGTGTCCCCTGGCCTGGCCTGGTCTGCTGGGGATAGGACAGGAGGCTACTCTCCAGTGGCCTGTCATAAATCTGAGCCTTCAGGATGTCTGAAAGTATACTTTTGTCTTTCCCCAGTGTCCACTGGCAAATGACTCACAGGATGCTGTTTTCTTGCCTTCATTTTAAAGATGAATACAAAGGATTCTGGAATCCTAAAGAACTTTCTAGATGTGCCTGAGGCACTGATAAATACTATGGAATGTTGGTGGAACATGATCACCTTCTAGAAAGGGTCAAGGGGTGTCAGTTGGTGGAGGAGCCTAGTTTCAGCTAGGGAGTGCTTTTTTGTTTGTTTTTTTCCAGATTACTGTGAGTTCATTTTATTTTTTTAGTTTTATTGATTTTATTTTTTAAAAATACATGACAGCGGAATGCATTACAGTTCTTATTACACATACAGAGTACAATTTTTCATATCTTTGTATATAGAGTATGTTGACACACAATTCAAGTCTTCATATATGTACTTTGGATAATGATAGACATCATTATCCAGGAGTTCTTTGAAGGAGACCCTGACTAACTGCACAGCTCTCTGGATGGTTCCAACAGGAAGGAGAATCTTGGCTTTGCTGCGTTTCGTTTTTAATCAGCTTTACTGAGGTGTAATTTACTGGGTGCTTTGCCAAACCCACTTCTATTTCCAAGGAAATTGCTTCTTTTACATCACCCCCTGCAGAGGGAAGTGGCCTTAATTATTTCTGGAGAGAGAGTTGACTACAGGTTCTGAAGGGCAAGCACAGTGCACCATGCCCATCAGCTGGGGCCTTCACAGGTACCAACGCTCAAGACCCAGGCCCAAGCTGGAACCTCGGGCGGCCAGCACTCTGAGGCCGAAGGCCCTCCTGGGGACTGGGATGCACAGTGAAGTCCGAGCTGGCCTTGGATGAGGCCCAGCCTGGAGGTCTACCACAGTGGTATTGCCCAACTGGTTCCACAGAGGTAATGACAGTTAACAAAGCTCTTCTCTGCTTCCTGAATTGAAGGAGAAGGCTGGAAGAGAGCAGCCAGCTGTGAGCAGAGAGAGAGGACATTGACATCAGTGCAGAATGCAAAAGGACAGGCAGCTACCATTCCCGTTGTGTCCCTCCGACTCTCACATTCTCATTTCCACCTTCCTCCAGCAAGCTTCCAGGACATGAGGTGGCTCACGATCAAAGCAGCTGCAGCCATCTCGCCCTCTACAATTTGGTCGATGCAGAAGAATTGAAGTGTGTAACTGTTTGAGTCAAGAAGATGGAGAACAAGCCAAAGGCAGTCCTTATATGCTGAGAAAATAATGATATTGTACACAAAGGGGTCAGAGGAACAAAAACGCTCTCTGTGTTCTGGAGAAAAAATAACAAAAATTAAAATAGTAATTAGTGAATGGACTCATGACTCACCATATGGCCATTACTGATCTCGTGTGTTTACACAGACATGTATCTCAATTGACTTCATTCACATAGTGACCCACCCATATGTATATTAGCTCTACATTTGTTTTATGGATTTATAGGTATCATGAAGATAGAGGAAAATTAATTACCTCACCCCAGGATATACTTGCAATCTGTTGGAGAGAAGGGTTTGCACCTGGCAGCCAGCACCAGAGCACGTGCTGTCAATTGTGATGCTGTGCAGCTCCTTCATGGGAGTTATTAAAAGTAATCCTCCAGGTTTGGGATTCTATACACAGCCTATTTATCTCCATGGTAACCATATTCAAGGCCCTGTGCTTCTAAACTGTCATCTGAAATCCTCACTAACCATAAGAACCATATGGCTTCTCTGTGTCCCACAAAACATGCGAACATGGTTACATTTTACATATGACTCCTAACATCTCCATCACATAGTGTCTGATATCATGAGCACTGGTTTACTTCATCCGTGAACTTTTTACATTCGATTTTCTTGTTGGGATCCTAAAAAAAAAAAAAAAAAAAAATGCAAAAATGGGAGGAAGGGAAGAAAGTAGGTACTGTCCCTGACTTCCTACATCATAAATACATTTAAGTTTTGTGGCTGACGTGAGTGCAGCTTAGAGGTTTTCCTAAAAATTGCAGGCATGGCCCTCACATCCACCCAAACGACCAACACCCTGCTGAGTCAATTCTGAGAAAGGTGTGCACATCCCAAGTTGTTAGTGAGCAATGGTATGTACATTTGTTTTCACACACACACCCACAATTTCAAGGTTTTAACTCCAAAGGAAAATGGCAGAATGTTGCCTACCAGGGCCACAAGTCTTCTGCTTCTTTCCCTTGATCCTTTCTAACCACAGTCTTTACCAATCACCTGTGACTCCACCCACACCACAGACAGAACCAACCAGTGCCCACTCCACGACTTCCTCTGATGCAGCTGCAGCTGATCACTGCTCTTGGCTGCCCAGTGAGCTGAGCTCTATGGCCACCCTGAGGGCAGCAGCAGCATTGCCTGGGTTCAGGGAGGAGCAGTGGCTGCAGCCTGGGCTGCTCAGTCACCAGGAAGCCTGTGGGCTGAGCACTCCACTAGTTCTGAGAGGGCTCAGGAAAGCCCCCCAGGAGCAACTTCCCACCAGTCTCCTCCTCGGGTTGTCCGGAATACTTCTTCCATCAGTCCCTCTCATTACATAGAAAGGGGCTGTTGCACTCCAGTTGAGACCACACAAGCCTGGAGAACAACATTTACTGTGAATCATGTATCTGAGAGCACTCTGGGGCCCAATGAGGTGAGGGGACATCAGAAGCAATCGAAGGCACAGAGGAAAGGCTGAGGATGGGTTTCTGGCCCTAGGCTCCAGAGATGCTCAGAAGTGCTGCAGTGTGTAGGAGCCTCCCAGGCATGACAGGTGACCAGCATTTCTGGGCTCCTCACCCTGTGGGAATGGACTGTGCTCTCTCCATAGGTGGCTCAGTCCTACTCCCCAAGAGTCTCCCTAGTGTGGTGAGCAAAACAGGGTCATTTCAGAAATCCCATTGGCATTTAACAAGTGCTTATTTAAACATTAGCCACATGTAATTACAACTTCTTAAATAAAAAGATAATATTCTGGTGAAGAAATTAGGTGTTTTGAAAAGCAACAAAAAGAATAAAACACTGGAGAGAACTTAAAACCACGATCATGAAATTGCTGCTTTATATGATTCATACTACAGAATCATTAGGCTCTTCTCCTTTGAAAGTTCCTTTAGACACAATGTTAGAGATTATATGGACTCGTTAATGCACTCCCATTTTAGAAAGTGCTATTATACATCTCTCCACTTCCTGGCCATTAAAAATGACCCCCATTTTCTTTCCATTTAGCATAAATCAAACAAAAGCATGGTATTAAGAGCTATAGTAGTAAGGTGTATAAATAGAATAATAAAAACTACAAATTTGTTGTATAATATTGAATATTAATATAATTTAATATTACTGTATAATATTAAAAAGGAAATAGAGAAAGAAGCAGAAGACTTGTGGCCCTGGTAGGTAACATTGTGCTGTTTTCCTTTTGAGTTGAAACCTTGAAATTGTAGGTGTGTGGGTAAAAGAAAGAAACACAGACATTATTTTATAATTACATTAAAACAATTTAAATAAAAGCAATGCCTTCAATCCACTGTTTAAAACCCTAATGTCAGCTGGGAAAGTGCCACTGGGTGGCCCCCCTGGCTCCTAAGACTTCTGGTAGTTTAGCACTTCTGCTTCCAGAGTTTTCTTGTTACTGAAGCTGGGCTTTAACTCTTAGGAGGAATTATTAGGCCAATAATAGCATGGGGTAATGCTTAGGCTACTACTATTAGGACATAAGGGAATTTGAGGTCGATGATAGTCATTTTCTTTCTCTACAAGTACATAAAAGGATGCAAGTATAATCACTCCATTTCTGGAAATTGGCAGTAATTTGACTTTCTGGAAAAGAACAATCAATAATTTAATATTCTATGGCAAAGAAAGCCAGCTAGGGAGGTTCATTGGAATGCAGCTTTCTCTCATTAGTGGGTACTAAGTGTCCCCTCTAGGAAGAGTTTACAGGAGAATTCTAAGAGGAGCACAAGCTAACACATTTGTCACTCAATTTTATGGCCAGTTAAAGAAATCCATTTAAAAAATTATTTAGACTGCATTCACCAGGCAGTCCCAGTCTGCTCCCTACATTCTGGGAAAATGCAGATGCTTAAGTCAATTCTAGAAATGATTCTAAGAGAGCAAGAAACAGCTCCACACACAATACAGTTGAGACTATTGAAAAAAAGATTTTAAATTACTGCCTACACATTCTTCTTTGTTTAATGTACTTTGAAAATGTAAAGCTTTATTTAGGTGCAATTGACATGGATATTTAAATTGTACTATTTTGCTAAGTTTTCATAAATACACAGCACCGTAACAAGGACATTCCCTGTGATCCTGCTTCCACAAGTAACCAAGAATCCTTTTTCTGTCCTAAAAGTCACTTTGCATTTTCTGTGCAATTCCTTCATTTTGAAATCCTGGAAGGGGCGCTCTGGCATTCTTCCCTGGGGTCCACTATGCAGGTGATCCCCACATCTCCTTTCTTTTTTGTAAAGCAGTAGCCCAAGACTTGCATTTCACACAATCTGCTTGTCTGTGCATGTGTTGATGGACATTTGGCTTTTTTACAATAAGCCAAGTTTTGTTATTCTAGTGTTCATTGGGACATGGCTCCTTTTCTCTTGGGTAATTAAGAGTGTCAAGACCGATTCTGTGGACAGTGATTGTGTCTGTCTACGTCTTTTAGAAAACTGCTTTTAAAGATGCTTCCAAAGATGGCTGTGTCATTTATTCTTCTTCTACATATAATAAAGCACATATCCCTGCCTTATGGGGGTTAATAAAAGCAATGAATATCATCGCTAAATTTACTCTAGAAAACTAAAGTCTTTGCCTTTCTTTCTGCTTGAGAGTACAGATGCCCGTTGACTTCAATGCAGATCCTCATCAATCCATGGTAGGTTGAAAATACCCAAAGCTGAGAATGCCACTAACACCTCTCAGGGGCCCAGCCCCCAGCTTAGCCAGCCTGTCTTGAACATGCTTAGGAACTGACATTCACCTCCTTTAACAAGAATCAAGTGTTGACTAGCTCATGAAACTTACTGTACACCGGTCCCAGAAAACACGAGCAATCCAGCCCTGAGTCTGAGCCTTCTGGGTGTGGCTGTGGCTCCTTGCTGTGGCCCCACATCACAAAAGTGTGCAGCACACTGCCAGCTCAGAAGATGATCGATCAAATCAGGACTCAGAAATGCAAGTCAGAAAGTCAGAAGATCCCAAGTTGAACCACAAGGGCCCAACTGTGCTCTACCCTGTATCATAATGCAGAGTCTGTCTCCTATGTACTACGGAGGGACAGAAACAAATCCTCCCTCATTACCTTTACACTACTTGAGTTAAATGACTTAAGCATGGTTGAGTCATTTATGGGGAAAAAATGGGGGGGGGTGATAAGATTTTTATTCCACAAAAAATAAAGTGGCAAAGCACCCTGGGACTGTAGGAAGTTTGTAGACACTCATGATTTTGTCGCTTTGGGTTATGATGAAGGCACATCTCAAAAGAATTAGGGCAGATTCTGTCTCCATGTTCTGCCCTAAATTCAAGCCATGTGTTCTTATGTTATACTGAAAAAAAAAATGCAACTGCTCTGTTTCCAGCAGAAAAAATTCTCATAAAACATCTCCAGCATAAAATTACTTTTCTAGTTATAAGAATTCCTGTCATATTTGTAGCATGTCATGGTCTTTTTTCAAATAAGTTAAGCTGTCCACAGTTTAAGCTGTACTTTGTTATAATCTTGGACAAACTAACTTCATGTTTTCCAACTAATGAAAGTACATTAGAAGAAATTGTCAGTAAAATATTTTGAAAATATTCCATTACTTAGCAGCTGTGCGATCTTATATAAACTACTTAATGTTCTATTTTAGTATCGATAAAGTGGGATTATACTTCCATACACCTCGCTTCCACCTGCCCCTTCAAGGATGAAGGAACTTTAAAAGTAATACTTATAAAGTATTTTGAAAAGTTCTGGTCATTTAATTAAGTACTCAGTTAATGTTAGCAAATATTATGTTTAAAGACCTCTAAAGAGATAGAGATAGTGCCATATAAGTTTGTACTGAGGATAATAAAACACACAAAGAGAAGTTTGTTCAGGAATCTCCCTGGCTTCCTCACCCATGGATTCCTGGGAAGAACCGCTCTCTGCTCTCCTTAAGAGAGCCACATCTTCTGGATGCGCCTTGATTCCCAACTGCTAGAGCAGCTGCTTAGATTCTCAAAGAACTTCTGGGACGTGTTTGACAGTTCCTCAGATTCAAAAGTGCTTCCGACATCTTGTGACGGGTGTTGAGTTAGCATGGCGCTTTGCTAATCTCCTGAAATATGATGATCATGTGGGCTAAGGTGAACTACATTTCACTCTATTTAATGTAGGGTCTTTAAAAATGTCTGATTATTATTTTATTTTTTTATTATTTTTATTATATTATTATTATTATTTTATTTTATTATTATTTTTCTTATAAGTTTGTAGACAATTTTTAAAGAAAGAGTGAATCCATGCATAATAATTCTTGGTTTCAAATCTTGGGAATAAGAAAACACTTGTTTAAACAATAATACTTGAATGGAAATGTTCAAAGCAAATGAAAGGTCTCTGTTGCCCAGGAACAAACAGGTGGCCTCTGGCAGTAGGTGGGCTGCCTCAGTCTCGTGGTCACCAGGTAACTCTGTGAACAGCTATCTGGCCCTTCAGCCTCAGCAAGGGGACATGGCAGAGTGTCTTCAGCTTCCCAATATTAACACACAGAATAACCAATATTTAGTACATCACTTTTTTTTTTTTTTTTTCTTGCGGGCCTGGGGATTGAGCCCAGGGCCTTGTGCATGTGAGGCAAGCCCTCTACCAACTGAGCTATTTGTCTTAAGATGTCATCCAAGGAGCAGGAGAACCTGCACATTTAGGCTCTTCCGTATTGAGGAGAGAGGCATCCTAACATGGTGGATCAACAGCTGTGGAGAGGGACAGAATTCCAGCTCTGTAACTTCTTCTCCTCTTACAAAACGAATGACAACAGCACCTACAGCACAGGTGTAGGATGATGCGAGTAAAGACTTAGAACTCAGCCCACAGCAAATACTGTGCAAGTTTTGTTATTATTAGCAAGAAAGTGACTTAATGTAACTTGTGAACTGTTTTGTTCAGGTTAAGATTTTGGCAAGTTGATGGTGACATGAGATACTTGCTAGGCTCCTTTCATATCCAATTTTAAATCTCTTCCTCTGTTTTCTCTCTGGACTTCTTGTTTCTGAACATCTAAGTAAAGTAATGACCCCGAATCAAAGCCTCAGCAACACAGACACTGCCTCTCCATGAGCTCCTGTGCGGCTCTTGACCCTAGGAAAGGACTTCTCTTGGTGGCATTCATTACCCCGATCCACATGCTAGGAACAAGAGGCCCAGGTCTCCAAGGGGCTCTTTTCTTTTTTTTTTTTTTCTTTTTTTTTTTTATTTATTTTTTTTATTTATTTTTTTTTATTCAAAACATTACAAAGATTTCAGAATCACATCGGTTACACATCCACATTTTTACATAATACCATAATAGTAACTGTTGTATTCTGCTACCTTTCCTATCCTCTACTATCCCCCCTCCCCTCCCCTCCCATCTTCTCTCTCTACCCCATCTACTGTAATTCATTTTTCTTATTTTTTTCCCATTCCCCTCACAAACTCTTATATGTAATTTTGCATAACAATGAGGGTCTCCTTTCATTTCCAAGCAATTTCCCTTTTCTCTCCCTTTCCCTCCCACTTCATGACTCTGCTTAATGTTAATCTTTTCCTCCTGCTCTTCCTCCCTGCTCTGTTCTTGGTTGCTCTCATTATATCAAAGAAGACATTTGGCATTTGTTTTTTAGGGATTGGCTAGCTTCACTTAGCATAATCTGCTCTAGTGCCATCCATTTCCCTGCAAATTCCATGATTTTGTCATTTCTTAGTGCTGCATAGTACTCCATTGTGTATAAATGCCACATTTTTTTTTATCCATTCATCTATTGAGGGGCATCAGGGTTGGTTCCACAGTCTAGCTATTGTGAATTGTGCTGCTATGAACATCGATGTGGCAGTATCCCTGTAGTACGCTCTTTTGAGGTCTTCAGGGAATAGTCCGAGAAGGGCAATAGCTGGGTCAAATGGTGGTTCCATTCCCAGCTTTCCCAGGAATCTCCATACTGCTTTCCATATTGGCCTCACCATTTTGCAGTCCCACCAGCAATGTACAAGAGTACCCTTTTCCCCACATCCTCGCCAGCACTTGTTATTGTTCGACTTCATAATGGCTGCCAATCTTACTGGAGTGAGATGGTATCTTAGGGTGGTTTTGATTTGCATTTCTCTGACTGCTAGAGATGGTGAGCATTTTTTCATGTACTTGTTGATTGATTGTATGTCCTCCTCTGAGAAGTGTCTGTTCAGGTCTTTGGCCCATTTGTTGATTCGGTTATTTGTTTTCTTATTGTTTAATTTTTTGAGTTCTTTGTATACTCTGGATATTAGGGCTCTATCTGAAGTGTGAGGAGTAAAAATTTGTTCCCATGATGTAGGCTCCCTATTTACCTCTCTTATTGTTTCTCTTGCTGAGAAAAAACTTTTTAGTTTAAGTAAGTCCCATTTGTTGATTCTTGTTTTTAACTCTTGTGCTATGGGTGTCCTATTAAGGAATTTGGAGCCCGACCCCACAATATGTAGATCGGAGCCAACCTTTTCATCTATCAGACGCATAGTCTCTGATTTGATATCAAGGTCCTTGATCCATTTTGAGTTAACTTTTGTGCATGGCGAGAGGAGGGGATTCAGTTTCATTTTATTGCATATGGATTTCCAGTTTTCCCAGCACCATTTGTTGAAGATGCTATCCTTCCTCCATTGCATGCTTTTAGCCCCTTTATCGAATATAAGATAGTTGTAATTTTGTGGATTGGTTTCTGTGTCCTCTATTCTATACCATTGGTCCACCCGCCTGTTTTGGTACCAGTACCATGCTGTTTTTGTTACTATTGCTTTGTAGTACAGTTTGAAATCTGGTATCGCCACACCTCCTGATTCACACTTCCTGCTTAGAATTGCTTTTGCTATTCTGGGTCTTTTATTTTTCCATATGAATTTCATGATTGCTTTATCTATTTCTACAAGAAATGCCGTTGGGATTTTGATTGGCATTGCATTGAACCTATAGAGAACTTTTGGTAATATTGCCATTTTGATGATGTTAGTTCTGCCTATCCATGAACAGGGTATGTTTTTCCATCTTCTGAGATCTTCTTCTATTTCTCTCTTTAGGGTTCTGTAGTTTTCATTGTATAAATCTTTCACCTCTTTTGTTAGGTTGATTCCCAAGTATTTTATTTTTTTTGAGGATATTGTGAATGGGGTAGATGTCCTCATTTCCAGTTCGGAAGATTTGTCGCTGATATACAGGAATGCCTTTGATTTATGCGTGTTGATTTTATATCCAGCCACTTTGCTGAATTCATTTATTAGCTCTAGTAGTTTCTTTGTAGACCCTTTTGTGTCTTCTAGGTATAGGATCATATCATCCGCAAACAGTGATAATTTAAGTTCTTCTTTTCCTATTTTTATGCCTTTAATTTCTTTCGTCTGTCTAATTGCTCTGGCCAGTGTTTCGAGAACTATATTGAATAGAAGTGGTGAGAGAGGGCATCCCTGTCTTGTTCCAGATTTTAGAGGGAATGCCTTCAGTTTTTTTCCATTTAGAATGATGCTAGCCTGAGGCTTAGCATATATAGCTTTTATAATTTTGAGGTAAGTTCCTGTTATCCCTAGTTTTTCTAATGTTTTGAACATAAAGGGATGCTGTACTTTGTCGAATGCTTTTTCTGCGTCCACTGAGATGATCATATGGTTCTTATCTTTAAGTCTATTGATGTGGTGAATAACGTTTATTGATTTCCGTATATTGAACCAGCCTTGCATCCCAGGGATGAATCCTACTTGATCATGGTGCACAATCTTTTATATGTTTTTGTATACGATTTGCCAGAATTTTATTGAGGATTTTTGCATCTAAATTCATTAGGGATATTGGTCTGTAGTTTTCTTTCTTTGAGGTGTCCTTCTCTGGTTTGGGAATCAGGGTGATATTGGCCTCATAGAATGAATTTGGGAGTTCTCCCTCTTTTTCTATCTCCTGAAATAGATTATGGAGTATTGGTATTAGTTCCTCTTTAAATGTTTTGTAAAACTCTGCTGTATATCCATCCGGTCCTGGGCTTTTCTTGGTTGGTAGTCTTTTGATGGCTTCTTCTATTTCCTCCCTTGATATTGATCTGTTTAGGTTGTTTATATCTTCCTGATTCAATCTGGGTAGTTCATATGTCTCAAGGAATTTATCTATGCCTTCACTATCTTCTATTTTATTAGAGTATAGGGTTTCAAAATAATTTCTAATTATCGTCTGTATTTCTGAATTGTCTGTTGTGATGTTGCCTTTTTCATCCCGTAAGCTAGTAATTTGGGTTCTCTCTCTTCTTCTCTTTGTTAGTGTGGCTAGTGGTCTATCAATCTTATTTAATTTTTCAAAGAACCAACTTTTAGTTTTGTCAATTTTTTCGATTGTTTCTTTTGTTTCGATTTCATTGATTTCTGCTCTAATTTTAATTATTTCTTGCCTTCTACTGTATTTGCTGCTGATTTGTTCTTCTTTTTCTAAGGCTTTGAGGTGTAGTATGAGGTCATTTATTTGTTGGCTTTTACTTCTTTTAAGGAATGAACTCCATGAAATGAATTTTCCTCTTAGTACTGCTTTCATAGTGTCCCAAAGATTTTGATATGTTGTTTCTGAGTTTTCGTTTACCTCTAAGAATTTTTTAATTTCCTCTTTGATGTCTTCTGTAACCCTTTGTTCATTCAGTAGCATATTGTTTAATCTCCATGTGATGTAGGGTTTTTCCTTTCTCATTTTATTATTGATTTCCAATTTCATTCCATTATGATCAGATAAAATGCATGGTAGTATCTCAACTCCTTTGTAATTGCTAAGCTTTGCCCTGTGACATAATATATGGTCTATTTTTGAGAAGGATCCATGTGCTGCTGAGAAGAAAGTGTATCCGCTTGATGTTGGGTGGTATATTCTGTATATATCAGTTAAGTCTAAGTTATTTATTGTATTATTGAGCTCTATGGTTTCTTTATTCAATTTTTGTTTGGAAGATCTGTCCATTGGTGAGAGAGGTGTATTAAAATCTCCCATGATTATTGTGTTGTGGTCTATTAGACTCTTGAACTTGAGAAGAGTTTGTTTGATGAACGTAGCTGCACCATTGTTTGGGGCATATATATTAATGATCGTCAAGTCTTGTTGGTGTATGGTTCCCTTGAGCAGTATGTATTGTCCTTGTTTATCCCTTTTGATTAACTTTGGCTTGAAGTCTATTTTATTTGATACAAGTATGGACACCCCTGCTTGCTTCCGGGGTCCGTATGAGTGATATGATTTTTCCCAACCTTTCACCTTCAGTCTGTGTATGTCTTTTCCTATCAGATGAGTCTCCTGTAGGCAGCATATTGTTGGATCTTTTTTTTTAATCCATTCTACTAGCCTATGTCTTTTGATTGGTGCATTTAAGCCATTAACATTTAGGGTTACTATTGAGATATGGTTTGTATTTCCAGCCATATTTGGTTATGTATGATACTTAACATGATTAGTTTTTCCTCTATGCTTAGTTTTTCCTTTATTGTACTACCTCCCGTTGTTGGTTTTCATTGTTATTTTTCATTTCCTCTTCCTGTAATGTTTTGCCAAGGATGTTTTGAAGAGCTGGTTTTCTAGCTGCAAATTCTTTTAACTTTTGCTTATCGTGGAAGATTTTTATTTCATCATCAATCCTGAAGCTTAATTTCGCTGGATACATGATTCTTGGTTGGAACCCTTTTTCTTTCAGCGTTTGAAATATGTTGTTCCAGGATCTTCTAGCTTTCAGAGTCTGTGTTGAAAGATCAGCAGTTATCCTGATTGGTTTACCCTTAAATGTAATCTACTTCCTCTCTCTTGTGGCTTTTAAGATTCTCTCCTTATTCTGTATGTTGGGCATCTTCATTATTATATGTCTTGGTGTGGATCTCTTATGATTTTATATATTCGGTGTCCTGTAGGCTTCTAGTATTTGGATTTCTTTTTCATTCTTTAAGTCTGGGAAGTTTTCTAGTATTATTTCATTGAATAGATTACTCATTCCCTTGGTTTGGACCTCTGTACCCTCTTGTATCCCAATAACTCTTAGGTTTGGTTTCTTGATGTTATCCCATAATTCTTGGATGTTCTGCTCATGATTTCTTAACATTCTCGCTGAGCTGTCTATGTTCTTTTCAAGTTGAAAAACTTTGTCTTCATTGTCTGATGTTCTATCTTCCAAGTGTTCTACTCTGCTGGTAATACTCTCATTTGAGTTTTTAATTTGGTTTATTGTTTCCTGCATTTCCAGGATTTCTGTTTGTTTGTTTTTTATATCCTCTATCTCCCTATAGAGTTGATCTTTTGCTTCTTGGATTTGTTTATGTAATTCATTGTCCAAGTGATTTTTCATTGTCTGAATTTGATGAATAATGTCTTCCTTGAGACTCCAGATCATCTGAAGCATGTATATCCTGAACTCTTTGCAGATATTACCTCATCTAATGTTGAATTGACCTGTATTGTTTGTGGTCCTTTCTTTCCTTGTCTTTTCATACTGCTCATGATTCTTTCTAGCTTTGTGAAACTGTTGAGTTAATGTTTTTCCCCTTATATATTTGTATTGTTCTTGAATAGCTCCAATATCCCTCTTTTTCGGAGAAAGACAATGTTAACAGATCCCAATATCAACAGTACATTATCTAAGGACAAGTTTTCATTATTAATACATTTATAGTTAGATTCTAAGACTATAGATGTTGGATTTAATTATTACTTAAGAATATATTCCTTAGTTTCATAAAAGGCGTACCATATCTGGTGGCATATAGAAAACTTAATTTCAGACGAAGGATGTTATACTTAAAGAGAAAGGAGTGAGGGAATGAGGTTAAACTAACTTAGCACCTTTGGAGAACTCTAACCACTCGACTGGTAATTTATGGAAGAATGTATAGACTCAACCTCCTATTTAGATAGTTACCCTATGTATAGATAGCAAAAGTTAGGAGATTGAAAGTGGTATAGAGAGAATATGAATTAAAAAAAAAAGAAAAGAAAAGAAATAACAAGGAAGAAAAGAGAAATAAGAGAAGGGAAAGGGAAGTAAGATAGAAATACAGAAAAAAAAATGGGGGGAGGTGGGGTATATGCAATTCCTCTATATTATATTACTTTGGTAATTCAGTTGTTCATGCTCAGTTCTTGGTTTCACATATGCTGAAGTTGTGGAAGAGAGAGAAGAAAAGAGAAAGAGAGGAAAAAAAAAAGGCTCTCAGAACACTGTTTTCCTTGCTTCCAGTAGGTGACGTTGTCTATTCCTAGTTTGAGCCTCTGTATTCAGGGTGGTGGGTATAGCCAGTGTGAAGGGAAATGAGCTTCCACCTGTATCTTCCCTACTCTAGTCTCTGAGGTAGAAACCAGGTGCCTCTAGAGTTGTTGTTTTGTGTTGATAGCTACAATCCCCAAAAGCTTGTGGGAAATATTTTGAGTTATCGCAGCTAAGGGTGGGGGAGTTGGAAACCGGGTACCTGGATCAGCCGCAACTGTGCTGGTAGCCACACCCACTTTGATGGGTTTTAAGGGTTGATGGGCTTCCTGAAGACTAGCGCTCTGGGCGGGACCGGACTTCCTCCTCTGGTCTGGCTGAGCGGCTGGTGCCTTCCTGCTCTGGTCTGGCTGGCGGCTGTCGCCTTCCTGCTCCGGTCTGGCTGGGCGGCTGTCGCGGCTTCCTGCTCCGGTCTGGCTGGGCGGCTGTCGCGGCTTCCTGCTCCCGTCTGGCTGGGCTGCTGTCGCGGCTTCCTGCTCCGGTCTGACGGGGCTCTTTTCTAAAACCTGCTTCACCTATGCCCGCTCCCAGGTGGGACAGCCTCTTGAAAATCCAGGGATTTTCCTGTGGCTTTCTTCCTCAGCCCACCCCACTTCACCTCCTCATCCAGTCACCCTGTTTTATTTCCAAGTGTCCAGCCCTCTTTTCCTGCCATCACTATGCTCATAGAGTTTCTCATCATTCCTCAAACAGCCGTGTTCCCAGCCACCTCACTGGGCTCCCTGCCAGCTGACCCAACCCCTGCATCCAGCTGCCTCCCAGCTGCCTGCAGAGTCCTCCAGAGCAAGCCTGGCAGAGGCCCCGCCTGTGGCTGCAGGACTGAGTTTCACATCCCCAGGAAGCACCTAGCCTTCCAGGTGCTGCACTCACATCCACAAATGCGGGAGTGTGTGGCTAGAAGCTCTTCTCCCCATCCCACCTCCGCCATCACTCAGGCACCAGGACACTGCTGCTTGGAGTCCTTTCAGATTTATTCCATGCAGCAACTCTGAGAAACAAGCCTCTCCTACAGCTCGAGGTGGCTCAGGTGGCCTTGCTCTAGCCTCCGAACCTCTGGGACATTTGTAGCTTGTAAAGCTTCTTAATCTTTCTCCATAATATTAGACTGAATAATTAGAATATAATACTCTAGACTTGGATTAGAGTTTGATAGGTAATTATAAAACACAATACATTAACATTTTTAAAAAGGCCTTTAATACTTACAAATGAGAGTTCATATATATATATAAAACTACTGTTATAGAAATGTTAACACTATGCCTATAGTCTATCATCTATCTATCTTTCTATCTACTGCTGCTTGGGTAGATACCCAGGGGTGAGCTACACCCCTGGCCATTTTTATGTTTTATTGTAAAAGAGGGTTTGCTAAGTTTCTTAGGCTGGCCTTGAACTTGTATTCCTCCTGCCCCAGCCTCAGTTGCTGTCAGGTTCTATATTTTAACTGAAAGAAGAAAAAAAATGGGGCTGGGGTTGTGGCTTAGTGGTAGAGCGCTCACCTAGCAAGTGGGAGGCCCTGGTTTCGATCCTCAGCACCACATAAAAATAAATAGATAAAATAAAGGTATTGTGTCCTTCTACAACTAAAATAATCAACATTTTTAAATAACTGTGCAATAGCAGCATGAGACTGTGATATTACCAAATGATTTTGTTTTGTTCTTTGGTGGGGATTGGGAAACAATGAGGTTGTTCAAAAACAATGAAAACAAAACTGCTGAACAGCTGTGGCTCTGAACTATTGCCCACCACTCTCTCCCCATCTCCTTGGTTCAGGGACCATCACACCTCAGAGTAATAAAGACCAGTGTCCCCTCCCTCCCTTCTCCCTCTTGGCCTTTCCCTGATACTAACTGTTAGGTGGATTTAACTTAAACTGAGAAAATGGAAGGATTCATACTGGCTTTTGAGGAGCACAGCCAAAATTTGATTCTGTGTGCTCCAGAGCAAGAAGGTATAAATGCATGAAATTAAGCATGTTTTATCACTTTATATTACTTGAGAAGTTTTAGAATAATTTCCTACAAAAGCAGCACTAACACTCACCAAGCTACATGCTATTTTCAGTTTTTTGAATGTTTTTTGTTAGCAGGAACCGGGTACTTCTCATTTTGCTTTCTTGGTGCTCCGCACTATGCTGGGCACTTAGTAGGTACTCATTTTACTGTTAAGTGAACACATGAAATAAACTCATGAGGGATGTAGCACATCAAATGACCCCTGATGATACTTTCCTGTGAAGAAATTATGAAGCCATCTGCTGTATTAGTATTCATGCTGGACTAAGAGAAGGCATGACAAAAGTATGGTGAGATTTATCCCTTGCTGTTTCCCTTAACATCACAATCTCAAATCACCCATGCTGTGATGAGGGACAGGTTGCCATCCTTTCCAAAGGCTAACTTGTATTCCATTGTCCGTGTCTTCTTCCTTCATTCCTCAGCTGATGAACAGTGGGCTGTTTCCATTCCTTAGCCCCTAAGAACAGCACAGCAACACAGGAAGCAGATGTCCCCTCCACATACTGATGTGCTTTCTTTGGACATGTAGCCAGAAGTTGCACAATTTTTAATTTTACCAAACATCTCGACCGCTGTCCATAATGGCTACAATTCACATTCCCACTGATAGGAATTCCCTTTTCTCCACCTCTAAACCAGCACTTGTTATCTTTTGTCTTTTGATAATGTCATTCTTTCCTGGAATCATCTTGCTGTGGTTTGGATTTGCACTTCCCTGATATTAGTGATGTTGAGCATTTTTTCCATACACATTTCTGTGTCTTTTGAGAAAGGTCTCTTTAGGTCTATTTTCCATTTTTAAATTAAGTTATTTGGGCTTTTGCTACCAAGGTTTTTGAATTCCTTAATATTCTGGATATAACCCTTGTTAATGTACATCTTGCAAATATTCTCTCCCCTTCTGTAGTGTTGCTTCACTCTGTTCTTTCTTTTGCTATAAAGCTTTTTAGTTTGATATAATCTGTCCATTTTTGCTTTTGTTTCCTGTACTTTTTGGGTCTCATACAAAAAATCCTTGCCCATCACAACACTCCAAAGCATTTCCTCTGTCTTCTCATAGTTTCTGGTCCTACATCACTGAGAGTGGATACTTGTAATGTGTGAGAGAGAGGGTATAGTTTCATTCTGCACGTGGATATACAATTGTCCTGACAACATTCATTGGAAAGATTGTCCTTTTTCTGATGTTTGTTCTTAGCACCTTTGTCAAAAATCACCTGGCTGTAAGTGTGTGGCCTTACTTCTAGGTTCTGTGTTCTGTTCCACTGGTCTGTGCATCCGTTTCCCTGCCAACACCAGGCTGTTTTGATTTCTCTAGCTTTGTAGTATATTTCTGGAATAACTTTCAGTTTACAGCTAGCAGCTAGCAGCTGTGAGCAGCTCAGAGTGCTTGAAGAATCTACACTCATTCAGGCCTGTTAGGAAGGCCTACAGGATGGGATGCTCTGCTCTAGGGAGCCATCAGTGAAACCACATCCTGAGCACTTGTGGTTAGCATTGCAATCTGCCAGGCCAGGAAACCAATAGCCAGGAGCTTCAGGCATGGAATTCCTAACTTAGAAAGCCCCTCCCCTAGGGAAAAAGACCCTTCCTGATGATAGCAATATTTAGAGCATCCTTATAGTGAGGTTACATTAGGCATAAGATGATTGGCTTGTGGATATTATCTTGCTTGTGAATGATTGATGGGCACGGCCCACTCGAACCCTATAACAATTGTAAGCATTCCAAACATAAACTGAGCTACTGGATGACGACCTGGGGTGGGTCTCCAGCCAGTTCTCTCACCAGCTTCAGGAGTCTGTGTGTTGATTCTGCGTCTCTACTCTGTCCCCCATGCTCGACAAGGTAGCCAAGCAACTAATTGACCACATCAGTGACCAGAATCCCAGCAGTATATTTTGAAGTCAGGAGTATGATTCTTCTTATTTTGTTCCTTTTACTCAAAATTGTTTTTGGGAGTTTTTTGTGGTTCAATACAAATGTAAGGATTTTTTTCTAGTTCCATGAAGGATATCATCAGTATTTTGATAGGGACTGCACTAAATCTGTGGAACTACTTTGGGGAGTATGGACATTTTGGCAATATTGATTGTTCCGACCCATGAACACAAGATGTCTATCTTTCTGCATCCTCTTCAATTTCTTTAATCAGCTTTTTAATTTTTTCATTATAGAGTTCTCTTATCTCTTTAGTTAAATTTATTCCTGGTTATTTTTTGTAGTTATTGTAAGTGGAATGGCTTTCTTTATTTCTGTTTCAGTTAATTTGCTCCTGTATAGCAACACTGCTGATTCTTATGTGATGATTTTGTATCCTGCATTATTATGAATTTATTTATTAGTTCTAATAGGCTTTCCATAGAGTTTGGGGGGGTTCTATATATAAGATCGTGTCTGTGCTATCAGTGACCATTTGACTTTGTCTTTTCCAATGTGTACATCCTTTCTGTCTTTGGCTTGCCTGATTGATCTGGCTAGTACTTCGAGCACAGGGGTGAAAGTAGGTATCCTTATCTCACCTAGATCTTAGAAACAAAGCTTTTGGCTTTTCCTCATTCAGCAAATGTTAATGGTTGATTTATTATATGGCCTTTAAATTTTCTGGTCTTGGCAGGTTTACCCTATGCTTCTGCATACAGTTTTTCCTCTCCTGCTCAATTCTTTGCTTGGCCAACTCCTTTAGATTCTTCAGATTTAGGTTAGACAGTGATTCCTACAGAAAGTTTTTTCTGATTAGGAAACTCTGGGTTTAGCACACTTCTAATTCTTCATACATTGTTGTACCATAGAACCCTTGTCTTACCACTTGTCTGTCTACCACCCTGAGCTTCCTGTTCTGAGAAGGCAGAAACAGCTTACCTTGCTGGCTGCTCCAACTACTTAATACCAAATAACATTAAATACGTAGAGATTTGTTAAATATGTACTTAGTGATTCACAAAGCTCTAAGCAGTGACTTGGCCATTCTGGTTCTTAATAGCTTTTAGTTGTTCTTTACTTCATAAACATTACTGTGCATCTGTCATGGAGAAGTAGGATGTTAGGCCACGGGGTTCATGGACTGAATGTTACGAAAATGACTAACAGAGACACACACCAAATGCTGAAAGAATTCTGAATAAGCAGTCAGCCTGCTAGACTTGGAGACCTCAAGGACAAATCTCCAAAGTCAGGGAAGAATGTTTCTGTCCTCTTCAATCACTGAATCACCAGAGCAGAAAATAAAGTTCAACACATCATAGTTTACTAAATCTCTTTTAAATAAAGAAGTGAATCATTTAAAAGTAAGAGGAGAAATTAGGATGATGTTCCCATTAACATATAAACTACTTTAAAATTATGAATGTCCAAAAACATTAGGATCAAAACAAAGCTTAATTTAATAATATATTTGCTTGAAGTCACCAGGTTAAAATACCTGACTATTTCTCTATTTTGCAACAGAACCAAATTCCTGCACCAGTTTTTAGATTATGGATCTATGTTGTAAACACTATTGATTATGCTTGATGATATTGATTTTTTTAATCCTAACTTTAAAAGCTCTGTGAAAAAAATATCTAATACCCTATTGATTAAAATCATTACTTTTGTTTGTTTATTACTGTCATTAAGGAATTATCAGGTTAATGTGAAAAAATGTAAGGGTTATTTTGCAGGAATTATGAACAGTTAGTCTAGGTTATATAAGTGAGAAGATTATTTTATAAAACAAAATGTAGGAACATCTAACATAAGCAAACACACATGTATGCTCACATATATGCACCCAGCACACAGACTTACAGATCACATGTAAAGATTCACAGTTGGTAGTCAACAGCATTGCTACTTGAACCGTCCAAACTCATACCATTTGGGTGAAGCAAAGCTTAAGCACATTCTCTATGGTTACACTAGCAAACAACCGATATTTGCCTTGTTGACTCCAGATCCCATAATATTTTTAGACACTTTTCTGGTCCCCAGTCCCCTGGAAACTTACCACATACATCTTCCCCATGGGCAGCTGTCTTTCAATCTGAGATTGGGGGACTTCTCCCTCTATCCTGCTGAGAAGCCCTCTCAGCTGTTCAGTGAACAATCCTGAGTGTAGAAGAGTCTAGTACTTCAGTGTAGAGACTGGCAAAACTCGGGCCTACGTGTTCCTGTTTGTGTGAGATGCCCCAAATGACATCACTGTTGACAGGTTTTAAAGGCTGTTTAAGCAGTCATTAAATCTTGATGGGAAATTGCTAGGCTACTCCATATCTCCAAATAAGAGTCCAGAGCTGGGAGCCACTGAATATTTTCTGGATGAAACAATTCACTGCCTTTGGTCTTGAGCACAAGTTTGGCTCGGGAAGGAAGAAGGTGAGAGGCATTTCCCTGATCCATGGTTGAGAACCATGGATATTCCCTGAAGTGAGGCAAGAAAAGAGCCATATGTGAGGGAAAGATTATAAAAAATCATCTTTTATTAAATGAGTTAGATTTTCGGGGTGTATTTTGTAGATTTTGTTTCAGTGATTTTGAAATGTGTCCTTGAACAAGTATAATTCTATTCCAACTATACACATGTGTTTGTACTTGGTATTTTGAAAAGATTATTAAGAACATTTGTTTCAAGGAATGGAGGTCTTCACAAAGACAGCAAGAAGTCCAAGAGGACATGGATAATTATATCAGATATTTTGTTGAATGAGTCTTATTTATAACGAGTTTCACAAGATAGTTAAAAATGCAGTTTCCCAAGTGCACTTTCTCATGGTTTCTGGAGATCAAATTCCAACTGCATTTCCCATGTTAATGTCCATTTCAAGCCAATTTGCCAGGTGTTTCTACTATCCTCCAGGAAGTGAAACGCATGCGGGGCTCTGTGTGAACTTGGCTATTTTATGTGTAAGACACACACATGTTCATTATTTATTATTTGAATTACTGTATTTATTAAGATTCAAATGTTTGGGGGGGATGAGTATGTCCGTTTCTCTTTCCACAAGCAAAGCCAGTTTCTGAACCACTCTCTCCCATTATTTATTCAACACTATTATTTCAACATGAGGCAGAATGACGGGCAAGAATGAAACCCGTGGTTCCATAGCTTGAATTTTTAATTTTTCATTGATTTATCATATGATAACTACCATGTAGCTGTTCAGTCTATCAGCAGGCTGATAGAAATATTACTAACATATTTTTAATCTAAGCACAGTGTATCAATTACTATATATCATGTAATGCCTAAAAGGAGAAGAAAACATGGGGATTGACCTTTTTTGAGGCGTATACCTTCAGAACTTATTTCAAGTGTTGGAAAGCTTTACTATTTGTGGTAAAAGTGTTTAAAGAGAGGACTGGGGTTGCAGCTCAGTAGTAAAGTGCTTGCTTCTCATGTGTGAGGCACTGGGTTTGATCCTTAGCACCACATAAAAATAAAGATACTGTGTGTTCACTTACAACTAAAAATATATGTGTTTTAGAAAAAGTGTTTAAAGAGAGAAAGTAATCCTGTGTGGGTCAATATCGCTGGGTTCCAAGTCATAATCCTTTTCTCAGCTGCTGAAACTAAGGGCAAAAGAACTCAGCATGACATTGAGTTTTTTTTCCTAGCTCACTGAAGTTCCCGCTCATCACTGTGGCTGTCCAGTTACTGTCTCACCGACAACCGCCCAGGTCTCCTTGCTATGAACTCTGCACCGTTCAGTCCACCGTCTTCCCTCCCTGGTCTTCAGTTTTCAGTGACATCATGGTCTTCCATTGGTAGCTGAGACTTTTTGTGGTAAATTCACCACCACATCCTCCTTCCAATGTCATGGTAGAGATTTGATGATGTCATTAATGAGATGCTTACAATCACAGCTCCTCAGTGGCTTGTGGCCACTTCTCTGCATGCTGGGCCAGCACCCGCTCACCTTAGTCATTACGTCTGCACAGAGGAGACCTGGGAACCTCCCTCTGCCAGCAGCTTTTGACAATAAGCACTGCCTCCTCCGTGGGGAGGAGGGCCTGGCTGCAGTGGCCTCTGAGTGTCACCATGTCAGAGCTTCCCGGCTCACTTCAGGTCCACACCACAATGTCACAAATCCAGGGCCAGGAGGGATGTTCAGGCCCAGCTCCCTCCAGCTGCTGTCACAGCTCTGCTTTCTTCTCGCCTTTCCATCCCCGACTTTCTAGCTTCAAGTCCCTTCACTGTGGCTGTCCTCTCTCAGTTTTTAAAAATTTCTGTATTCAAGTTTATTTGCAGCCAGAAAAATATATAGAAAAAAATGATGATCAAACAATAAAGTATTATGTACATAACTAAATATTATATAAACATTAATTAAATGCATAAATTAAATGCATATACTATTGATTATATGTATTGTCTACCTAAACATTCCTTCTAACTTAGTGTAAACTTTGTTTTTAACTCACTTTATACTCAATTTACAGTTCTGAAGATGAAAATTTTTCTAAAAAAGTTGTAAAGATTCCTCTCCTGTTTAAATCCTTTTTTCTATTAAAATTGAAGATTATTAAGTGTACAGGGGTTTTATACATATTTTTTGTCTAAAAATCATTCAAAGATTCTTGTATCCTCCACTAATTTACCACAATCTTTTTTTTCATCATTTTATAAAAAATTCAAGTAACTTCAAATTTTTTAAAGTTGCAAATATAGTATGTAGACTTAGTATGTACCCTACAACCACTTTTCCCCAATGATACTATCTTGAGTAAGCAAAATAAATTGTCAATTTTATCTAGCACAGGCTTCTGCAACCATTTACAAGCTGTTGGTTATAGAAATAAAAAGGTACAGGTAGTGTTTTGTCTGTGTGCATGCTTGTTTGTTTCAGTTGAAGCTCTTCCCATGAGGAATTGAACCAAATATGGCAAATCTTTAATTCTAAGGAACATAATAATTCACATATCAATTTATTTTTACTCATTTAAGAACCAAATTATAATCTAATTTTAGAACATTTTCATTACAATAAAATAAAAAAAAATCCTCATTAGAACTTCCTAAACAGCACACAAAAAAATAGCATGGACTAGTTCCAAAATAAAAAGTAAAACTGGTTCATGTTATGAAAATAAAGAGAAAATCAATCACTTAAACTTTCTGAAAATTGTTTTGAGGAGAAACATCAAGTGAATAAGTGATTTATTCAAGAAAACAGGTTATGAGAGTTGGGCTCTGAGCCTTCAAGTCATAATCACTCCCTATCTTTTCTTTGGGAAAGGTCAACTTTGGGTGAATATGGCCAAGAAGATGTAAATGTATCTGCCCTAAGTCTTAGGTTCAGGGCTGCAATGTCTCATGGGAAGAGGCGGGCTTAATATATTTTTTATCTGCTGTAGCTGTATGTTTTAAAGATTAATTTGCAGTACAGTTCAAAGAGGCATGGGAACATGGGAATGCCTTTCTTCACTCAGTTCCCCAGTGGCGCAGGATGTTTGTGATATAGCATGCCAGTCCACACATAGGTGGGCACCAATTTTCTTGCCCAATTTCCTCAAAAAGTAAAGTTGTGATGTAGGGAGAGACAGATTGATAAGACCTGATGTTTTTGCCCTAGCTCAGTACCCTGTTTGTGCAACAGGGGTGTGTCTTTAAGAAAGTTAGGCCACTGTTCTTGCTGTTCATTTAAGATGTTGATCTCAGAGGCTTTGCCTTAAAACAGAGAATGTCCATAAAAGAATAGAAAGTTCTAAAGATTTTCTCAATGATATTCACTTTATTTAAAGTAGAGTAAATGTTGGAAACTTAAGCCTTGGGATGGACTCTGAACAATGGATATTTTGTTCATAGAAAGTAAGAGAAGAGATGGGTAGCTTTATGAAAGCAATAAGCTTAAATATAACCCAGTTAAACAAGGAAATGAGATATCTGAGAGAGTTACCCCCATGGTCAGAACAAACTTCAAAGAAAAGTAAAAAATTAACCATAAAATGTGATTTGTATGGGTACCACAGGTGTATGACTTTAATGAATCAGACCATAGATTAATTTATACTCTCATCCACTGTCAATAGAACAATCCATTGGTAATTAGAAGAACCCAAGAGTCATTTGCAATTTCAAAAAAAGAAAGACGGCTTAACAGAGAAATCAGTGAGAAATAAAGTCAAAGGGAAAACTAATAAAAAGATAATCATCTCCTTGGAAAAGTGTGCACATGTCCAAGTCTATATTATGCAGGATAACAGAAGATATTTTATTTACTGGTGATATTGTTTTCTCTAAAATAACCCAGCAAATTTACTAAAGAAAAACAATTTTTAAGCATTACAGCGAACTGCGGAGTTGGCCTACTCAGTATTTAGAGGGGTTTCAATCAAAGATGACCATATTTAAGGAAAAATAATTGAGACATGCAAAGGGATGAGAAACTACAGCCATAAGTAAGAAAAAAAACACAACAAAAACAACAAAGCTAATAACAACAGCAGCAGACTCAAACAACAGAGACTACTTCTGAGAATATGTAGATGATGGACTTGACACACAAAGACTTCAAAGTAGCTAATATAACTATTAATTCAAAGAATTAAAGAAAAATCATGCTTAAAGATAGAAAGGAAGTAAAAAGTTTAGGATCATATTATGAAATAGGAAACACCAATGAAAGGAAAAAAAATGTTTGTTTAAATAGTTAAAAATTCTGGAGTTGAAAATTGCAATGATTATATTTTAAAATTAACTGCTAAGGCTGAATACCTGAGACCTGAAAAAAGTCAGAATCTGTTCAATTGACCATATCAAGAACTATTACTCAATTGGAATAACAAAAAAGAAAAAAAATGAAATGAACAGTCTCTGAGAAAGGTGGAACACAATGTCTATAACAACATTAGTTTAATGGAAGAATCAAATGTTCAAGCTTTGGAACACTTTAATTAATCCCAATAAAATCTACAGCTTAGATTCCTTATCTGATGCACTGAAAATTGTTTGTGCCAATACCAATTGCAACATACAATAATAATCAGTAACATAGTAGATGAAAATAATGTTATATTTTCTAATTTGTTCTGTTAAACATTTTTCAAAGTGGCACTATCAACATATTGTACTAGGTAATTCTTAACTCTGGGGACTCTTATACATTGCATGATGTTTAACAACATCACTGATTTCTACTCATTCAATATCAGTAGTAAAACCAGCCATAGTCTTGAAAAACAAAAATGTCTCCAAATATGGCCAACAGACCCATACTAAGGGCAAAATTCCCACTCATTGACAACCACTCTGCTATGTATCAGGAAAATTTTCATATCCCCAAATATGGTATATATGAGTTTCTTTAATCATTTAACATTTCAACAAGAGAACTATTTACCTATCTCAATTAATTTATGTAGGATTGATTGTCTCAAAAAATGTCTCTTAGGATGAAATAACTTGACATCTTACTTATCACAAAGTTTTAGACATATAACTGTTGTAATTTTTAGTAATGTTTTCAGAGGTTTAGTCCATTGTCAGCAGACTCCATAACTTTGGGACTGAATAAGGTAGAAATAATCCTAGGTTAATCTAACCTGGAGTCCATAGCAAACAATTTATGTGAGAATTCTATAATGTGTATGAAACTCTTTTTCTTCCCTTTCATTAATTTCCTCCCCTCCCTTCCCTGACAGAGAATTGTTAAGTTGCCAGGCTGGACTTGAACTTGCTATCCTTCTCATTTAGCTTCCCAAGTAGCTGGAATTATTGTAATATACCACCATGACCAGCTTGTGGATGAATTGTCTGAAGAATTCCCTTCTCTATTAAGGAAACCTTGATTTATAAATGTGAAGAATCTTGTCAATTCTAGAGCTGGGAAAAATTGAAGTTGATGTTAGATGCATTTCTTGAAAATGGATTGCACTTATTACCCAGATAATAGAGAAAGTTGACTTTAAATTTTATATAATATAATCGTAGGCCTCTAAAAATTTCTTAGGTTGTAAGTTACACAATTGTTATTGGACAGTGTAGGCAAATATCCAGTATATTTCACCTAAATAAAAAAGTCTTTGAGACAATTGAAAACAGTGGACTTCTCTATAGAGGAAAGAGTTTTGTTACTTTAAGAAATATTAGTGTAATAATATCCAGATATATAAAAAGCTTTAAAAACTTAATAACAAATACTCTAAATAAACCTGGTAAAAGGACAAGAATACATAATATTAAAAGAAGGAATTCAAATTACCAACAAATTAAAAAATTCAACTAATTATTCATCAGGGAAAAAAAGGCCAAACCCACAAGTACACATCTTTTCACCAATTGGAATAGCTATTATTAAAAATACAAAATATCACATTCTGAAAAGAATGTGGGAAAGGAAATTCTCATACACTTTTGGTGAAACTCTATAAATTAATAGAGGCACTGTGGAGAACAGTGTGGAAGTTTCTCACGAAAATGAAATAGATCTACCATGTGATCCAGCAGTCCCACTATAGGGAACATATTCAAAGGAACAGCATCAAAGAAATAGCTTCACTCTCATGTTTATTGAGTATTATTTAAAATAACTAAGATATGAATGAAACTAGATGTCCATCAATATTGAGTATATTCACAATGGGATATTATTCAGTTAAAAAAATGTTGTCCTTTCATTTGTGCAAAATGGATGGAACAGGAAGACAAGGTTAAATGAAATAAGTAAGACATAAAAAGGCAAATATGAGTCAGAAGTGCCACACAGGAGTGAGCACAGACGCTTAGCCTTGAGTGATGGGGGTGTGAGGGACTGGCTTCCATTAGTCCCTCTGGGGCCAGGGAGTCCCAGTTGGTGGCAGCCAAGTGCTCAACACCATCCCAACTGTGGCATGTAGCAATTATGCTCCTGCCTTGGTAGATCGCTGTTCCCACAGGCGCCCCTTATTGCTTGGGAGTGGTGGGTGGGCCACTGCCTGGCACATGTCCCCATGAGTCCAGGCCAGTGGTTATGATCCCCCAAAGGGTGGCAAGCCACAGGCGGCTATAGCCAAGCTCTTGTCTCCATCTCCATAGTTCCCTTTTGCAGCATGGGGGTACTTTAAAAAAAAATCCCCAAACTCAAGAGCAAGTTTCAGTGGCAGATGCCAGCATTATTACCAGATCTTAAGGCAGTCTGCATTTGCCACCCAGGCCAGGTTGTCTAAGGGTCACAAGTATTGCCAATGTCAGGTTAGAGCCCTGCATCTGTGTGAGAGTAGTAGCTGGGTTACAATGCATTCAATCTCAATATTTGGTAAGGATCCAGTGAGAGGCTCAGAAGATATATTAGCCAAATTTAAATTGCCTGAATAATTCTAAAAAGTAATAATCAAATATAACATTAAAAAATATTTTTTTCTTTCAGAGAATCTCTGGAATTTAAAGTCTCACAGGGAAAACGATTTTTTTCCCTATCTCTCTTCATTCTCTAAACATGAATCCCCAGTACATAACTCCAAAAGTTTTTATATAAAACATTTCAAAACACAAAAAAATCCACATTAATTCCCAATAAGCCATAAAAAGTGTGCTTTTCTTATGGAAAGGGCTACACTTTAACCATATGCATATTATCAACTACCTTAAATAGAAATCCCAGTGGATTATGACATTATTTTAATCTACTATGATACTGATTATTATTGTATGTTGCAATTGGTATTGGCACAATTTTCAGTGCATCAGATAAGGAATCTAAGCTGTAGATTTTATTGAGCTTAATTAAAGAGTTCCAAAACTTGAACAGTTGATTCTGCCATTAAATTAATGTTATTATAGGCAATTGTGTTCCACCTTTCTCAGAGACTGTTCATTTATTTTTTTTTCTTTTTTGTTATTCCAATTGAGTAATAGTTCTTGATATGTTCAATTGCGAAGAAAGCATGAAAGCACACAGAAATGCTTTTCAAAATCCAGGACTGCTCTGGACCTTAGGATTCTGTTGTAAAGAGAAAGCAAGCCACCTGAAAATCCTCTGTTTAGTGAAGAGAAAGACATTCAAGAAAGTTCAGCCCAAATGAGGCAAGGGATTGAGTTTCAGAGGCCTGTAGCACAGTCTCACTGGGTGATGCCCACTTCCAGAGCACCATTCCTCCTGGGAGGCCCAGTGGGGTTTACCTGCTCTTTGCTGGGACCTGAAGACAGCCCCAGACACCTCTTTCCCTCAAGGCTAAGGGTCCATGCTCATTCCTTTGTGGCAGCTCCACACAATTTTTCCTCTCATATGTGGATGGCTTAACAAAATCAATCTGAATAAATAATAGGAATTAATAGAGAAATGGGGAGTACAGTGTTTTAGTCAGTTTTTTTTTTGTACTGCTATAACCAAAAGAACTGACAAGAACAATGTAGAGGAGGAAAAACTAATTTTGAGTCATAGTTTCAGATGTCCAGTTGATAGTCAGCCAACTTCATCACTTCACACCTGAGTGAGGTAGAACTCTCATGGCAGAAGGAAATGGTGAAGGAAAGCAACTCAGAACACAGCAATCAAGAAGTAGAGATAGAACTCTACTCATAAGTGACAAAATATGAACCCCCAAAGCATACCTACAGTGATGTACTTCCTTCAGTAACACCCTAACAACCTACAGTTACCACTCAGTTAATCCATGTCAGTGTATTAATCCACCGATTAGTCTTCACCTCTTTTGATCTAATCATTTTGCCTCTGAAAATTCTTGCATTGTCTCAAATGTCAGCTTTTGGAGAACACCACATAATCAAACCATAGCAGACAGAATAATAAGTTCTAGTGTTCATAGAGAATTATGAGGGGTGTAGAGTTCACAATAATCTAATATATACTTTACAAATAACGAGAAAACCAAAGCTCAATGCTTTCCCCACCCCTCACCCCCGTCTCATGATGATTAATACAAATTAATGATGAAAGGGAAATGTTAATCACCCTGATTAAATCAGCACATATTGGATTTGTGTATTATAATGTCACACTGAACACTAAAAATATGTACAATATTATAAACAAAAATTTCAAAATAGACTTAAGGAAATGGAAATGTTAAAACTACCCTTATTTAATTGTTACACATTATTTACATATATTAAATTATACATGATATGTCATAAATTTGTACAATTAATATTTTCAGAGATGCCCCAATAATTAAATGGAATAACAGTACAATATGTTATATCATGCTTTATTCATAAAAAAATGAAATAATCTTGGAAGTATGCTCTATATAAAAAGATAATATTATTTTAAAATATTGAACAAAAATTGTCAAAAGTGTTTTAAGAACTTTGACATTGACTTTTAGAGAAATAGCTTTCTAGAGATGATAGTTTCTTTTGAGGAAGTTTAAAAATTTTTCATTCACTATGCAGATTAAGTGAAAAAATAATGATATGGCATTAAACTTTTGAAAATAAAAATTTAAGTACTAAGGTGGTAAATTTTGAAATTGAATAAGATTTATATTATAATGTAATAATTTAAGTTTAGTACACATATATGTGCCTTAAGATTTAAATGTATATTTAAAATTTCAAGTCATCTCTATCATATAAAAGGAGATCTACTTTTCACAAGTAAATTTATAATACCTGTAGTTATATGAATGCTTGATATTAAAAGGCAGTACTGACAACATAGCAAAGTTATAGCAGAGGTTAATTTATGGATGCAAGGTAGGAGGTGTTAAAACTATAAAGTATTTGAAGCTTCATGATACCATAGCAACTCATTTTTAAAAAAGTCACAATAGACCTAATGTAATACTATCCTCATAAGGAATTAAGGAATCTATAAATTATAGATCGTTAATTTTAACACTTTTTAACTTTTCTATAAGACCTTGCTAATGCTCATTAATCTCTCTGTGATTAATTCCTTAAATCTGTAAAATAAGATGTTAATAATTATAATAAAACAGAAATGTTATTTTTCAAATAAATCACAAACAAAATGATTATAATATTTTAGAAAAAAATAATTGTTATTTCTTGTGTGTGTTTGGTGTTGCATAGTAAAGACAGGAGATTAAAAGACATTCAAAATAGCAATTTATTTAATTTAATGAATAGATACCACTTTCTGAAAATCTATTTTATGAAGGCACTGTGTTACAATTATAACCTCTAATATTTGTTGATTAATTTTTTGGCACCTAATGAGTGTCTTATATTAATATAATCAGGCCTCAGAACAACACATGAGGTATGCTTGGTTGCCTTTTTTCTTCTAATAAATAATAGAGTTTCAAAGAAAATAAAGCTTTCCCTGCTACTACTCAACTTATAAGAATGGAAACTGTTTTTCCTTCTTCACAAGTATCATATCCTGTTTTTTTCTATTATAATACATGGACTCTTGATGAATAAATAAGGAGTAAATGAATAAATATCAGCCTTAAAAAAATACACCTCTAAAATAACTTTATTTTGTAGGAGCTAATTATTCATCCTCATAATTTTGGTTATGATGCTAGAAAGAATAAGCCTCTCCCTTTCAAAGATGTCTGCATCTCAGTTTTCAAAATATGTTAATGTGTTATGGTACATAAAAAGAGTAATTAGGTGCAGATGGAAGTAAGTTTACTAATTTGCTGAACTGAAAACATCTAGACCATCATGGGTTATTCAGGTAGACCTCATATAAATCAGAAGCATACTTAAAAGTTTAACAGGCAAGAAGAAAATGAGAAATTAGGCAGGGTGAGAAGAAACAACAAATTTTTCTGGCTTTGAAGAGGAAGTAATGGTCCATGAAGCAAGGAACAAGTGTGTTCTCTAGAAGGTAGAATGCTTGGTATTAGGGAAGGGAATGAATTCTCCCCAAGCATCCTGAATGAACAAAACCCTGAAGACACTGATTTTAACACCCCCCACAAAAAAAATTGTGACAGACACACCAAACTGTAAGATGAAAAAACCTGTATTTTTTAAATAATTATAAAATGTTAATATAAAAGTATAATACAGAAACTAATATTCATGTTTGTGGATTAGAAGAATTAAGTGTTAAAATGTTCATACTACCTGAAGTGGTCCATATTTTCAGTGTTATCACTATCAAAATTTCAATGTCATTTTTCACAGATATTAAAAAATTCTAAGATTCATCTAAAACTACAGAAATAATGCATAAATGGCCCCTGAAATCATGAGCAAAAAAAAAAAAAAAAAAACACTGGAAGTTTTAGTGTTCACCATCTAATTTTACATTGTCCTAAAAAACAATAGTAACTAAATAGCATGATATAGGCATCAAAATATTTACATTGGGCAATAGAATATGATAGAAACTCCAGAAATTAACCCATATACCTCCAAGTTGATTTTTTATTAAGGTGCCAAGGATATATAAAGGAAAAAGGATAGCCTCTTCAATAAATTTTGATGTGAAATCTGATATTTCATTTCTTTGCATATAAACATCTGATTTTCACATCAAAATTTGTGAAAAAATGACATTGAAATGTATATTAAAAAACCTACTCAAAATGTATTTAAAATCCCAGAAATAAATAATTTTTAAGTTTTAAATGTTGTGCTGTTCTGAGTAGTATGATGAAATATCAGTTAAATGTTTTGTCAGGGCCAGGGCATAAACTATTGCCTTGTCAAATATATTCAGGCTATATATTACGCACATGTTGGTCATTTAAGTGGGCATCTTGGTGATAAAATCAACTCAACAGTATTACAGTACTTGTATCCAAGAAATAATTATTTGCTTAACAATGGTTCAAAGTGTTATAGTGATGCTACCAATTTGGATATTCCAAAGAGAAGCTGTAAAGTGCTTCCTTTAAATAACAAGGTCAATGTTCTGAACTTCACAGAAAATGGAAAAATATTCTATGCTGAAGTTGTGAAGGTCTGCAGTAAGAGTGAATGTCCTATTTGTTGAAAGGTGAAGAAAGAAAAATAAATGTATGGATTTTCCTGTTGTTTTTCAGACAACAAATGTTGCTTGGCTTTTATTCCTACTTTATTATGCCTATAAATCTCCAGTGGCCTTGGCCTTCAAATAGCTTATTTTTATTCAGGAACAATAAGGACTTAAAGTCCTTATTGTTAACGAATAAAAGTAAGCACAAGAGTGATGAGCTTTCATTTTGTAAAGACCAACAGCCATGATTAATCCATCCACCAGCCACGGTTTCCTGTTGCTGGTGAGACAGGATGAGAACAACCCTTGTTATTAAGAGGTCTGATGCCAACTGAGTACTAAGATGAGGTGTCTCTGGCATCTCTGAGAAATGCCTGAAGGAGTTAAGGATGGCCCAGCTCACATTATGCCAGATTTGTATATTGATTATTTCAAACTAAAATTGCTTGAAGAACTGTAACTTCAGAAAGAGCCATTTGTCCTGACTTTCCAGCCATTTAGCAAACCACAAACATGAATCTGGGAGGGATGCTCTGCACACATGATGGATGGAAAATGCCTAGATCACCAGACTGGTCATGGGGGCTACAGTCAGGTAACAGGCCCACCCTGAAGAAACCCTCACCTTCCCCAGCTCCCCTGACCCCGCCATGAGTGGCATCCCAGGTGTCACCTGCCCTGTCACCAGGCATGCGTTTGTCCCTGTCATTCCTTCCCCAAGTTCTGATTCCTTGTCTAACAGGGTGGGAAGCACCATGCTTTCTGTGGAGATCCCCAGGTACATTCGGATTTAATAAAACATCCAGCTTTTCTCTTGTTATCTACTCTTATGTTGATTGGCTTTCCACAGCCAGGCCAGGAGCCCATGTGATAACTGAAGGGAGACTAGACCCCTCCCACGACATGCCAACAATCTCTCCAGACGCCAATGTCCCTCCCATGCCTTGTTCTGGTAATTGTTCAGTATCGCAGAAGCATGTTCCTTATGGACTTCAGCTTAGTGTCCTGCCACGGCCACAAGGACACCTGGACAGACCTGCGACACATCCCTCCCTCCCACCTGGCTCTTGGTCCCAGGAATTCAGCGGGACTTCAGCAGGCAGAGCCTCCATCCCAGGCACAGTGACAGGGCTTTGGGTGTGGCTGTCAATCATTGCTCCTCCCTGCTCCACTTCCAAGTCCTGTCTTCAGGTAAAAAGCTGAGGTGATTATGCATATCACCTTTTCTTTTCACAGATTTTAGAGCTGTATGCAGTCTATTTTTCTAATATCCAAATTGCATTTTGAGGCTCTCTCTGTGTACCTGTCTATTCACCTCTCTAAGGATAGAGAAACAGAGAAGTACCTTCTACTTTTCAGTTATTCCAGAGGGAAGCCTACACTGCAGTCCTCTCAGAGTGGCCTGGATAGAGTGGCAATGTCTCCTTCTTCATTGACACATTTATCTGTCAACTGAGTAGTTGACTATATTGCTACATGTCAAGATTAAGAAATTGTCAGTTCAATCGGTTCACTCAGCTGTTGTAACAGAGTGTGCGCAGTAAATGATGGTCATTCTTTGTAGTGTGATTACAGTCCACAGGCAGCAAGTGGCCAGAAACAGAGGTGGAGGTGTGGAGGAAGCAGCCTCATGGTGGACAGTGTTGCAGGCAGGAGCTACAGGCCCCAGGAGGCTGCTGGGGGGTGTGAGGTAAGGGTGGGCAGTAAAGGTGACCAGTTAGGCTTTCCCTCAGGCACTGTCTGCGGGCGGGGGGGGGGGGGGGGGGGTTTACAATGGGTGGATTTGGAATACCCAGACCAGAGACAGGAAAGCAATACAGCAGTCCAAGTAGGAAACATGAGCACAGTAAATACGATCACTGAATTTCTTAAAACAATTGCTCAGTTTTAAAGCTTTCTTTGATGATATGCATGTTTAAAAGTATATAAGATAAGAACAGATATTTTAAAAATTAAATATAAAGAAATAACACATTTGAACCAACTGAATTAATTTAAGCTCACTGACTTTGTCATGACATTAAAATTAAATATCTGAGACCACTTATTAAAGTGTTTGGTTTTTTTGTTTGCTTGTTTGTTTTTTGAAGGTTGACTAAAAAAATGTTTCTTCTGATTCAAGAGTGGCTAAAAAATACCTTTCTTTGGACAAGGCAGTCCATAATAAATTGAAGTTAGGTTCCCACCTGTGGATTGAAACAATGTTTAGCTAACACAATGGTTTTCAAACTTTTCTAGCAACTGATTTTACTTTACAAATGAAAGTTTCTGCAGAAATGTAACAAAGATTGAGAAGGAATCAAGTGACCCAGATCCCTGACCATATTAACCTTTCACCAAATTCCATGGCATCATGGTCCCTAAGGACTCTCTTTGGAATCCAGAAGAGGAACACAGCTGAGAAACCATTAAACTAATTAAACCACAAGATCTGAAGTCAGGTAAACTATCAACCAACAAGTCAGTGCACACACCCATACCCATACAGTCTGTGGATCATCTCATACCTAAATTAGATGACCATTAAAAATTGATTTTTGTTATATGTTTTCAAGTAGCTGATTTACCCCCAAACTGGAGCAGCTACAGGAACACAGTTTACTAGAGTAACCTAGATCCACAAGTCTTATGAAAATACCTTTTCCTGGGTTGAGAATATTAACCTGTCATCACCTTATGTGTCTTGAAGACATTCTGACAGGTTTATGGTGACACCGAAGCGCTTGCAAAGGGGGAAATCTATACTCAGATGCTGTGAAGTCCGCTGCTTCCTCCAGGCAACTGGTTGCCTGAAATCTGCCATGAAATCCTCAAGAACCTCCCCAGGGAGCATCTTGCTCTCATTAACTACTAAGTGCAGATTTAAATTACGTTGTTGAGCACAAACTCAACTTTCAAAAAGAAAATTCCCTTTTAAATAAGAGGAATAGTTATATGGCTGGGACCAATGTATACCTGTTTATATTTACTTTGTAAATAGTTGTTGAATAGAAAAAAATAAATAATGGAAACTCTTTCCTATTTATGATTCCATTTTTAATAAATATCCACAATAGGTAAATCCATAGAGACAGAAAGTAAATCAGTGGTTTCCAGAACAGAGAAGAATTAGGACTGCTTGCTGGGGGACCAGCTGTCTTCTGGGAGGATGAAAGTCTTTGGGAGGTTTTCTTCCCACTGACTATCACTGGTGGTGATGATACCTTTGTGGGAGCCTGGGAAGGAGCCAGAGAGGAGGAACGGAGGAAAGGGTCACAAGACAACACCTGGCAATAGGAAGTCCACCTCCAGTTGGTTTCAATGAGTGGATTCAATTCTCCAACCAAAGGACACAGCGTGGCTGGATGGGTCAGAAACAGGATCCCAGTGGGACCCACAAGACTCCCTTTAGCTTCTAGGGTGCTCACTGCTGAGAGTGAGGAGACAGGGAGAGATCTTCCAGGCACACTCTAATGAAAAAAGCCTTTATATTGAAAAATATAATCTAAGAAAATACAGAAGGAGAAAAGAGGGTCATTATGCAATGATGGTGGGGATCAAATCATCAAAAAGACTTAATGATTGTAAACACAAACCAACACTGGAGCAGCTAAATATTTAAAGAGGAACCCACTGTTTAAGAGAATGAAATGAAGCAATACAACTTCAAGGGAACTTGAACACTCTACTTTCAGCAATTGAGTAGATAATCCAGAGAGAAAGTCAATACAAAAACAAAGGATATGAATAATACTGTAGAGAAAATGTTCCCAATAGACATACTACAAAACATTCTATGCACCATCAGAATAACACACATGCATTTCAAGCATATGTGGCACAATTTCCATAGACCATCTGATAAAAGTTTTCAATGAATTATGTATAGAAGGGAAAACTAGAAATCCATATGCAATGAAATGAAAAACCCCTATCTCTCACCATGCACAAAACTCAACTCAAAGTGGATCAAGGACCTAGGAAAGAAACCAGAGACCCTAAATCTAATAGAAGAAAAAGTAGGCCCAAATCTCCATCATGTGGCTTTAGGCCCCAACTTCCTTAAAAAGACTTCTATAGCAAGAATTAAAATCAAGAATCAATAAATTGGATGGATTCAAACTAAAAAGTTTCCTCTCAGCAAAAGAAACAATCTGTGAGATGAATAGACAGCCTACATCTTGGGAGCAAATTTGTAACCTTCACACATCAGATAGAGCACTAATCTCTAGGGTATATAAAGAACTCAAAAAGCTAAACGCCAATCCCCCCCCCCCCCCGCGCGCAAATAACCCAATCAATAAATGGGCCTAGGACTTGAGCATACACTTCTCAGAAGAGGTTATATAACCAATCAACAAATATATGAAAAAAATGTCATCACTAGCAATTAGAGAAATGCAAATCAAAACTACTGTAAGATTTCATCTCACTCCAGTCAGAATGGCAGCTATTATGAAGACAAACAACAATAAGTGTTGGTGAGGATGTGGGGAAAAAGGTCCACTCACACATTGCTGGTGGGACTGCAAATTGGTGCAGCCAATATGGAAAGCAGTATGGAGATTCCTTGGAAAATTGGGAATTGAACCACCATCTGACCCAGCTATCCCTCTCCTGGGTCTATACCAAAGAATTAACAACAGCATACTTCAGGGACACAGCCACATCAATGTTTATAGCAGCACAATTCACAATAGCTAAACTGTGAGACCAAGCTATATGCCCTTCATAAGATGAATGGATTAAAAATGTGGCACAACATATACACAACAGAATATTACTCAGCAATAAAAGAGAATAAAATCATGGCATTTGCAGATAAATGGATGGAGTTGGAGGAGATAATGCTAAGTGAAGTTAGCCAATACCAAAAAACCAAATACCGAATGTTTTCTCAGATATAAGGAGGCCGACTCATGGTAGGGTAGGAGGGGGAGCATGGGAGAAATAGATGAACTCTAGATAGGGCAGAGGAGTGGGAGAGGAGGGGAGAGGGCATGGGTTAGAAATGATGGTGGAATGTAATGTACATACATGTACACTAGTACATGTATGAATACACAAATTGGTGTGAATATACTTTGTATACAACCAGAGATATAAGAAATTGTGCTCTATATATGTAATATGAATTGAAATGCATTCTGCTGTCATATAAATTTTTAAAATTTATGTATAGAAGGAATGTTCAAATAACAACAAAAATTATATACATATATGAAACCTTAAATAATCCACCAAAATGTTAGAAATAATAAATTAATTTGGTAAAGCCATTGGATTTAAACATTTATTCATTTCTATACTAACAACAAAAAGGATTTAAGAAAACAATTCCATTTACAATAGTATCAAAAGAAATAATATACTTAGGAATAAATTTAACCAAGTAGATGAAAAATCTGTACTCTAAAAACTATAAAACATTGATGAAAGATTTTGCCAAATAAGCAGGTAAATGAAAAGATAACCCATGTTCATGGATTGGAAAAATTAATATTGTTAAAATTTTGGGGGGGCTGGGGATGTGGCTCAAGAGGTAGCATGCTCGCCTGGCATGCATGCGGCCTGTGTTCGATCCTCAGCACCACATACAAACAGAGATGTTGTGCCCGCCAAAAGCTAAATAAATAAATAAATTTTCTCTCTCTCTCTCTCTCTCTCTCTCTCTCTCTTTTGAAAAAAATTAATATAATCTAAAACAATTTATAGATTGCATGTAATCCATATCAAAATTCCAGTGACATAGTTCATAGTTATAGAAAATAGTCCTAAAATTTGTATGTGGAACCACAAAATTCTTTTAATAGCCAAAGCAATCTTGGACAAGAGGAGCAAATGTGGAGGCATCACACTTCCTGATTTTGAAATATATTACAAAACCTCAGTCATCAAAATTGAATGGCATTGGCACAAAGACAGACATGTAAGCTGGTGGGACAGAACAGCAGGCTCAGAAGTAAGTCCACCAGAGATCCACTGATCTTTGACAAAGAAAGAACAATGGGGAAGGAGAGTCTCTTTTAACAAATGTGTTGGGTAAAGTGGATATTCACACCATATACAGTCTCTCACACCAGATACAAACATCTCTTCAAAGTGGTTTAAATACTTAAGTGCAGACCCAAAATTATAAAACTACTGGAAGAAAACATGGGGTAACCTTGTTCCCATTGGTCTTGGCATGTGTTTTTTATGAGACACCCAAATCACGGGCAACTAAAACATGAACAAGTTGGATTGCATCAACTAAGATGCTTTGTGCAGCAAGGCAAGCAATCAACAGAGGAAAGAAGCAATCTACAGAATAAGAAAAATGTGTTTAAACTGTCCATTTGATGGGAAGTTAACAGCCAAAATATGTAAGCAATCCCAACCGCTCAATACAAGAGGTGACGGACCTGAATACATGTTTCTCAGAAGTCATATAAATGGCAAAATGGCCAAAGAATGCATATTTTCTGCTGCCCAAAAATGTTGTGGGTATATGAATTTTTATAGCTATTATAGTAATAAAAATTTTTGCTACAAATTGTGTAGCATCATTAGTCATCAAAAAAATACAAATCAAAGCCACAATGAGACAGAGATTTACACCTGTTAAAATGGCTGTTTTCAGAGACATGAAAGAGAACAGCTGTGAGTGAGGCTGTGGGGAGAGAGAACACTTGGACCCTGTTGTGGGGATGTGAACTTTTATAGCCATTAGGGAAACAGAATGGAGGTTCCTCAAAAAACTAAAAACAGAACTGCCATTCAACCCAGAAGTTCAACTTCCAGGTGTACACCCAAGGGAAATGAAATTGAGGTCAAAGAGACATCTTCACTCCCACCGGCACAGGGACATTAATCCCAATATGCAAAACAGAGCAACAGAGTGCCTGTGACTGACCAAAGGTAAGGACAGTGAGGTGCATGCACATACAATGACACACGATTCTGCCTTAGAAAGGGAGAGCTTGTCCTCGGCAACCTGGGCAGACCTGGACAGCAGCGCCAGGCACCAAGGACAAATAACGTGTGACTGATCTCGTTGTGTGCAATCTAAAGTTGGACTCCAGGAAGCAAAGTGGGTTGGTGATTGCCATGGGCTCAGGGTTGGGAAATGGGACAGGGTGATCAAAGGGCGGGGGGTTCAGTCATGCAGGATGAATAAATTCTAGAGACCTAATGGACACTATGGTAACTATGGTTAATATTGTAGTTTGAGATCTGCTAAGAATGTTTGACACTTTTCTTAATCAAATCTTTAGAGTCAGGGTAGTAAAGTGTAGCCTGAGAGCCAATCCTGTTTGTCTATTTTTGAAAATGAACTTTTATAGGAACGTGGCCAAGCCCTGTGGCTATTTTCATGTTACCACAGCAGTGTTGAATATTTGCACAGTTATTTACTAACTCTTCCTTTACCCAGAATGTATTATGTGTACTTTTTCTGCCACCTCCCATTTAGTGTAACAGTAGTGTCTTGCCTCATCCCTTGAGTTGGTCAGTGTGAGAGCAGTGCACAGCCCTGAGAACCTGACAGGAACTCCAGGGCTGCTCCACCTAGAGGTAGTGCTCCCTGTGGTCCTCCTGTGGTGCAGGTGGGCTGTTCCTCTCTGTAGTGTGGTCAGCCAGCTGTCCTCTTACTCTCCTGCAGCCCACCCGGACCACTGTCAGGCATAACTGTACTCCTCCTTCTTTTTAATGCTTCCTAAGCCTCTTTCTGTCCTTCAATTCCTGGCCAGGAGTATCTGGTGAAGCTGCAGGCCAGGCCCACAGACCCACAGATGACAAATCCCGAGAAACAAGTTTGCTTTTATAATGATGGCTGCTATCTAGTTTTAAATTTCTTCGCACAAAATTCTGATTTATTTTTACCAATTAGAGTGTCAGTTTTTGCCATGACAAAAAATGAATTTCTGACACTATATTCCTATTGATACTCATTTGCCTTATGTCTAACCCTAGAAGATTTCGTGTCTTTTTCAGCACAAGGAAGGTGAAGATGTACACACTCTGGTTGAAATCTAGAAAGACTGCTGTCCGACCCTCTTCCCTCTGCCTGTGTGGAGCCCTTCTGGGCCCCAGCACCCCCAGCACTTTGTTGGGCCCAGTTTTAAATCCACTGTAACATAAATTTAAGTAAAAAAAATAAAATTCCTAGTGGGGAGTGGCACATAGGTCTATGGCTATGTCTCCAATTACAAATTAAGAAACACTGGCAGGACTTTATTCAGAAGAACAGTGAAATAATAACTGTTTTAGGCTTTGAAAATAAATAAATAAATATATATAAATCCTATTTGCCAGAAAAATGAAACCATTACTTACCTTACCATTGCTTATGGATATAATCAAGACATTGCATTTTGTAATACTTAACCTTTTAAAAAACCCTATATTTTTAAAAATACAAATAATTTATTTAGTAAAAGAGAAGGAAAGAAAATTCTGGATGGTAATTTGACCCAGAATAACTCCACATCTTTGTTTGGCACATTCTTTTACCTTTGAGTGGAAACAGAAATGAAAGATGCTGGCAGCCATTTCTGAACCTTCAAAGTCAGTTACTTAAACTTATGGAAGTTTTCTAATCATGTAAAACATAAACATGTAGTGCATTAGTATTCAATTTCTCGTTGACTTTATGGCTATTACTGTATCAAAAATATATTACTCATTTTATCATTATTTATTACTGCCTACGTGCCTATAATCATAGGATAAATTTTAGAAAGGTGCATGGCCTGCACTCAGCTGAGGTTCACTTTTGTAATTACTTTGTTTACAATGAGTTTACAGAACATCCAGAAGAGTAGAATTTGAAAAGAAGGGTGACAACACAATATGTCCTATGGTCTTAAAGGGCTTCATAAAAATTAAAAAGGAACACAACCCTGCCACCTAGTGGATACACAGAGAAATGAAATGGTGTTTATATTGTTTCAAAAACAATTGTAATAAATTTCAACAAAATGTTGCGTGTTTCTTGAGCAAAATAGGACCTGTCTCCTTATGGCTTTTGTGAAGATTTATGCATGTGTGAATAAGATTTTTTGACAATGTTTTGAAAAAAATGAGACATAGATATTGCAAGTTAGAAGGTAGACATAGTGTGTACAATGAGTGACAAATTAATGTTTTCATGGGTGGAATACCACAAAGCAAGAGCAAGAGAAGAAGGGGAGAGCAACAGATCTCTTTATTAAATTTTCCAAAGGGGAAAACAGATTTAAAAGGAGCATTTCTTAGCAAATCTTTAAAACGTAAACCAGAAGCCCCCAAGTTTCAAGGAATTATTTAGTCTTATGTATGGAAAGCTTGGCAACGAGAAAAATTGTCTTTTGGAAGAAATGTTAACATCTGGGAAGAGGGAGAAAAGAGAAGATGCAGAGCGGCTGAAAGGAAGGCCCGCACAGAAGTACAAGGCTCGCTGTAGCCCGGCCTCCTCAGCTTGGCCTCAGACTTCCTGGGCTGGGTGGAGCTGGGGGAAACCAAGAGCCAGCCAGTGGGGGTGCTCAACTCTGTTCTGCCTTGATAAAGTGAAATAGCATCAAAAGGCTGAGTTGATACCAAGCAAAGGGAACCCGAGGCCAGTTACGTCTTTGCATGTCTGCTTGGTATCATAGAACGCACAGGTGGCATGAGTCTTGGGTCTAAGGTGGTCCTGCAACAGTGCATAAGGTATGCAGGTGAAAACAGCAGCAGCACAGATCCATTTTGGACTCTGAAAGTGATTTGTGGCCTATTTCTCCTCAGTCCTATCAAGAACACCCCACTGTGTTTCTCAAAGTAAGTTTTTGAAGAGGAGAAAAGTGACTAAGACATAGCGTCAACTCAATCAAACATTTATTAAAAATAACAATATGACATTGTATTCAGGATGTCCAAGTGTGCTTTCATGATGGTGTGGGTTTATAGCTCTTTAATATAAGTGACATGAATTCCAGGGAGTTCACAAGGACATGAATTTCAAGGCATTTAGGAAGAAGATCTGCCCGTGGCTAGCAGCCTGTGACTGTGGAGAAAACCCTCCAGATTCCAGACTCCAGCTCAAGGCGCTGGACAGCCAGAGCCCTTGCCTTCTTGTCCCTCTGTTACAAGGAGACCTCAGCAGGGTGATATATACGTCACCCACACAGTCAGGGGAAAGAGGGCTGGCAAGCCTCGGCTAGCCACAGCATCCACAGTCATTTTCTGGGTGTGAAAGCCATGTGCCCTCTGCGCATTCCATCCTTGCTGGGCCTGTCAGTGGGCAGTTTTGATGGGCCTTCTAGAGCGATACCACAAAAGAAGTAAAGAAATGACCAGGAGGGACAGCAAGCTGAATGTTTACCACAGGATAGCCAGTCTGTGGTACTGATAATTCGCAGCATATTATAGCAATTTGCAGTGTAGGGAATTGGAAAATAGTTCCCCTGTAGCAAGAGGGAGATCAATGAGGTGGACAATAGTTTAGGAGCAACATTCTTGGGCTGGCTAATAAACAGGAGAGGTTGGTTCCAACACAGTTATTTGGAATTAGTGCTATATTTTTGGATTGAAAATATGATTTGAACTGAGTGATAGTGACAATAAAAAGAGAAAAAAATAAAATAAAATTGAGATCACTAGCATAATTTATGGAATAGAATGCTATTTGAGATCTAACAGATAAGCTCATCATATCCTTTTGAGAGGAATGATAAATATTTCAGGGAACAGGCAAGACGAAAAAAATTGTAACACTTGGAGATTTGGTCTGCAACTGTACAGTTTGAATTTGGGCTCTCAAGCTGGCTGTGAGAACCTAGAGGTACTGGGTGTGACTAGAACCACCTAGGACCTCCCAGTACCTGGGACCTGGGGACAGGTGGTCCAATGGAGGAAGCCTAGGAAGGCAGACACCTGTGACAAGCTCTCCTCCTGTTAGAGCAACGTGGCCCAGTGTCATAATCTGCTTCATAGGACTGGGAGCTCCTAGAGGTCTGGCCACTTCCTTTTGGGTGTCTTTGACTGGATCATGCCTGGGCATGAGAACCAATAAGGAACCGCTCCAGCACTCTCAGGAATGTAGGGTTAGGGCCAATTCCAACTCGGACCTCAGGCTAAAATGGTTGGACCACCAGGGTGTAAACTGCTTTACTAAGTGAAGGAAGGAGCAGAAACAGTCTGTAGAGAGACAAGGTGAATATAGGGGAGGAATGGAGACCAGGAGCCTAAAATAAAGACCTCAACAGTTTCAAGTTACCATCCTGCTTCCTTGCCTGGCTCAGCCATATGCCTGCCCTTGAGTTTCAGTAGATACCTTTGCACTGATATGGAACATGCTCAATTTACATGAGGAAAGACAAGCAAATACCTGTTCTTTGCATGAAGATTAATATCACACACAGCAATTTACTCCACACTGACCAAACTCAGCCCTGGGGGGCCAGAGGTAGGATTTCAGTGTCTCAGACATTAGGATGTGGGGACCCTAATAGGATTCCCAGTCTCTGGAAATGTGATAAAATGAATTTCTGATGGGCCTTCTAGGGAATACCACAGTCTTGAGCATTCTGTTAACACAGGGTGTTATGTTAGAGTTGAGGGTAAAGTCAGTATTGAACCTCAAAACATCCTAAGAATATAGTGATTAAGCCCTAAAGAGGTCAAGAGAAAACATGGCTGGAAGAATATTGTTCTAGTTGTGCTCTAATCTTCATAAGATAAAGCGACTAGAAATGGATGCACATCCCCCTTTGCACTCACATTCCTGGGCATACACAGGAAGCCAGCTACCGGGGTGGGAGAGCCCCAGGAGGCCAGCACGCAGGGACAGCACTGAGGACAGAGGGTCCTCATAATGGATCATGTGACCAGGAGTGAGGGTGTGGACTCAGGGAACTGCAGAAGCAGTTCTTCATGTGCCATGGGGTGGTATTAAAAGCTGGATAATTTTTTTTCTGGTGTAGGAGATTATAAATTTGCCAGAAATGGTGCATTGTCATTGATAAAGAAGAGCCAGGAGGGGGAGCCTAGGAAGAGGAGCGGAGGAAGTGGTGTCCGGTCCTAATGAAAGAGATGGGCACATGGAGAATCTTGAGCAGTGATTGAAGAACAACCAGTATTTTTCTCTCCATTATTATTAGCTTTCTTCACTCAATCACTGTATCTCACGTGGACCTGTGAACTTTGTTCTTAGTTAAATTATTTATATAGAGACCCCCTCCCCTATATTCACCTTGAGGGTGGCCCTGAGCTGTGTGGCATAGGCAGAGGCACACACCACAGGAGCAAGGAAACTGCAGAAGACTGCGCTGGGGCCCCGTCCAGGCCTTGGTGGAGGAGGCCCGTGTGGACAGCTTCACTGAACAGCAGGAAGAGTCTGCCCCTTGGCTGTGGCCTGCCTGTGGGCGGTGGCCTGGGGCAGGGCAGTGCTCTGTGTGCCTGTGGAGGGCTGCATAGGGCTGCGTGACGTGTGTCTCTACTTGCTTTGAAGATGTCTCGAGGTCCTCCTGTCAGTGTTTACTGCAATGCAGGGAGAGTCCAACAGGTGGTTTAAGAAAGGGGAGTGGAGAGAATATAGACAAGTAATCAACCATTAAGACGAGGCTAGAGGGTCAGGACACAGCTCCCAAACCACGGCCTAATATGACTCAGAGTATGCTTTGGATGACAAATGTCCCCAAATACAATTTGTTTCTAACTGTGAAGCCATACAGTCAGAAGACCTAACGGTATGTGTGCGTGTGTGTGTGTGTGTGTGTGTGTGTGTGTGTGTGTGTGTGTGACTGGTGGAGGCTTACTGGGACTCCCTAGATGAGTTGATACAGGCTGTTCTAGTTAAGGGTACGAGCAGTGCCGTCACCAGAGAGGAGATAGGACAGTATGCTTTCAAATAAAGACTTCCAAACTGACAGGAGAGAAAGCTTGGAAAGGGAAGAGGGAGACAAGAGGCAGGCAGAGTTCAGACTCTGCACGGTCTACAGAAACCGGACATCCGGCAAACCAGGCGCCAGGGAAGCACAGGGATTGGTGACACCTGTCTGAGCTGTCCTTCTGGCTGCAGGCTGAAGGCAGGAGCAGGAGGAAGCTGCTCGGAGGTGACAGTGGAATGGGGTGGACTGACTCCAGGAGATGGATGGGACACCAGCTGCAGGGTGCACAGCCTCACAGGAGCACTTACAGGCATGGGTGGGGACAGGGAGTAGGACATCTCCAGTGCAAGGTGCTGTGGGGTCCTGTGGGGTTTCTGAAGGGGAGATGCACCTGGAGGCTGGAGGCCTCTGACTGGAGGTCTGGGGTGAGGCTGGCCTGTCCCCCAGGCCACAGGCCTGTTGTTCAGCCCACGTGCCATCTGGACAGCAGGGCACTGGAGCCAGGCACATGCCTTCTCTGTGTAATAGTGGCTTCCAAATGCTAAAGGGGAGGAACGCAGATGTGGCTGGTACATGCCATAAACAGAGTGCTCACTTACTTTACAGTGGGCTGCCCCAGGCCGGGCTCAGAATGAAACTCCACACCATAGAAAGTGTCCCTTCTGCACCAACAGTGAGGCCCCATGTCCCCCTATGTTGTCACATACACACCACATGGCTTCCTGTCCTCACATTAGAGAGTCACCTTCACAGGGCCATAGCATGCATTTGAAGAGAGCCTTTCCCTGCACAAATACCCACACCGACCCCTCTCTGAATTCACTGAGACACCTACCCTTTGCCAGATGTCCTCCTGTCTTGAGCCTGTGCTCTGACCCTGTGGGAGGTCTGTGTTCTCCACATCAGAAAGAAGTCAGTCTGGGGAGGGTGAGTGGCAGCTTAAAAACAAGAATGTCCTCAAAAGCTGTGACTTCATCACTCAGATCAAGAAAGACTGATCAAGCTGGGCGCGGTGGTGCATGCCTGTAAACCAGCGACTTGGGAGGCTGAGACGGGGATCGCGAGTTCAAAGCCAGCCTCAGCAAAAAGCAAGGTGCTGAGCAACTCAGGGAGACCCTGTCTCTAAATAAAATTCAAAATAGGGCTGGGGATGTAGCTCAGTGGTCGAGAGCCCCTGGGATCAATCCCTGGTTACCACCAAAAAATAAAGACTGATCAATATTAAGTTTTCCTTCTAAAATTTTGGTTGAGATTTTAAGAATTCACTTGCAGTCTACAATAGGTCTCCAAAAATATTCAACAGTGTCATTTAGAAACTTGGTGGCCTGCAAGGTATTTGTTCTGATTATCTGTTCTATGACAGAGCACAGAAGAAACTTCCTTTCAACTTCAACACTTCAGAGGTTAAAAAGGAAAACCAGTCCTGCTGAGGAGAAGCCTGACTCTGAGTGCCAGCTGTGGCCGCCATGTTTCCACTGCCTTTTCTTGTATTTGTGCAGCTGTGAAAAACCAAGTGTGGGCCCGAGGCTTCCGCGTGCCACAGTCTGTTTACTTCAGCACTCGCTGCTGTTTTGCTCCTGCAGGTGTCCCCAAGGGGTCCTCAAAGCCTAGGGACATGGGAAGAGTGGGTCGGGGGCCCTCTGGTCCCTGTGTTGGTCTCAATGGAACAATTCCTTTTTAGTTGTCTCACATACTGGGTTCACCTAAAATTATTAATTAGGAAAATGACTTCTACTCAGAAATTGGTGACTATTGTACCATAAAATCAACTCTAATGAAGCCAGGGAACCGAGGAACTGTAGCACCAGGGAGCAGAACCAACATCAGGGTCAACACGGTGAACTTCCCACCTCTCCTTGTCAAAAATAAACCAAGCACATTTAGTACAAAGACCCTACTGGCTTCTGTCACTCCAGAGTTCGGGGACACCACGTTAACGCCCAGTGAGTGCTCGGAGCAGCCCAGCAGAGAAGCTTGGTCCAACAGGCAGAAAGGGGCTGAAGGGAGACCACACAGGATGCTTCGACCATCTCGAAGGCTCTTCCCTATCAGGCTAAAACAGGGCCTGCCTTACTACACTGGCCCAGGGGACTGAAATCTCCTGTTCTTATGAAAACTGGCCTATTTCCAACTCCAGTTTGTGTGCATGGCACGGAGGGTCAGCGTCCCCTGACCTGGCCTGGTCTGCTGGGGATAGGACAGGAGGCTACTCTCCAGTGGCCTGTCATAAATCTGAGCCTCCAGGATGTCTGAAAGTATACTTTTGTCTTTCCCCAGTGTCCACTGGCAAATGACTCACAGGATGCTGTTTTCTTGCCTTCATTTTAAAGATGAATACAAAGGATTCTGGAATCCTAAAGAACTTTCTAGATGTGCCTGAGGCACTGATAAATACTATGGAATGTGGGTGGAACATAATCACCTTCTAGAAAGGGTGAGGGGTGTCAGTTGGTGGAGGAGCCAATTTCAGCTAGGGAGTGCTTGTTTGTTTTTTTCTAGATTACTGTGAGTTTATTTTATTTTTTTAGTTTTATTAATTTTATTTTTTAAAATACATGACAGCGGAATGCATTACAGTTCTTATTACACATACAGAGTACAATTTTTCATATCTTTGTATATAGAGTATGTTCATGCCAATTCATGCCTTTATACATGTACTTTGGGTTTTTTTGCATTACAATTCTTGACACATATAAAACACAATTTTTCATATCTATTTATATATAAAGTAAGTTGACACCCAATTCAAGTCTTCATAGATGTACTTTGGATAATGATAGACATCATTATCCAGGAGTTCTTTGAAGTAGACCCTGACTAACTGCACAGCTCTCTGGACGGTTCCAACAGGAAGGAGAATCTTGGCTCTGCTGCGTTTCATTTTTTAATCAGCTTTACTGAGGTGTAATTTACTGGGTGCTTTGCCAAACCCACTTCTACTTCCAAGGACATTGCTTCTTTTACATCACCCCCTGCAGAGGAAAGTGGCCTTAATTATTTCTGGAGAGAGAGTTGACCACAGGTTCTGAAGGGCAAGCACAGTGCACCATGACCATCAGCTGGGGCCTTCACAGGTACCAACGCTCAAGCCCCAGGCCGAAGCTGGAACCTCGGGCGGCCAGCACTCTGAGGCTGAAGGCCCTCCTGGGGACTGGGACGCACAGTGAAGTCCGAGCTGGCCTTGGATGAGGCCCAGCCTGGAGGTCTACCACAGTGGTATTGGCCAACTGGTTCCACAGAGGTAATGACAGTTAACAAAGCTGTTCTCTGCTTCCTGAATTGAAGGAGAAGGCTGGAAGAGAGCAGCCAGCTGTGAGCAGAGAGAGAGGACATTGACATCAGTGCAGAATGCAAAAGAAGAGACGAGTCATTCCAGGACAGGGAGCTACCATTCCTGTTGTGTCCCTCCGACTCTCACATTCTCATTTCCACCTTCCTCCCCAAGCTTCTAGGACATGAGGTGGCTCACGATCAAAGCAGCTGTAGCCATCTCGCCCTCTACAATTTGGTCGATGCAGAAGAATTGAAGTGTGTAACTGTTTGAGTCAAGAAGATGGAGAACAAGCCAAAGACAGTCCTTATATGCTGAGAAAATAATGATATTGTACACAAAGGGGTCAGAGGAACAAAAACGCTCTCTGTGTTCTTCAGAAAAAATAACAAGAATTAAAATAGTAATTAGTGAATGGGCTCATAACTCACCATATGGCCATAACTGATCTCGTGTGTTTATACAGACATGTATCTCAATGGACTTCATTCACATAGTGACCCACCCATATGTATATTAGCTCTACATTTGTTTTATGGATTTATAGGTATCATGAAGATAGAGGAAAATTAATTACCTCACCCCAGGATATACTTGCAATCTGTTGGAGAGAAGGGTTTGCACCTGGCAGCCAGCACCAGAGCACGTGCTATCAATTGTGATGCTGTGCAGCTCCTTCATGGGAGTTATTAAAAGTAATCCTCCAGGTTTGGGATTCTATACACAGCCTATTTATCTCCAAGGCAACCATATTCAAGGCCCTGTGCTTCTAAACTGTCATCTGAAATCCTCACTAACCATAAGAACCTTATGGCTCCTGTGTGTCCCACAAAACATGCGAACATGGTTACATTTTACATATGACTCCTAACATCTCCATCACATAGTGTCTGATATCATGAGCACTGGTTTACTTCATCTGAGAACTGTTTACATTCGATTTTCTTGTTGGGATCCTAAAAAAAAAAATTAAAATGGGAGGAAGGGAAGAAAGTAGGTACTGTCCCTGACTTCCTACATCATAAATACATTTAAGTTTTGTGGCTGACATGAGTGCAGCTTAGAGGTTTTCCAAAAATTGCAGGCATGGCCCTCACATCCACCAAAATGGCCAACACCCTGCTGAGTCAATTCTGAGAAAGGTGTGCACATCCCAAGTTGTTAGTGAGCAATGCTATGTACATTTGTTTTCACACACACACCCACAATTTCAAGGTTTTAACTCCAAAGGAAAATGGCAGAATGTTGCCTACCAGGGCCACAAGTCTTCTTCTTCTTTCCCTTGATCCTTTCTAACCACAGTCTTTACCAATCACCTGTGGTTGGCAGGGACTCCACCCACACCGCAGACAGAACCAACCAGTGCCCACTCCACGACTTCCTCTGATGCAGCTGCAGCTGATCACTGCTCTTGGCTGCCCAGTGAGCTGAGCTCTATGGCCACCCTGAGGGCAGCAGCAGCATTGCCTGGGCTCAGGGAGAAGCAGTGGCTGCAGCCTGGGCTGCTCGGTCACCAGGAAGCCTGTGGGCTGAGCACTCCACTAGTTGTGAGAGGGCTCAGGAAAGCCCCCCAGGAGCGACTTCCCACCAGTCTCCTCCTCGGGTTGTCCGGAGTACTCCTTCCATCAGTCCCTCTCATTGCATAGAAAGGGGCTGTTGCACTCCAGTTGAGACCATACAAGCCTGGAGAACAACATTTACTGTGAATCATGTATCTGAGAGCACTCTGGGGCCCAATGAGGTGAGGGGACATCAGAAGCAATCGAAGGCACAGAGGAAAGGCTGAGGATGGGTTTCTGGCCCTACGCTCCAGAGATGCTCAGAAGTGCTGCAGTATGTAGGAGCCTCCCAGGCATGACAGGTGACCAGCATTTCTGGGCTCCTCACCCTGTGGGAATGGACTGTGCTCTCTCCATAGGTGGCTCAGTCCTGTTCCCCAAGAGTCTCCCTACTGTGTGGTGAGCAAAACAGGGTCATTTCAGAAATCCCATTGGCATTTAACATGTGCTTATTTAAATATTAGCCAGATGTAATCACAACTTCTTAAATAAAAAGATAATATTCTGGTGAAGAAATTAGGTGTTTTGAAAAGCAACAAAGAGAATAAAACACTGGAGAGAACTTAAAACCATGATCATGAAATTGCTGCTTTATATGATTCATACTACAGAATCATTAGGCTCTTCTCCTTTGAAAGTTCCTTTAGACACAATGTTAGAGATTATATGGACTTGTTAATGCACTCTCATTTTAGAAAGTGCTATTATACATCTCTCCACTTCCTGGCCATTAAAAATGACCCCCATTTTCTTTCCATTTAGCATAAATCAAACAAAAGCATGGTATTAAGAGCTATAGTAGTAAGGTGTATAAATAGAATAATAAAAACTACAAATTTGTTGTATAATATTGAATATTAATATAATTTAATATTACTGTATAATATTAAAAAGGAAATAGAGAAAGAAGCAGAAGACTTGTGGCCCTGGTAGGTAACATTGTGCTGTTTTCCTTTTGAGTTGAAACCTTGAAATTGTAGGTGTGTGGGTAAAAGAAAGAAACACAGACATTATTTTATAATTATATTAAAACAATTTAAATAAAAGCAATGCCTTCAATCCACTGTTTAAAACCCTAATGTCAGCTGGGAAAGTGCTACTGGGTGGTGCCCCTGGCTCCTAAGACTTCTGGTAGTTTAGCACTTCTGCTTCCAGAGTTTTCTTGTTACTGAAGCTGGGCTTTAACTCTTAGGAGGAATTAGTAGGCCAATAATAGCATGGGGTGATGCTTAGGCTACTACTATTAGGACATAAGGGAATTTGAGGTCGAAGATAGTCGTTTTCTTTCTCTACAAGTACATAAAAGGATGCAAATATAATCACTCCATTTCTGGAAATTGGCAGTAATTTGACTTTCTGGAAAAGAACAATCAATAATTTAATATTCTATGGCAAAGAAAGCCAGCTAGGGAGGTTCATTGGAATGCAGCTTTCTCTCATTAGTGGGTACTAAGTGTCCCCTCTAGAAAGAGTTTACAGGAGAATTCTAAGAGGAGCACAAGCTAACACATTTGTCACTCAAATATATGGCCAGTTAAAGAAATCCATTTAAAAAATTATTTAGACTGCATTCACCAGGCAATCCCAGTCTGCTCCCTACATTCTGGGAAAATGCAGATGCTTAAGTCAATTCTAGAAATGATTCTAAGAGAGCAAGAAACAGCTCCACACACAATACAGTTGAGACTATTGAAAAAAGATTTTAAATTACTGCCTTCACATTCTTCTTTGTTTAATGTACTTTGAAAATGTAAAGCTTTATTTAGGTGCAATTGACATGGATATTTAAATTGTACTATTTTGCTAAGTTTTCATAGATACACAGCACCATAACAAGGACATTCCCTGTGATCCCGCTTCCACAAGTAACCAAGAATCCTTTTTCTGTCCTAAAAGTCACTTTGCATTTTCTGTGCAATTCCTTCATTTTGAAATCCTGGAAGGGGGGCTCTGGCATTCTTCCCTGGGGTCCACTATGCAGGTGATCCCCACATCTCCTTTCTTTTCTATAAAGCAGTAGCCCAAGGCTTGCATTTCACACAATCTGCTTGTCTGTGCATGTGTTGGTGGACATTTGGCTTTTTTACAATAAGCCAAGTTTTGTTATTCTAGTGTTCATTGGGATCCTTTTCTCTTGGGTAATTAAGAGTGTCAAGACCGATTCTGTGGACAGTGATTGTGTCTGTCTACCTCTTTTAGAAAACTGCTTCTAAAGATGCTTCCAAAGATGGCTGTGTCATTTATTCTTCTTCTACATATAATAAAGCACATATCTCTGCCTTATGGGGGTTAATAAAAGCAATGAATATCATCGCTAAATTTACACTAGAAAACTAAAATCTTTGCCTTTCTTTCTGCTTGAGAGTACAGATGCCCGTTGACTTCAATGCAGATCCTCATCAATCCATGGTAGGTTGAAAATACCCAAAGCTGAGAATGCCACTAACACCTCTCAGGGGCCCAGCCCCCAGTTTAGCCAGCCTGTCTTGAACATGCTTAGGCACTAACATTCACCTACTTTAACAAGAATCAAGTGTTGACTAGCTCTTGAAACTTACTGTACACTGGTCCCAGAAAACATGAGCAATCCAGCCCTGAGTCTGAGCCTTCTGGGTGTGGCTGTGGCTCCTTGCTGTGGCCCCACATCACAAAAGTGTGCAGCACACTGCCAGCTCAGAAGATGATCGATCAAATCAGGACTCAGAAATGCAAGTCGGAAAGTCAGAAGATCCCAAGTTGAACCACAAGGGCCCAACTGTGCTCTACCCTGTATCATAATGCGGAATCTGTCTCCTGTGTACTACAGAGGGACAGAAACAAATCCTCCCTCATTACCTTTACACTACTTGAGTTAAATGACTTAAGCATGGTTGAGTCATTTATGGGGAAAAATTGGTGGGGGGCGGTAAGATTTTTATTCCACAAAAAATAAAGTGGCAAGGCACCCTGGGACTGTAGGAAGTTTGTAGACACTCATGATTTTGTTGCTTTGGGTTATGATGAAGGCACATCTCAAAAGAATTAGGGCAGATTCTGTCTCCATGTTCTGCCCTAAATTCAAGCCATGTGTTCTTAATTTATACTGAAAAAAAAATGCAACTGCTCTGTTTCCAGCAGAAAAATTTCTCATAAAACATCTCCAGTATAAAATTACTTTTCTAGTTATAAGAATACCTGTCATATTTGTAGTATGTCATGGTCTTTTTTCAAATAAGTTAAGCTCTCCACAGTTTAAGCTGTATTTTTGTTATAATCTTGGAGAAACTAACTTCATGTTTTTCAACTAATGAAAGTACATTGGAAGAAATTGTCAGTTAAATATTTTGAAAATATTCCATTACTTAGCAGCTGTGCGATCTTATATAAACTACTTAATGATCTATTTTAGTATCGGTAAAGTGGGATTATACTTCCATACACCTCTCTTCCACTTGCCCCTTCAAGGATGAAGGAACTTTAAAAGTAATACTTATAAAGTATTTTGAAAAGTTCTGGTCATTTAATTAAGTACTCAGTTATTGTTAGCAAATATTATGTTTAAAGACCTCTAAAGAGATATGAGATAGTGCCATATAAGTTTGTACTGAGGATAATAAAACACACAAAGAGAAGTTTGTTCAGGAATCTCCCTGGCTTCCTCACCCGTGGATTCCTGGGAAAACCTGCTCTCTGCTCTCCTTAAGAGAGTCACATCTTCTGGATGCGCCTAGATTCCCAACTGCTAGAGCAGCTGCTTAGATTCTCAAAGAACTTCTGGGACGTGTTTGATGGTTCCTCAGATTCCCACCTCTGCCATCACTCAGGCACCAGGACGCTGCTGCTTGGAGTCCTTTCAGATTTATTCCATGCAGCGACTCTGAGAAACAAGCCTCTCCTACAGCCCGAGGTGACTTCAGGTGGCCTTGCTCTAGCCTCCGAACCTCTGGGACATTTGTAGCTTGTAAAGCTTCTTGATCTTTCTCCATAATATTAGACTGAATAATTAGAATATAATACTCTAGACTTGGATTAGAGTTTGATAGGTAATTATAAAACACAATACATTAACATTTTTAAAAAGGCCTTTAATACATATAAATGAGAGTTCAGATATATATAAAACTACCGTTATAGAAATGTCAACACTATGCCTATAGTCTATCATCTATCTATCTTTCTATCTACTGCTGCTTGGGTAGATACCCAGGGGTGCTCTACCACTGAGCTACACCCCTGGCCATTTTTATGTTTTATTGTAAAAGAGGATTTGCTAAGTTGCTTAGGCTGGCCTTGAACTTGTATTCCTCCTGCCCCAGCCTCAGTTGCTGTCAGGGTCTATATTTTAACTGAAAGAAGAAAAAAAAATGGGGCTGGGGTTGTGGCTTAGTGGTAGAGCGCTCACCTAGCAAGTGGGAGGCCCTGGTTTCGATCCTCAGCACCACATAAAAATAAATAGATAAAATAAAGGTATTGTGTCCTTCTACAACTAAAATAATCAACATTTTTAAAAAAACTGTGCAATAGCAGCATGAGACTGTGATATTACCGAATGATTTTGTTTTGTTATTTGGTGGGGATTGGGAAACAATGAGGTTGTTCAAAAACAATGAAAACAAAACTGCTGAACAGCTGTGGCTCCGAACCATTGCCCACCACTCTCTCCCCATCTCCTTGTTTCAGGGACCATCACACCTCAGAGTAGTAAAGACCAGTGTCCCCTCCCTCCCTTCTCCCTCTTGGCATGTCCCTAATACTAACTGTAAGGCGAATTTAACTTAAACTGAGAAAATGGAAGGATTCATACTGGCTTTTGAGGAGCACAGCAAAAATTTGATTCTGTGTGCTCCAGAGCAAGAAGGTATAAATGCATGAAATTAAGCATGTTTTATCACTTTATATTACTTGAGAAGTTTTAGAATAATTTCCTACAAAAGCAGCACTAACACTCACCAAGCTACATGCTATTTTCAGTTTTTTGAATGTTTTTTGTTAGCAGGAACCGGGTACTTCTCATTTTGCTTTCTTGGTGCTCCGCACTATGCTTGGCACTTAGTAGGTACTCATTTTACTGTTAAGTGAACACATGAAATAAACTCATGAGGGATGTAGCACATCAAATGACCCCTGATGATACTTTCCTGTGAAGAAATTAAGAAGCCATCTGCTATATTAGTATTCATGCTGGACTAAGAGAAGGCATGACAAAAGTATGGTGAGATTTATCCCTTGCTGTTTCCCTTAACATCACAATCTCAAATCACCCATGCTGTGACGAGGGACAGGTTGCCATCCTTTCCAAAGGCTAACTTGTATTCCATTGTCCGTGTCTTCTTCCTTCATTCCTCAGCTGATGGACAGTGGGCTGTTTCCATTCCTAAGCCTCTAAGAACAGCACAGCAACACAGGAAGCAGATGTCCCCTCCACATACTGATGTGCTTTCTTTGGACATGTAGCCAGAAGTTGCACAATTTTTAATTTTGCCAAACATCTCAACCGCTGTCCATAATGGCTACAATTCACATTCCCACCGATAGGAATTCCCTTTTCTCCACCTCTAAACCAGCACTTGTTATCTTTTGTCTTTTGATAATGTCATTCTTTCCTGGAATCATCTTGCTGTGGTTTGGATTTGCATTTCCCTGATATTAGTGATGTTGAGCATTTTTTCCATACACATGTTGACCATTTCTGTGTCTTTTGAGAAAGGTCTCTTTAGGTCTATTTTCCATTTTTAAATTAAGTTATTTGGGCTTTTGCTACCAAGGTTTTTGAATTCCTTAATATTCTGAATATAACCCTTGTTAATGTACATCTTGCAAATATTCTCTCCCCTTCTGTAGTGTTGCTTCACTCTCTTCTTTCTTTTGCTATAACGCTTTTTAGTTTGATATAATCTGTCCATTTTTGCTTTTGTTTCCTGTACTTTTGGGGTCTCATACAAAAAATCCTTGCCCATCACAACACTCCAAAGCATTTCCTCTGTCTTCTCATAGTTTTGGGTCCTGCATCACTGAGAGTGGATACTTGTAATGTGTGAGAGAGAGGGTATAGTTTCATTCTGCACGTGGGTATACAATTGTCCTGACAACATTCATTGGAAAGATTGTCCTTTTTCTGATGTTTGTTCTTAGCATTTTTGTCAAAAATCACCTGGCTGTAAGTGTGTGGCCTTACTTCTAGGCTCTGTGTTCTGTTTCACTGGTCTGTGCATCTGTTTCCCTGCCAACACCAGGCTGTTTTGATTTCTATAGCTTTGTAGTATATTTCTGGAATAACTTTCAGTTTACAGCTAGCAACTAGCAGCTGTGAGCAGCTCAGAGTGCTTGAAGAATCTACACTCATTCAGGCCTGTTAGGAAGGCCTGCAGGATGGGATGCTCTGCTCTAGCGAGCCGTCAGTGAAACCACATCCTGAGCACTTGTGGTTAGCATTGCAATCTGCCAGGCCAGGAAACCAATAGCCAGGAGCTTCAGGCATGGAATTCCTAACTTAGAAAGCCCTCCCCTAGGGACAAAGACCCTTCCTGATGATAGCAATATTTAGAGCATCCTCATAGTGAGGTTACATTAGGCATAAGATGATTGGCTTGTGGATATTATCTTGCTTGTGAATGATTGATGGGCATGCCCCACTCAAACCCTATAACAATTGTAAGCATTCCAAACGTAAACTGAGCTACTGCATGACGACCTGGGGTGGGTCTCCAGCAAGTTCTCTCACCAGCTTCAGGAGTCTGTGTGTTGATTCTGTGTCTCTACTCTCGTCCCCCACCCTCGACAAGGTAGCCAAGCAACTAACTGACCACATCAGTGACCAGAACCCCAGCAGTATATTTTGAAGTCAGGAGTATGATGCTTCTTATTTTGTTCCTTTTACTCAAAATTGTTTTTGGGAGTTTTTTGTGGTTCAATACAAATGTAAGGATTTTTTTCTAGTTCCATGAAGGATATCATCAGTATTTTGATAGGGACTGCACTAAATCTGTGGAACTACTTTGGGGAATTTGGACATTTTGGCAATATTGATTGTTCCGACCCATGAACACAAGATGTCTATCTTTCTGCATCCTCTTCAATTTCTTTAATCAGCTTTTTAAATTTTCATTATATAGTTCTCTTATCTCTTTAGTTAAATTTATTCCTGGTTATTTTTTGTAGTTATTGTAAGTGGAATGGCTTTCTTTATTTCTATTTTAGTTAATTTGCTCCTTGTATAGCAACACTGCTGATTCTTATGTGATGATTTTGTATCCTGCATTATTCTGAATTTATTTATTAGTTCTAATAGGCTTTCCATAGAGTTTTGGGGGGTTCTATATATAAGATCATGTCTGTGCTATCAGTGACCATTTGACTTTGTCTTTTCCAATGTGTACATCCTTTCTGTCTTTGGCTTGCCTGATTGATCTGGCTAGTACTTCGAGCACAGGGGTGAAAGTAGGTATCCTTATCTCACCTAGATCTTAGAAACAAAGCTTTTGGCTTTTCCTCATTCAGCAAATGTTAATGGTTGATTTATTATATGGCCTTTAAATTTTCTGGTCTTGGCAGGTTTACCCTATGCTTCTGCATACATTTTTTCCTCTCCTGCTCAATTCTTTGCTTGGCCAACTCCTTTAGATTCTTCAGATTTAGGTTAGACAGTGATTCCTACAGAAAGTTTTTCCTGATTAGCAAACTCTGGGTTTAGCACACTTCTAATTCTTCATACCTTGTTGTACCATAGAACCATTGTCTTACCACTTGTCTGTCTGCCACCCTGAGCTTCCTGTTCTGTGAAGGCAGAAACAGCTTACCTTGCTGGCTGCTCCAACTACTTAATACCAAATAATGTTAAATACGTAGAGATTTGTTAAATACGTACTTAGTGATTCACAAAGCTCTAAGCAGTGACTTGGCCATTCTGGTTCTTAATAGCTTTTAGTTGTTCTTTACTTCATAAACATTACTGTGCATCTGTCATGGAGAAGTAGGATGTTAGGCCACGGGGTTCATGGACTGAATGTTACGAAAATAACTTACAGAGACACACACCAAATGCTGAAAGAATTCTGAATAAGCAGTCAGCCTGCTAGACTTGGAGACCTCAAGGACAAATCTCCAAAGTCAGGGAAGTTGAGCCCACCAGGGCAAGAATGTTTCTGTCCTCTTCAATCACTGAATCACCAGAGCAGAAAATAAAGTTCAACACATCATAGTTCACTAAATCTCTTTTAAATAAAGAAGTAAATCATTTAAAAGTAAGAGGAGAAATTAGGATGATGTTCCCATTAACATATAAACTACTTTAAAATTATGAATGTCCAAAAACATTAGGATAAAAAAAGCTTAATTTAATAATATACATGCTTGAAGTCACCAGGTTAAAATACCTGACTATTTCTCTATTTTGCAACAGAACCAAATTCTTGCACCAGTTTTTAGATTATGGATCTATGTTATAAACACTATTGATTATGCTTGATGATATTGATTTTTTTAATCCTAACTTTAAAAGCTCTGTGAAAAAAGATATCTAATACCCTATTGATTAAAATCATTACTTTTGTTTGTTTATTACTGTCATTAAGGAATTATCAGGTTAATGTGAAAAAATGTAAGGGTTATTTTGCAGGAATTATGAACAGTGAGTCTAGGTTATATAAGTGAGAAGATTATTTTATAAAACAAAATGTAGAAAAAGAACATCTAACATAAGCAAACACACATGTATGCTCACATATATGCACCCAGCACACAGACTTAGAGATCACATGTAAAGATTCGCAGTTGGTAGTCAACAGCATTGCTTCTTGAACCGTCCAAACTCATACCATTTGGGTGAGGCAAAGCTTAAGCACATTCTCTATGGTTACACTAGCATACAACCGATATTTACCTTGTTGACTCCAGATCCCATAATATTTTTAGACACTTTTCTGGTCCCTAGTCCCCTGGAAACTTACCACATACATCTTCCCCATGGGCAGCTGTCTTTCAAGCTGAGATTGGGGAACTTCTCCCTCTATCCTGCTGAGAAGCCCTCTCAGCTGTTCAGTGAACAGTCCTGAGTGTAGAAGAGTCTAGTACTTCAGTGTAGAGACTGGCAAAACTCGGGCCTACGTGTTCCTGTTTGTGTGAGAGTGTGTGCTACCCAACTCCCTGCCCCAAATGACACCGCTGTTGACAGGTTTTAAAGGCTGTTTAAGCAGTCATTAAATCTTGCTGGGAAATTTCTGGGCCACTCCGTATCTCCAAATAAGAGTCCAGAGCTGGGAGCCACTGAATATTTTCTGGATGAAACAATTCACTGCCTTTGGTCTTGAGCACAAGCTTGGCTCGGGAAGGAAGAAGGTGGGAGGCATTTCCCTGATCCATGGTTGAGAACCCATATTCCCTGAAGTGAGGCAAGAAAAGAGCCATATGTGAGGGAGAGATTATAAAAAATCATCTTTTATTAAATGAGTTAGATTTTCAGGGTGTATTTTGTAGATTTTGTTTCAGTGATTTTGAAATGTGTCCTTGAACAAGTATAATTCTATTCCAACTATACACATGTGTTTGTACTTGGTATTTTGAAAAGATTATTAAGAACATTTGTTTCAAGGAATGGAGGTCTTCACAAAGATAGCAAGAAGTCCAAGAGGACATGGATAATTATATCAGATATTTTGTATGAATGAGTCTTATTTATAACGAGTTTCACAAGATAGTTAAAAATGCAGTTTCCCAAGTGCACTTTCTCATGGTTTCTGGAGATCAAATTCCAACTGCATTTCCCATGTTAATGTCCGTTTCAAGCCAATTTGCCAGGTGTTTCGACTATCCTCCAGGAAGTGACACTCATGCGGGACTCTGTGTGAACTTGGCTATTTTATGTGTAAGACACACACATGTTCATTATTTATTATTTGTCCTGCTGTATTTATTAAGATTGTAATGTTTGGGGGGAGGGATGAGTATGTCTGTTTCTCTTTCCACAAGCAAAGCCAGTTTCTGAACCACTCCCTCCCATTATTTATTCAACGCTATTATTTCAACATGAGGCAGAATGACAAGCAAGAATGAAACCCGTGGTTCCATAGCTTGAATTTTTAATTTTTCATTGATTTATCATATGATAACTACCATGTAGCTGGTCAGCCTATCACCAGGCTGATAGAAATATTACTAACATATTTTTAATCTAAGCACAGTGTATCAATTACTATACATCATGTAATGACTAAAAGGAGAAGAAAACATGGGGATTGAACATTTTTTGGGGCGTATACCTTCAGAACTTATTTCCAGTGTTGGAAAGCTTTACTATTTGTGGTAAAAATGTTTAAAGAAAGGACTGGGGCTGCAGCTCAGTAGTAAAGTGCTTGCTTCTCATGTGTGAGGCACTGGGTTTGATCTTTAGCACCACATAAAAATAAAGATACTGTGAGTTCACTTACAACTAAAAATATATGTGTTTTAGAAAAAGTGTTTAAAGAGAGAAAGTAATCCTGTGTGGGTCAATATCGCTGGGTTCCAAGTCATAATCCTTTTCTCAGCTGCTGAAACTAAGGGCAAAAGAACTCAGCATGACATTGAGTTTTTTTTCCTAGCTCACTGAAGTTCCCGCTCATCACTGTGGCTGTCCAGTTACTGTCTCACCAACAATCGCCCAGGTCTCCTTGCTATGAACTCTGCACCATTCAGTCCACCGTCTTCCCTCCCTGGTCTTCAGTTTTCAGTGACTTCATGGTCTTCCATTGGTAGCTGAGACTTTTTGTGGTAAATTCACCACCACATCCTCCTTCCGATGTCATGGTAGAGATTTGATGATGTCATTAATGAGATGCTTACAATCACAGCTCTGCAGTGGCTTGTGGCCACTTCTCTGCATCCTGGGCCCGCACCCGCTCACCTTAGTCATTACATCTGCACAGAGGAGACCTGGGAACCTCCCTCTGCCAGCAGCTTTTGACATTCAAGCGCTGCCTCCATGGGTAGGAGGGCCTGGCTGCAGTGGCCGCTGAGTGTCACCATGTCAGAGCTTCCAGGCTCACTTCAGGTCCACACCAGGATGTCACGAATCCAGGGCCAGGAGGGACGTCCAGGCCCAGCTCCCTCCAGCTGCTTTCTTCTCACCTTTCCATCCCCGACTTTCTAGCTTCAAGTCCCTTCACTGTGGCTGTCCTCTCTGAGTTTTTAAAAATTTCTGTATTCAAGTTTATTTGCAGCCACTTCTAACAAAATTCCTAAAAGGATCAGATCCTCCAGCCATTTCCTTGTAGCACAGGTGCCTTCAAAGCTAGTCCAGAGTCAACCGTTTTTTCTTTCCCCTTTCAATTGTCCCCCTCCTTTCCCTGGGCACTAAAGGACTTTGGAGAAGACGCTGAGATTGCCTCTCCATGTGCAATCCTAAATTCTGTTGACACTTCAAGATTTCCATCATGCCTTAGTTCCTCCGCCCCTCCTCACTCGCCTCTTTTGACCCCTCCTTCACTCTCTCACATCTCTGGCTGTAGGGTTATCCTTCCAGAAGAATTTCTTCCCCAAGAGCAGGGAGCCTGCAGGTGGTGTGACCACTTCCAACCCTGTACTTCTGCCCCTGCTCAGCCCTTCTGGCATCTGTCTGCCTCAGGAGAAACAAATGACCCTCTTCCTTTCCAAAACATAACCTTGGCCAGGTGCAGTGGTGCACGCCTGTAATCCCAGCAGCTCAGGAGGCTGAGGCAGGAGGATCGTGGGTTCAAAGCCAGCCTCAGCAATAAGTGAAGCACTTAGCAACTGTCTCTAAATAAAATACAAAATAGGGCTGGGGGTGTGGATCAGTGGTCGAGTGCCCCTGAGTTCAATCCCTGGTAGAAAGAAAGAAAGGAAGGAAGGAAGAAAGGAAGGAAGAAAGAAAAGGTAAAACAAAACATAACCCTTCCTTTGTGTTTTCAGGAACTAACCCGTGTAAACACGACAGAAGCATTCTGTGCCTCGAAACTAAAAAATTTCTTTCTCAACATATTTTCACATAAAACCAGCAAATGTCATTTCTTTCTCTTACTCTGCTCTGTAAAATTCTTTGCCTTGGGACTGGGGCTGGGGCTCAGTGGTAGAGCGCTCACCTTGCGCATGCAAGGTCCTGGATTCAATCCTCAGCACCACATAAAAATGAATGAATAAATAAAATAAATTTATTGTGTACAACTACAAAAAAATATTTTAAAAAAATTCTGTGCCTTGCCTGTTTCTCCTCCTCTCCCAGCTCTGGTTTCCTCCTGGACATGTAACTGCTATGAGTTTGCAGGAGCATGAACTTCAGGCAGGTGGACACTGGGCTTTTCTCATTGGCAGGACTTTGCAAAATGCCAGCCAATCAAATATTCACTGAGTCAACATATGCCATCATGCCCCGACACCTCCGGAAACTTCTCCTACGAGGGAAATGCCCCCCCACCCGGCAATGTGGTAGCATGAGAAGCTTCTGGGATTTTTTCCTACTTAAAATCCTCATTTTCTTGATTTCCTTGTCCATGCTCTGTGTGTTTTTCTCCTTTCTTTCTAAACACTGTGTCTTCTGCCTTGGGAACATTTCTTCTGCCTGCTCCCTCCATTTCAGTGAACATTCTCCTTTAGTTTTTATCCTTTTCCTGCGTGATTTTCTCTGACATATGAAGAATATAAATGTGTTAGCTTGACTGCACATCAAAGAACAAATCCCTATTTTCAAAGCCAGATTAATTAAGATAGTGCAATATTGACATCAGGTTAGACAAGTAGATCAATGGAACAGAATAGGGAGCAAATACATAGGTTCACCTGTATGAGGTTAAATGATTTTGAACAAAGTCCCCAATGCAGCTCAGCAGGTAGTCTTAAGAAAAGATGTTAGAACAGCTGGATCATCACATGAAATAAACACTAGCATTGACATCTACATAGTAATATACAAAATATTAACTTGAGATAGATTTTAAATAGAAAAGTTAAAACTGTTAAGTTTCTGAAAGAATGTATAGGAGCATGTCTTTGTGACCATGGGGAATGAATTTTTTTTAAGCAAAATTTAAAAATCACTAAATGTTAAAGAAAAAGTCAACTTGACTTCATAAAAATGTTTACTAATCTGCTTGTCACAATATATTTAGAGGCTCAGGTTTAGCTCTGTGGTACAGGGCATCCTTAGCACACAGGAGGCCCTGGGTTAGGGAGAAGGTGGTGTTAAGTGATAGAGCGTTTTCCCCAGCATGCTCTAGGCCCTGGGTTCCATCCCCAGCACCAAACACAGATACACACACCAAAAGATACATGAAGAAAATAAGACCTTTAGGCTCTGAGAAAATATTCTCCATATGTACATTCAACAAAAGATTTCTATAAATCAAGTGACTAAAAGAATTTAGACAAGATTTCAAAAAATAAGACACATAGATATATGGATGGTCAAAAATTACCTGAAAAATTGATCAACACAATAGGTTATTAAATATGAGAATTAAAATTACAATGAAATACTTCTACACACCTATTAAAATGGCTAAAGTTGAAAAGATTCATAGTGAGTACTATATGTTGGAGACGTATAAAGCAATTTTCTCTCTCAACTGTTTTTTTTTTTTTTTCCTGAGTGTGATATGGCACCAACACTATGAAAAACATGTTGGTAGCTCCTTATAAATTTAAACCTGCATTGATGTAGCAATTCCACTTCTAGGTATCTACTTAAAATAAATAAAAATATTTGTCTCCTCCTGAAATTTGTAAGAGAATATTCACTGTTCCTTTATTTATATAACAAAAAATTGAAAACAACCTAAATATCCAGCCAGAGAAAAACTGACAAAAATATTATTGCATGTTCATGCAATGGAATAATAACCAGCAATACAATAAAGAAGAATTTCTAACTCACATGCTTAATTGTAAAAAAAAAAAAAAAAAAAAAAATTCATGTTTGGTGAAAGAAGCCAAACTTAAAACCCTGGGCCCCGCACATGCTAGGCAAGTGCTCCACCGCAGAACTACACCCCCAGCCCATGATGGCGATGTTCTGAACATGTGGATGTACTTAGCAAAACTCCTAAACTCTGCACTTAAGAGCTCTGCATTGTACTCCATTTAATTATATCTTGATTAAAATTAATTAAAATACCAAATTTCCATGCCTCACCTCTCTCTTGAAGTCTACCTTTGTTAATGATTGGTTGAGTATCTTCACTCAGACATCTCTATTTCAAATATAAGATGTCAGATGTCATCAGTGTTTTCTTCCTGCTCTCAGCCCTTCCTCCCCTGCAGGTTCCACTCTAGGGTAAGAGCACCGCCATAGCCTTTCCACCTGTCCCCAGCTGCACTGTGCTCCAAGCTCCTGCTGATCTAGTGCCGCTGCTTCCCTCCACTCACCCTCAAGATCACCTTCTGGACCTCAGCAGCCACGAGGAGATGTTCTCCTACATTCTCGAGACCTGGGAGACGGAGGTCTGGCTGCACCTGCAGGTGGAGGGCAAGGCGGCCTGCAGCACAGGGGGACACTGCCAACTCGCCCCCTGGGAGAAACGCCTCCTCTGGAGTTCAAAAGCCACGGTGTCAAAGCACCGCAAGTTCTTTTGTACCTGTCATGAACCATCACCTGCAGGAAACCAGCATCACAGGAGAGCCTACAGGAGGTCCATTGAGATGACATGGGATCAGTCCAGGGCAGACTCGAAGAGCCGAGCCCGAAGAGAGTGCCTTTTAAGACCGTTGCAGAACAAAGCCAACACATCCCTGCTGGTTTCAACAGCTACCGGGTCATTCCTGGTGAAAACCCATTCTTGGTTGCTGCCCTGGACGCAGCGAGGACGGCATGACCCCACATGTGAGCCTCTTTAAGGATGGCTCACAAGTGGGAAGACGTTAACAATCTCAGCAGGTCCCTTGGCTCTCTCACCTGCCGGCACGACTGCTGCTGGTGATCCCTGCCACTCCAGACACTGTCATCTGCAGCTGGATTGTTTCCACCATGGTTTGTTTGGAGAGGAGGCATTGTTTCATCAAAAAATATATACAGCACATAAGTTATCTGAAAATAACGTACATATAAACAAACAAACAAAACCACCACCACCACCAAAAACAACAACGGGAGCGTCGCCACGGCGTCCGTGGGTCAGGCCTCGGGGTGTCAGGCCCACCCCTGCCTCCTTCTCCCTGACGCTGTCTGTTCTGCTCATTGTGACGGCTATGAGTCCTCCTCCAAGCCATCCCTTGCAGCTCCTCACCTTAGCGCCTCAGCCACTTAGAAAGCCCTGACGTGGATTTCATTTTTTGCATAAATGATGATGACATATTAGGGTACAGATTTCTTGTAATATGTTTAGTTTGGTGTTATGGTAATATCGGCCTTTGTTACTATTGTCTTTTTGTGTTTTATGTTGGAGCATTTTATATGATTCTATTTTTTTTCTTGTAGTTCTTTTCTTACTACTTTTAGTGATTGTCCATCTAAGACTCATCCAACTTCATATTCACATAACTCTATATTAATTTTCTGAGTGCAAAGACCTTATAGGACAAAATATTCTGATTCTTTCTTGTCCTTTGAATCACTGCCATCATTCATTTCACTTACACATAGTTGAATATATATGTTCACATACATAAGCATTCATAATCAAATACATTGTTTTAAAACTATATGTTGATGTTAGATTAACTAAGAAAAATAAATGTTTTTATTTTACTTTCACTTATTCATTCTCTAAGTCTCCTTTTTTCTTTATTTAGACCTGAATTTTTGGCCTGTATCACATTCCTTCTTTCTGGAAGAACTTCTTTGAACATTTCTTGCAAGATAGGTATACCAGCAACAAATACCCTCAATGTTTATTTATCTGAGAAAATAGTTCTTTTTAAGTTTTGAAAAAAATAATTCTATAGGCTAAAGAATTATGGGTTGATTTTTTTTCTCTGAACACTTTAAATATTTCACTCCACTTTCATCTTGCTTGCGTAGTTTCTGAAGAGAAGCTGCATTCATTTTTATATTTCCTCTCAATGGGTAAATTTTTTCCTCCCCTTTGGCTACTTTCAAGAATATTTCTTTTTTGGGGGGGTGGGTAGCGGGAAATTAATCCAGGGGCACTTGGCCACTGAGCCACATCCCCAGCCCTATTTTGTATTTTATTTAGAGACGGAGCCTCACTGAGTTGCTTAGCACCTAGATTTTGCTGAGTCTGGATTTGAACTCGTGATTCTCCTGCCTTTGCCTCCTGAGCTGCTGGAATTACAGGTGTGCGCAATGGTGCCTGACTAAGAATATTTGATTTCCTTCTGTTTATATGCCACAGTGTGGTTTTCTTTTATAAAGTTATCCTCGTTACTGTTCTCTTGATATATTGGACAATGAATAGTTTTATTAATTTTTTTGTTTGCTTAGAGTTAAGATATACCACAAGTAAGCATACATGCAGCCTGCACTGTGGTTCACCTGGACAGAGTTGAAGCAGATCAATCAGGATTACACTTTTTTCACATTATTACTTAACTTTCCCCTATGCTAATTCCATAGGTAGTAAGAAAGCCAGAACGAAGGATGGGCTGCAGTGTTAGAATGCACAGGGCAAAGCCAGAACAATTGCTCTTAAGGAATGTGAGAAGCAGAACATTAAAGTCACCAAGAAAACCTCATGGGCTGATATTGCGAATAGCTCCCAGAATCCATAAATGAACTTTGGCATGTCCTTTATGTCCCATGGGCTGGAAAGTCAGAATGCAAATTTTTCCAACTACATGGCTAGTGGATGCAGAGATGCAACTGAGGTTCTGCCAATGAGGTGCACCCATGTGAAGCAGAGAGTGTTTCCTGTGAGAGTGGTTCTTAGGGACAACACGTCTGTCACAGCTTTTGAGTAGTGGCAGCCATCAGGTTGTACCAGTGTCCCACTATTTCCTTGTCTCTAAATGGCAACCATGGTAGCATTACTTTGACACAACAACAGCTCTCTTATCCTCCCATCTGTAGCCCTTCCAAAATTCTACAAACATCTAGCCATCTGTAGAAAGAGTCTAAGGAACTTCTTTGTTAAATAATTCAGATGGATTTTATTTCCTGTATTCAATGTTTGACACATCTCATTCCAGATGGAGAAAAGGATTTTCTAGAGTTGATCTAGGTCAGAAAGGGTCCTTGGCAGGAATTAGACTAGAATTAAGCTCCTTCATTTTCTTTCAAATATCTTACATCTGCATATATTTAAAAATTGTGTAATATTGTAGAAAATGTATGCTTAGACTTACTTAGTAGATTTCCACTTGGATTCCAGATTTTCTTTGACTACGTGTTTGACCTTGAACAAGTCACTTGATTTCTTAGCATCACATAAAGTTGTTATACATTTTGAAATAATATTAAATTTCTTGACATCAAAGAAACTAAGAAATGATACGTGTTATGTTTCTCTTTTGCTTATCACATGAGTAATGTAAAAGATAATTATAACTTTCATGTTTAGAGATTCTAACTACAATATTCTCCTCTATGATGGTTGGTGTTCTTTCTTTTTTATTAGCAATTTCCTGCTTATCACTGAACTATCTGGAAGATTTTCGTATGTTTAAATGATGGTGTTCAATTGATGGTGTTCAGTTTTCTATTTCTTCCTCTCACTATTGAATTCTCTCTCTCTCTCTCTCTCTCTCTCTCTCTCTCTCTCTCTCTCTCCCCTACTTATAGCTGCTCAACTTCCACAGGGTACCATGCCAGCAGGCAGAAATGTCTTTCTTTATTAAAAATCATCTCCTTGGGGGCATTGGGAGGAGAGAGAGAGAGAGAGAGAGAGAGAGAGAGAGAGAGAGATCACTACTTCCAATTAACAGGGAACCTCCAATACTCAATCTCACTTCGTTTGATGTGTAGGTCTCTGAGAAACTGAAGTCACAATAGAAGTTTATGGAAAATCAACAAATAAGAAAAATACAGGTGAATTTTCTGCTTGCACATGGGTGAGCCTGTAGAGAGACAGCATAATCTGCGTAGAGGACAGGCATCCCTGAGTCTCCCTCAGGAGACTTCTTAAAGAGCAACAACTCTTCTCTCAGTAATCCCAGTGGATACAGTTTTATTTGCCCATTTTCTGTATTGGCTGGATGTGTTTCACACGCACATTGCATGCAAAACAAATATATTAGACACCAGAATAAAGTTTGATGTGGTGGATGGTCACACATCAGGCCTTTCTGGAATTAGTTCTGACTGAGTGAGGACCAAATTCATCTTCCCATCTCACACTGACTCTGGAGCCTGTATTGCTGCCTGTGGAAAGGCAGGCTGGGTTGTTCCAGCTCTTTCTCCTTTCTTCTCTGTCCCAGAGCATAGAGATGGATTTTCTTATATTTTCTTATATATGAAACCACTGTACTTAACACCCAGATCTCAGTGGGCCACAGACTTTACAGCTTCCTTCAGTCGATCTTCTGGCTTTGGACTTATGAACAATATGAATCCTAAAAGGTAGACAACTGGGCAAGAGACTGCTTTCCTGTTTCAGGGATCTTGTCCCATCTCTAGCCGTTAGTATGGCAATGTCTATTAGTGTTCAAAGAAGCACAGTATCAGTGACCATTAACTGACTGGATGGAATTTGACACACTGCCCAAACTGCACAGGACTCACACCCTCTGTCTTCTTCCTAAGGTGGTGGACTTGTGTGTATCTACATCTGAATGAGGTGAGAAATGTATTATTCAGGCAAGAAGAAAGATGTGTTTAGGAAGAGTTTTAATTTGGTCTGAGTCTTTTAGTATTTTCAAAGGTCTTTTCTCCACATCCTGCCGCCACCCAAGTATAAAAGAAACACATATTCATTCCAGAAAACATGAAAAAAGCAGCTTCTCTGTTAGGGGGTTTGACTGTTAAGAAAGATAAGCCGCATCCAACTGGTTTAAGCAAAATTTAATTTATTTAATGCATAGCCTATATGTCCCAGAATTGGTTTTGCAAACTAGGTTTAGAAAGTGAAAATGAATCCTAGAAGCCATAGGAGGTGGTGGAGCTGGAGCCTTAGCTACAGTGGGAGGAGTTTCTGCTCAGCTTCTGTCTTCTGTGGCCCATAGCTTGGAACTCTTTTTTTTTTTTTCTTTTCTTTTCTTTTCTTTTTTTTTTTTTTTTCTTCGTTAACTTATCAGGATGTGGAATCTTGTGAGAGGGTATCTGACTGGCTGGACTGAGGATATATGATTATTTCCTGCTTATTTATATTACTTAATTCCTGTAGAGAATGGAAGAAAACTGAAATTACCTGGTCACCCATGCATAAGGTAAGGACTTAAAATCAAATTTGGGTGTGGCAACCACACTCCTTGAGGATACCCATGAGTCATGATTTTTACCTCCAGGTATTTAGGCTATTAGCATAGGTCACTCTAACACTGAGCCAGAGCTCATTTGCACAACCAATGGATGATCGCACAGTAAAGGGTATGTGCCCTCTGAAGGCACTGTTCTTCTTTGATCTCTTTTGTTACCCACTCTTGAAGAAGTAGCTGTACTCTTACAAGATGTTCCAGCCAGATGTGGAGAAGCCCATGACAGAATAAACTGGGGTCTCCTCCAGCAGGGACCTACCAGCCGTGTGAGAGTCATCACTGTGGAAATACATGCCCCAGCTCCAGCCAAGCTTCCACATGAGAATTCAGCCTCAGTGGCACCAAAGATGCAGCCTCATGAAAGGCTCTGAGTCAGAACCTCTGCTGAGCCACTCCCAGAAAATCTACCCACAAACATTGTGAGACAAAATAAATATGTACTATTGCTTTAAGGAGCTGAGTTGGGAATGAGCTATTACCCAGCAAAATGTAACAAATATATTGTCCCACCCAGACCCCTGGAGAGCCTTTGAACTGTCTGTTGGGGGAGCTATTGTTCATGTCCCCACCTGTCATCTTCCCCAGAGAACTGTTCATAGTGCTGTATACTGTCTCCCCTGGAGGTATTTGGGAGACATGTCCTTCTTTATCTCCCACTCCCTGGCATGACATGCAGCCACATCTTAGGTATTTAGTCCAAAGATCTCTCTCCTTTATCTCAAAGAGGAAATGGCCCTGTGGTGCAGATCATACTCCAGAGCTCCCCAAAGAACAGGTGAGGTGACACTGCTCTTGAAAACACACCTTTTCTGTTTCTCTCTTTCTGCTTTAGTCAGCTTTGGTGTCACTGTGTTAAAAATACTCAACAAGTACAATTGTAGAGGAGGAAAAGTTTATTTAGGCTGGTGGTATCTGAGGACTCAGTCCATAGATGCCTGACTCCATTGATCTGGGCTCAAGGTGAGGCAGTACATCATGGCCGAATGGCCCACCAGAGGAAAGGTGCTCAGCTCATGGGGAGGTAAACAGAGAGTGGAGGAGAGATGGTGAGAGAGAGGAGAAGAGAGAGATGGAGAGAGGAAGGGGCCCACTGGAAGAAAACCCTTCCAGAACATGCCCCAAGGACCCACCTCCTTCAGCTATGCCCACCTGCATATAGCTACTACCCAGTCACTTCATTCAAATTGGATGTACTAATTAGGTTATAGCTCTCATAATCCAAATATTTTATCTCTGAACATTTCTGCATGAACAAGAGATTTTGGGGGACACTTCATACAGAAAACATAACATCTCCTATCTTGCTTTCTTCACTCACTGCTTGAGAACATATCCTCAGTACATAACTTCCCATCTCTGGTTCTGTTTATAGGAAACCTAAGATAGAATGTAGCTAGGAAGAAACAACAAATTCTGTAAGAAAATACCATGGATAGGGTTGATTAAACAATAAAATTTATTTCTCATGGTTCCGGAAGCTGGGAAATCCCAAATCAAATTGTCAGCATGGTTAGGTTCTGATGAGAGTTCTCTCCTGGCATGTAGATGACCTCCATGACCACTATGTTCTCATCTCAGAGAAAGAGGGCAAGAAAGCTATCTGGGGTCTTATAACTGTCATGACCTAATTACATTCCAAAGCCATTGCCTCCTAATATCATTGCATCAGGTGTTATGATTCCAACATATAAATTTTGGGAGGACACACACTTTACTTTCATAGTAAATGACAGGCAATCAAGCACAATGTTTAACCAATGCAGCCCACCCTTTTGCCAGCATATATATATATATATATATATATATATATATATATATATATATATATAAGTATACATATTTATACTTTTCAATGTGTTCTTCCCAAATAACCACATTTTTCTGTTCCAACAGAGACAGCCACCTTCTTCCTGAAGGGAAATAATCCATATCTAGTCAATGAATGTAATTAGCCACAAATGCATATACTTCCTGGGTCTTGTTTAGTCTTCTATTCTTTTGTGATCCTGTTTCAATTCCTTGTTGCTTATGAAATGATAAATGTAACCACCCTCATCTACCATTGTCAGCAAAAGAGAAGAGAGAGAGAGAATCAGCATTATTTAAAATATTTAATATTGTGACTAGGAAAATTGGAGCAATAATAACCTGATCTTGCTGGGAGCATCAATCGAGCACATGTATATTGATGCATTCATTTAACAAGTAGTTTTCGATCATCTACCAAGAGCCAGCACTGGGGCCAGGAGCTCTGGAGACACAACAGTGAATGAAGCAAAAATAGTTCCTGCCCACTTGGACCTTCTATTAAGTGAAGTTGAACATAAGTAACAAATCACAATCCTGAGGAAGGTTTTCGACAGATACACTGTCAGCTCTTCTCCTGTCCTGCTCACCTTGCTGATGCTTAGCTGTCTCCTACTTTCAGTCTTCCAGAATTCAGAGACTGTAAGGTGCCTTTTGTGACTGTCAAAGTCATTCTGAAGAGAGAGCCACATCCCAGTGCTAAGCAGCAAATGGAGGGAAGAGTTCAGTTTTCTCCACAGAGCATCAAGTTGGCACCATATTGGCTGAGTCTTGTTGTCATTTTGCCATGACTATAGGTTTATGGAAAAATGTTAAGCCCTACCAGGAGGCAGAGAGAAAGGCTTTTATCCTATACCTGACTGTAAATCCCATTGCTCCATGGGAAACCCCCACCCACTTAAATGTGCACAAACTTTCATTTCAATCACTTTGCAAGGTGTTGGCTTGGATTCCTGAGAAGCCTAGCAGGCAGCAGGTCCATGTCTGGCTGGGAAGAGCATGAGGAGAACACAAAAGAAGGAGGAGAATAAAGTAATGTATTTTGCCAATGAACTTGCAGACCCTGAACTTCATACAAAGGGGAAAGTTTAAAACAATGTATTTTGGTGGAATCTCTGTAGCCCGCACCTCACCTCCCCAGCATGCTTTCTCCCTAATGCCCATTCTCATTGCCATCTCTGCCCTTTACTACCTGGACCCTCTTGGCTGTCTTTGTCCTCCTCTTGGATCCACCAATCATCTGGACCACCAGTCTTAAGGCCTAGGCATGACATATGTATACCATGTGTAAACACCACTCACCATTAACAGCACCATCTAATGAGAATCAGGGTCACAAGGGTAAGCTTCAAAGTGGCTTAGGGATGGAAGTGCCTGGAATAAAAGCTGACTTGATGTCCCAATTAACACATTTCATAATTCTATTTCCTGCCCTTGCAGGTTTGCAGTCACCTCCCTCTAATTTCTGTGAGAGAGAGAGATGGGGTTGATAGAGAGGAAGGAACTTAGTAATGTGATAGTTTTGTGGATGACTTGATACACAGGCTTGAATTGTGCACATTAGGCAAATTAGGGAATGAAGGAGGAAGACAAAAAAGACAGAACGACAGTAGGAGAAAATGTCATCCCGAGTAAAAGTATTAATATAGACTGAGGCTTGGCTTGTGAGAGTGGCTGGAAAAATTGAGAGCAGAAAAACAACAGCCACATTGTCTTTTATTTCAGGGTGGAAGAGAGAAACTATTGCCAGACACTTTCTACTCTGCTGGGGACAAACCAGCTATGGGGCTGCTCAATAAGATAACGGGGTGGCCTCCACCTTGGCCCAACCTGTTTGTTGACTCTAGTGAAGGTCTTTGATGGAAATAAAGCTAAATACACAGAGAACCCGGGAAAGGTCAGCTTGGAAGACGTGGTGGTCTCTGAGAGTGTTCAAAGAACTTTGAAACGTATCTCTATGGACTGGGCAGCCTGAAAGCCCACCCTAGGATGGCTTCTTCCAGGGCTGCCTAGCCCCATCTTATTCACACAGGCAAGTGCTTGCAGAGGGCAAAGCAGGCCCTGCTGAACCCATTGGCACACACAGATTTTCAGAGGCCAGGGCCATGGGGAACAGAAGACCCCCCTCCGCCTGAGCCATCTCTGGCTTCATTTCCCTGCCTCCAGTTTCTCCCCAGCTTGTTTCTGTCCTCTGTTCAGCTTACACACACCTCTTTACTGATCTTTTCAAGCCATGAAATCCATCTGATCCCTTCTCACTTAAATATCTGTCATGGGTCCCCAGTCCTAAGTCTTGTCACCTGAGCATGGCATTCCAGATCTGTCATGACCACAAGAGCTTTCTCTGGAGCCCTGCCATCTTCCCCTCACATCTGAGACTTCCACCCAAGCCCAGGTTTCCCCAGCCTGCCAGTTCCTTTGCTTCTACATGGATGCACACGTGCTGTGGTACTGGGCCTTCCTTTGGCTTAGGTCTCCCCCACTCCTTTGTTTTTTTTCCAGTGGGCTCTCTGTCTACCCAGGTCAAGTCAGAGTTCACGAGGCCCCTTGCTTAAGCTTTTCCAGGCAATTAGGTTGCCTTTGCATGTTCCTGAGGACCTCTCTTTGAATCTCTGCATTCTCACAGTTCTCACTGCTTTGTAAACATTTGCCTGTGTGTCTGGTTTTCCTAGGGCTGCAGCTCCCAGAAGACAGAGAGAGGAGAGGACAAGTGGCTTCAGTTTCTGTATATCTGCAGTGTCTCACATAACATAGACCTTCAATCAATGAGCAGAGAAGAAAGAGAGGGAGAGAGTAAGAGACAGAGGAAAGAGTGTGCAGGAAGAAAGGGAAACATCTATAGCATTGTTATCTGTGTCACAATGCTATTGTCATTTAACATGGCCAGCCAGTTAAAGACAAGATGGGCCAAGTTCACTTTAGAACTCCCTCAATGTACAGATGTTAGCCAGGCTACATGATGCATTTAGTGACTGAGAGCTAACCTAGGCTTTGGAGATCCAGATCTCCAAAAGTTGAATCCCACTGAAGTCACTGCCACTGGTGAGGTCATGTGAGCTTCAGCTCTATTGTCAGCAAAATGGGAGGAAGGTATTGAGGATTCAACAAGGCAAAGTGCTTGAAGGACTTTGCCCAGAGCCTGGTAATAGCATGTGATCATTAAAAACTAACAGACTGGTCTCAGCCTGGGAAAGCTGCCATTATTACAGATCACCCATGGATGGCCTCTTACAAGCCTCTCCTGCCCAGAGTCTTCCCATGATCTAAACTTCTCATTCTCTTTGCTGCCTGAATAGACATGTCAGGGAATGGTCAATAGCCACTGGCATCTTGGTGATCAGGAAATATTGTCACTGTCACACTAATATCCACCAAAGCACCTTGGCTATATCATTGGCTTAGAAGCAGAAGACTTAGCAAGCATCCATAGATCTGAAAGCAGGAGGCTCAGTTCCTCCACTGTGATCTGTCAGCCTGGAGAACCCAGAATGGGTACTGAACCCATGCAGAGGGGCTTCCCATTAAGATAATACTGTGTTTTCCCCTCATGTTTGTAGGGTGTGGTGTCCCTTCCTGGATCAGCAGTGCCTCCTCCCAAGCCAGATGGTGCCTGTCTGTGTAAATGTTGGCAAAGCAGCCCAAGAAACTTGGTGGCATTTCCAGGTTCATTTGTTAAGACCTTCTTGGGAGTTGGGGAAGAAGGTGTACCGGTTTTCTCTTCATCACCAAAATACAACAGGAAGTCCAGAGATATTAGACCAGTCTCACTCTTGCAGGCTGTGCAGATCCAATTCAGGACAAAGGACATATTCCCCTGCACTCATGGTGTCAGAGAGATATTTTCAGCTCCAGCCCGCTCCAGGCACTGGCTTCCACTGAAGTGTCCCCTCTGCTCAAGGCTACATCTTCTTTCAAAACAGCAGGCCTCCAAAGACTGGTAAAGCCTGGTAATAATAACACAGACCATGGCCACAATCCGAGTGATGGCCCATCTTCAGACTCCTCACAGGGTTGGCTAATGGCTTTGTTCAGGTTCATCAGAGCCCAGTCTCTCTCACTATGATACTTGCTTTTTTGGGGGGTCCTGCTGTTAGGTACAGAAGCCAGGGCCTCATGCACATGGAAAGCACTCGGCCATTGAGTGACATCCTCAGCCTCCAGCCCCGATCCTTTTCCTCCCTCCCATCCCACTAAATGTCCTGAACATTGTCCATCCCAGAAGTTGCTTCCAGGGGAATCTGCAACCTCCAGCCCATACCAGGAGGAAGGGACCAAGGTGAGGCTAGAACACAAGAGCCAACACTCTTGATGAAGACATCTGTGGTCTATTTCTATGGTGTTGGGCCCTGAATCAGGATCTGGGAATGAAGTCCTTCACAGATGACCCTGTACTCCATGTCTTCAATATTTGAAAGGTTCCAGGTACCAGACTTATAATTACTGACAGGAGTGCTAACCTTACTTCAGGAAGAGAGGACAGGATGTTTGAGAAGTAGCTATTGAGCACCAAGTCAATCTAGGGGAACAGAGAAGCCTTGTCAGAGGCAGGGGTGGTTGAATCAGGACCAGGGAGAGTGAGGACAAAGTTAGTCAGGCCAAGCGAGGCAGGGGGAGAGAAAGGCTTGTTCCAAGAGCTAGAGGCATGATAGGTTGGAGCATTTGGATAGTCAGGAAAGTTCTGGATCCTCTCTGTGGGATGTGGCTTTCAAAGAAACTCACAGTTGATGACTTCCTCTTTCACACACTCACTGCTCCACCCAAGGAGTGGTGGGCTACATCTTCTGGCACTTTGTATCAAGTGGCTTCCTGGGCAACAGAATGCAGCAGAATTGACAAATTGCCAGTTTGGGGCCTCATTCTGAACAGGGTTGGCCCTTCCCACCATCTTTCTGGAAGCCAAGGTCATGCTGTGAAGAAACTCACACCATGACTGAACGATGAGACATCCATGAAGAAGGGGCAACCACATGGAAACACACCATGGGGTCAGGCAAGTGAGGGAGCCTCCTGGACTTTCTAGCCCAGTGGGACCTGGAAGGTCCCACCAGCTGAGGGCAGTGAGTGAACTCCACCAATGCCACATGGGACAAAACTGTCTAGCTATGCCTTACCTGAATCCCACCAATGTCACATGGGGCAGAACTGTCTAGCTGTGCCTTACCTGAATTCTGGACCCACTGAATTATGAGAAGCAATAATGTAAGAAATGATAAAGTTTGTTGTTTTCAGCCTTGAAAATTTAAGTTGTCTTGTTACACAGCAAGAGCTGACTGTAACATTCTCCTCTAGTGGGAAAACATTCCAGATACACATGCATACCCAATAGCTCAAATTTATTGAGTGCCAATACTGTGCCTGGCTTTGTCCCCAGTGTTGTTGATCATTTTCTGCAAGACATGTCAGGTCTTGATTTACATGTGCTTATACACCTAACCATATCATTAAAATTTAATCCAAATATTTTTTTTTTAAAGAAAGAGTGAGAGAGAGAGGGAGAGAGAGAGAGAATTTTTTAACATTTATTTTTTTTTTAGTACTTGGCGGACACAACATCTGTGTTTGTACGTGGTGCTGAGGATCGAACCCGGGCCGCACGCATGCCAGGCAAGCGCGCTACCGCTTGAGCCAATCCCCAGCCCTCCAAATATTTTAAATCCAGTTTTATCAGGATTTCCCCCTGCAATTAAAGTCTATCTTATTTGTGTATTTAAGCACTGATGGCCCTGGCTACAAAGTCACACAGCCTGTCTACTAATCCCTGCCAAGAAGCAAGAGAGGTGGGGTGTTGGCCTGGGTGGGTCAGAGTTTCAGCGGCCCTGCTGCTGCCTGGAGCCAGTGCCTAGGGAGTCAAGGCTCCCTGACCTGTCAGACCTGTCATCTGCAGCAGCCAGGCCTTGGCACAGCAGGGAGGCCTGCTGCAGAAGCTCATGCCATGCATAACTGCAGCTGGGCCCACAACCTCAATTTCCCACTACTCAACCTCCATTGAGAAAATGGAAGTGGGGCAGACATGAATGAATGGTGGGAATGTAGAATTGACCAATAGCATTAGATCATTTCCAAACCTGATTGGCCAAAGTCTGGACCAATAGCATTGGTACATTTCTCAAACCCTAATTAGCATAACTTTGAGCCAATCACAGTAACCCAAGGGCTATATAAGACCTCTTGCCAGACACACTTCGCAGAAGAGAACCCAAGACTAGGGCGGCGGCAGCGGCGAAGAAGAAGAAGAAGGCGGCGCCGCCGACGCCGACGCCGCCGCTGGCGGTGAAGAAGACGACGATGTCGACGGCGGCGGAGAAGAAGAAGACGAGGAGGACGGCGACGGCGGCGGCAGGGAAGAAAAAGAAGACGAAGAAGGCGGCGGCGGCAAAGAAGACGATGGCGGCAGGAAAGAAGACCCATTCTCACGCAGTGTGTTGAACTGAGAGTCTTCTACATTGATCTTCAACAAATACTTGCTCCATCTGGCCTGAGGATTCCATTCTTCGCGTTTGTGGGAGAAGACCTTTAAAAGAAAAAGACATTGAGGGTGAGTTGCTGGGATGTGCTGCTCTGCACAAAATACCTTTATTTTATTTATTTTTATGCGTTGCCTAAGATGGAACCCAGGGCCTAGCACGTGCCAGGTGAGAGCTCTACAGCTGAGCCACAACCCAAGCCCCCCACCCCCACCCCAAGTCTTGAACGTTCTTAGAGTGAGTTTTTGGTTTTTGTAGTTCTTGTTATTGACAAATCTAAAAGATGTTTTTGTCTTTCTTGTGAAAATTGTTTTTCTCAGAAGCCAATATATCTATGGTTGAGGTATCTGAAAGTTACGCTTCCGGATCCTGATGTAAGAAAACGTGGGGTAGCTAGTACTAAGTTCAGGAGGAACCAGGAAAAAATATGAAGGGAAGACAAAAAGAACCCCTGAAAAATGTAACCTGTCAGGTCTTGATTTACATGTGCTTATACACAAAAACAGGTTTTTCATCATATGATTAAAATTTAATCCAAATATTTCAAGTCTAGTTGTTTATCAGGATTTTTCCTCACAAGTTGAAGTATATCTTATTTGGCTTTGAACTTAAAATAGTCATTGAATAATTAATGTAATAACTAATTTTGCTAGAAATAATTTTAATATTTTCCTCCTTGTTTCATCTATCCATTTCATCATTTTCTTTCCATATCTTTTGCATTTTCCTTTACCTCTTATTTAGTTTATTATTCTGAGAACATGAAGGAATTTTTTTTTCATAAATTTGATTCAATTATCACATAAGGGTCTCATGAATAGGATATGCCATTCTGACCAAGATTAGATAATTTCAAAGATAAAATTATCCTGTGGCACCTGTGAGAAAGATAGATGTCTATGCAGTTTCTTAGTTTGCAGGATCTTGGCCTCTATTGTGTGTCCCCATAGAAAGTGATGAGGTATCATTTCTACCTCTTTCATTCAAAGACTGAGCAATATCCCCAGCCCTCAAGTTACTCAACATTAAAAGAGAATAAAATCATGGCATTTGCATGTAAATGGATGGAGTTGGACAATATCATGCTAAGTGAAATAAGTCAATCCCTAAAAACCAAAGGCAGAATATTCTGATAAGTGGATGCTGATCCATAGCAGAGAGGGGTTAGACATGGGAAAAATGGAGAAATATATTGTTTTTAACTTTAAAATACAATAATCCTTTGGTATTCATTCAATTTCTTTAATATATACAGTACCACTCAGATCATCTACTTATTTTTGTAGTAGGCATTTTGGTAGATTTTGTCTTTCAAGAAATTTTTCATCTAGGTTTTCAAATTTCTCATTATATAACTATTCATAATATTACTTTATTATCCTTCTAACATTCAGAGAATATTTAGGAATGGCCTCTTTTTCATTTCCAATATTAGTAATTTATGATTCCTCTCCTCTCCCCCGCCCCCCCGCCACTTTTAGCTACCTTGATTAGATTCTTACCAATTTTATCTTTTCAAAATACCATCTTTTTTTTTTATTCATTTTCTCTTTTGGTATCCTGTTCTCAATTTCATCGAGTTCTGCTCTAATTTTAATTATTTCTTTTTTTCCGTTTAAGATTCAGTCTGCTTTCCTTTTTCTGGTTTCCTAAGTGAAAAGCTTAGGTCATTTCAGATCTTTCTTCTTAAATATATGCATTCAACATTATCAATTTTCTGCTTTTTTAAATGTTCCCCACAAATTTTTATAGATTATTTTGAAATGCATTTAAATTTCTTATTTGTCTCATATGTCACTTCAGAAGTTTTGTTTTGTTTTTTTTGTTGTTGTTGTTTTTTTTACCCTTTCAGTATTCAGGGCTTTTTACTATCTTCCTATTGTCAGTTTCTAGTTTATTCATTGTGATCTGAGATTAGGCATTGTAATTTCTATTTGTTTGTTAAGGTATATTTTATGGTCCAGAAGGTGGTTTGATTTGGCTGGTGTTTCATGTGGGCTGGAGAGCAAAATGTATAATTGTATAGATGTAAATTAAATACAGCTAATTAGTATTAGCACAATGGTGTTAGACTAATTAAAAATAAGAAATCTGGTTTTGCATTTTGCTTTCACTTATTCTTTGTCTAATACTCATGTCTATGTAGATCTGTTTTCTGAGCTGTGTTATTTTCTTTTCCTCTGAGGCATTCCTTTTAATACTTCTTGCAGGGCAGATATACTGTCAAAGAATACCTCAATTATTGTTGACAAAATCTCCATCTCTGCTTCACATTTGAAGGATAATTTTACTGAATACAGAATTTTAAGTGGGTGGTTTTTATATTTCAATGCTTTAAATATTTTGCTGCATTTTTTTATTTGTAAGGTTTCTTAGCAATGTCTGATAAATTCCATGCTTGCTCCCAAAGAGCTAAGGTTTTTTTTTTTTTTTAAATAGAACTTCTTTCAATTTATTTTTCTTTATATTTGGTTATCCACAGTTTGAATATGGTATGCTTAAGGTATTGATATTTTTTTACATTTATACTGATTGATGTTTTATCAATTTATTTTTCTTTATATTTGGTTATCCACAGTTTGAATATGGTATGCTTAAGGTATTGATATTTTTTTACATTTATACTGATTGATGTTTTATTATGAGATTTCTATAAAGATCCGATGAACATGGTAAAAAAAATAATCAAATAGATATGGTCTATGATGGAACATGGACCATATGTAATTTGAAATGTTCCAATTACTACATATAAAATGCTTGAAATCATAGTAACTATGAGTGGTAATGGCTATATTAATTTGACCATGGTGATCAATACATGATACATGCATGATATGTGCACATATACGTGTGTATACATACAATCGTTTTGCATACCTGAATATATATATAGTTTTATGTGCTGATTAAACATTTTAAAGTAAAAAATAAAAATCAACAAATTTAATTTTAATAATGTAATTTGACTCAAATATAAAAATTATTATTTCAGTACATAATCGGAGTTTAATGACTAATTGTATCCCTCCTTTTATTTTAATTCTTTGGTACCTGTTGTTTATTTTGCATGTATAGTCCTTCTTAACTCATACTAGTCACATTTCAAGCATTCAATGATCATGTGTGGCCAGAAGTAACTATATTCAATAGTACAGATCTATACATTCTTATGTATTAAGAGTTCATAATACAAACATTATTTCAAAATGCCAATTAACTGGTATTTTCTTGCTATATTCCTTTGATTAAGTCAGGTTTGTGGGTGTTTACCAGGAAAATCTCAGATATAAAATCTCAGATATAAAGTGTCATTTTCATACATCCTATGAGTGGTACATATAGCTTTTTTGATGTAAAGGTATTGTTTTTTAAAAATCCTAATCCATTATTTAATATTTTGAAGAAAGTCACTGTACACAGTGGGAAGTTTTTGTTTAACTATAGATATGAAATTATAATTTGGATTTTTTTCTTGCAACACTTTAGATGTTTCATTGTACTCTTCATTTGCTTGCATATAATTTTAGAGGAAAGAAGAAATAAGTTCAAATAATTGGTCTGTTTTTTTTTTTTTTTTAAAGTTATGCTGAGGGTCAAACCCAAGGCCTCAGATATGCTAGGCATGTGTTCTCCCCAGTGAGCTATAATTCTTAACTCTACTCCAGTCCCTATAATTCTTAACTTTGTTCTCCATAGGTGCAGTATTTCTTCCATTAGACTTCTTTCAAGATTTTCTCTTTGTCTTGTTTTCTGTAGTTTGAGGTGGATATATGTAGGTGAAAATTTTTTGATATTGTATCTAGCTGCTGGAGTTAATCTCTGCTTATATATAAGAAAGAGAGAGACGGAGAGGGAGAATTTTTGAGATCTGATTTAGTCAGCAGTTTTGCAACTATGACCAAAAGATCTTAAAAGAACAATTAGTGGATTTGGGGGCTCACTGTCTCAGAGCTCTCAGTCCAGGGACAGCTGGCTTCGTTCCTCAGGTCTTGAGGTGAGGCAGGACATCATAGCAAAAGAGTGTGGCAGAGTGTAGTAGTAGCTCACATGATGAAAGCAGAGAGGAATGTCGGTAGCCAGATACAAAATAATATCCCACAGACATGTCCCCAGGGACCTGCCTCCTCCATCCATTCCCTACCTGCCTTCAGTTACCACCCAGTTAATCCCATCAATGGAATTAATCCATGGATTGGGTTAAGGCTCTCATATCCCAATCATTTCCTTTTTGCATTGTCTCACACATTAGCTTTTGGAGGACACCTCACATCCAAACCATAACAATTGCTGAGTTCACATCTCCATGCTCTGTCTGTTTTTGCATTTCTGTTGTCTGCCTTTTATACTAGAGCCTTTGATATATTTGAATCTGATTCTGCTACTTGCTTCTTCTCTTCACACTGTTATTTATTTCTTGTCTTAATCCTTATTATACACTTTTTTATTGAATGATGTATTGTTCATCAAAGTACATAAGGCAGATTAGTGTGAAAATTGTTGCTAGTCTGTCTCAGGCTTGGAATTTATTGAAGCTTTGTTCGCTGTCCATGCAAGGAGTTTAAGTTACTCCTTGGTTCTTACCTTCATATCCTGTCTTGATTTTGACCTCTTGAATATTCTTGTTCAGGGAGTCTGGATCTTTCAATCACTTAAGTTGTAGCCCACTATACTAGAGCTCTGTTGCTGTGATGGTAATGAATCCTTAATCTCAAAACTAAGTGCCAGTCATGAGTGTGTCCATATCCATGAAATCTGACCTTCACACTATTTTTTCTTCTCTAAAGTGAAATAGGAATGCTAAAGGGGCTGAATAGAGAGTGTGCTCCTCTTCTACCTGAGATTTTGTGGCAAAGACAGTTTTTCCATTTTTCTTTTCTGTTCTGTTCTAACCAACCCCCTGCCCTTCCAGTCCCTGAAGAGTAGACTGTTACGGAGAACACTCTAGGGTAATTTCACAAGGATTTTTCAAAATATTTTCCTGTCAGAGCCATGAAGGGATCTTCTTGGATATTTACCATGAGAACCTCATAGAAAACATAGAGGTACAACCCCAAACCTTCAGGCTGCAGCTCCCAGGAGTTAATCATCTCCTGATAGTTCACACTAAGCCTCCAGCAGTTTCTCAAAGTTGCTACTGAAATCTTTCCACCAGTTTATGGCTATAGTGACCTCTGCTTCAGATCTTGGGCAACAAAGTCTCTGTTGGGACTCTCTGAATCCCCGGCTTTTTCAGATTTTGGGGAGGCAGTTTGCCCTGGAAATTTGTTTTTCTGATGTGTATAAGAAAAATTATTGGAGTTTATTTGTTAGTAGTAATCTGCTTTTCCTTATGGTAATATAGGGATGACAAAATACAGGATCTTTGTATATAGGAACTGACATCTTTAGATTCATTAAAACCCTTATCTCCACTACTGAAATTTACATTGGTGGAAACATGCAGGGAGGACAGGTTTTTGTTTTTTTTAAACAAAAATCAAAAACTAATATTTAAGGGGAACAGATTTTTTTCCTTACTCTAATATAATGAGATAGGGAAATTGACAGAATAAGGTTGAATTTTCTCTTATGGAATTCTAATTAAATTCAGGAGGGTACATTCTTCAGATTTTTGTAGGTACAAGACAGAGTGTGAGCTGAAATTTATTTGACCCAAATTCTTTATATTTAATATAAAATTATGCATGTGTGGGTGTGTATGATCATTCTTAAGTCAGATGTTTATTACAATTATTTAGTATAGTTTAAAATTTTCTAATGATCATTTCACTTTCCAAGTTTGTAATTTTAAATTCAGGAAATTCACATCATTTAGAATATACTTTATAAAAGTATTCATCAAAATTAATCATAAATAAATGTATTGAAACCCTCAAACTGTTAAATTCCCTCAATTTTTTCCAAAGCAAACAAAAACAAAGAAATTACCTTTGGCCAAAAACTGAAAATGGAAAATTTTAACCAAAGTGGAATTATTTAAAATTCTCAAGTGTCCTCAAATCAAAGCTTATAGTGGAAACTCTTTCTCAAACTTAATTATATTGGTCATTCTCCCCAATGTTTATAATGGTTTATGATACCTAAACTGGATGCAAAAGCAAAGTACAAAATGTCAGGCCTCAAACCACATAAAGGCTCTTAATATTTAGGCTAATTTCTATTCCCCTTAAGGCATATGTTGTGAAATATGGACATCCTCTGCAAGTAACTGGCACGGCTATATCCCCAAATCCTGGGAGAATTATATAGAAGTTTCAAGAGTAAAGAATTACTCCTCTCTTCAATAACTAAAAGAATAAAATCTCGATTTTTCTTCATAAAAATTGGATGTGATTAAATATTTTTTATATTATGGGGTGCTTTAGTTTTGGAGATTGGATACTCTTGGGCCCATGTCGATGTGTGTAGTAAAGTATATAAATCAAGAGTTAATTATTGGCCCAAAGAAGAAATGGATGTAAAGTAGGGGAATATGTCCTTTACTCAACTATCACCATTCTTGAACCTTCTTGGTTCCAGTTGAGATGGACACTTGAGTGCAGAAATTAGTCTTCAAGCTGCAAGTACATTTGGTTTGTAAAAGAAAGAGGTTATTGGATTAGTAATCCATAGCCATTTGTCATGCAGCTATTATCTGCCAAACACCAACCTGGTTTTCTTCCCATCTTTGTCTTTAATTCAAGGGGATACATATTACCCTTCTTCTCTAAATGCTGTTGTTAACTGGTGGACTCTCTTCACTCATTGGGTATCTGTTCTAGTTGGGAGCAGAGATATCTGGGAAAAGGACTATAAAAAGGGAAATGGCCAATTCCAGGAGATAGAGGGCTCATTCTTCTTCCAGGGTCCCTTTCAAGGAAAGAAGCTGTTCAATCTAACTAGGCAGGCCTGCCTGGGGTTAACTCAGTCACTCAACATAGAAGGAAGACAATCACGTGATCACACCAGAACCCTCTTAGGGGTTGCCAGGGCACTATATCCACCCTGAGTCAATTTTAATAAACTCAAGATTGCAATGGCTTGCTGAAGTTTTGGAAGCCTTACAGTTGCTGTGATGTTTGGCTGGATTCTGTGGAATTTGGGCATGGATGTCTTCACTTCAGCTCTGAAGCAGAGTTCTGAACAGGAAAGCAAATCCCTTCTCTTATTGCAAGATTTTCAATCTCTCCTATAGTTTCTTCCCCTCCCCTGCTTTCTAGTACCTACATATCCACACAATATGGCTTGTTTGAGAGAGAAATTCCTGTGAGACATGTGATAATCAGTCGTCTTTTCCCCCGCAAATTTAGGACGCCTAGTTGATTATTCTGGAAGATCATCTCCTACTCTTTGCTTGGAAGCAATTAACATTTTCCTGTCCTTTGTCTGTCTAGAAGCATGAGAGATGCTGTCTTCATCCATTAGCTTGAGCACAATGGTGTTGCTTGTTTCTTTTCTACCTTGTGTACAACATCAATAGACAATGTGAAAATTTCATATATAAACAGGTCAACTGTGTATACATGATGGCTATTATGTTCCTTTATTTTGAAAAAGCATTTATTTTTAATACTATTGTTTCAGGAAGGGGTTACACTACCGGTTCCAAGATTCTAAATGAAGCTCTTCTTATCACATATAAATGTATAACGTGAATGAGAGGAGTTAAAGCACAATCAGCAAAATGAAGTCCAAATAAAAATAATGACAACATGAACCCTCCATGGGTTGAGTGGATTTTCCAGAAGTGATTCTAAAACTTCCGCCTGTTTCGCTTTCTGACTACCAAAGAGCTGACTAAATATATGTTTATAATTATATAAAATAGGGAAGCATGCCTACTTCTTAAGGGAGACAAAGATATGCTTTCATTTCCTGAACGAAATTTCTAAAAACACTACATACAGACACTATATATATATATATATATATAAAATCTTGAATCTTGACTAATTACATAGGAAAGTGAAAAGAATTTGAGGAAGTATGATTCTGTGGATGGAGACTTTGGCCATTATGTTTATTGGAGTTAACATCTGAGCATTTGAGCAACAATTTGTGGAAAATGTTCCTCAGGCATGGAAGAATTATTGGGAGCAATTAAAAGAACAAAATCAAAATCGAGGGTTGAAATTTTATTTCTGTAGGTACCTCTACACGTGACCTAAATGAAATTATTGTTTGCATTTCCTTATTTGTTTTCTATGTGCACTGCAATATAGGCTGCATGTGGATTTTATTTCACCTCTGTATATCTAATATCTAGAAATGTGTCTGTCACGTAACACATGCACAACAAATATAAGCTAATAGATATTTGAATGATTGCATTACCACATTAACACAGTAAGACTCAAGCTAAAATACCTAACACATGTTGGAGTGAGTTGCAGGTGAGACCGGAACTACTTCATCTTATTCCCAGGTATTCTAGCCTTTTTCAGTTACCATAATATAAAATATCATAGACTAGGTGGCTCAAGGAATAGAAAATTTATTTCTTCATAGTTCTAAAGTGTGAAAAGTCCAAGATCAATTTTCTTTTGGGTTTTTGGAAAGGCTCTCTTCCACAAGTACAGGGAGGCCTTGATGAGGACATCAATCCTACCATATCGAAGCCCCCATTTATATAACCTCATTTAACCTTAATTACTTCCTTATAGAACTTATCACAAAAATAAAAGTTTAATTTGGGGATTAGGGCTTCAATATATGAATTTTTGTGGGAAGAAATCAGTCTACAGGACCAGGTAATGTCAAAGAGAATGGACTCAATGTCATACTTGTGGTTTAGCAAATGGAAACACAAGGAGTCCAAGCCCATTTCTCAAATGAGGCAGGAAAAAAATAATACGTACAATAAAAATAGAGTTGCAGTGGGACATATTAGGAAACTGAATTTTAATCGTTGTAACCCTAGTATACTCTTAGCCAACATTCTTTTAAACTCGGGTTATATACTACATAATTAGTCTAGCGATACAATTGTCTCACTATAGTAAAAGATTTATGAGAGGAAGAATATATAATCCTTCCTTTATTTCCTTATTGTTCAATGTTAACACCTTCCAATGGTTAGCATATTTTGAGATTTAGAAAATGTTCTGAAAATTAAATGGGGCCATAAATTCGAAACAGGAAAAGCTACTATGGCCAACTCAAAATATTTGAAAGTCAAGAAAAGCATTAGAAAAGCTGAAAAACAATCCTGATTATTTCTGTCAATTAACATAATTTGCCTAAGGTCATTGCAAATCATATGACCTATCAAAATCTTTGGGCAATTCTACTACCTGCACTGAGCAATACAGTACACTCCTATAATTCATTCACTCCTGTAAAAACAACTTTGTTCTTCAATTAGCTTTTCCACAATACTCTCCTACTTTTTTCCTATACACTTTAAAAATCAACACACTTTTAAAAATCAACACTCTTTCCAAATCATCTCTTCCACTCTCTTCCACTCTGGGCCTTTAAATACCAGAAATGTGCTAATCCCTCTCAAGTTTACATCAGAATATCTCACCTCTACCTCAGTGTTCCATACCTGCCTTCTTACTCAGTACTTCTCTGGCTTTCAAATAGGCATCCAAATCTAGCAAGTTTCAAACTTAAGAATAAAGTCCAACATAAGCCAGCAGTCCTTGAAGTCCAAACCCACAGAATCACATCTCATCTCTCCTCATAAGAAACCACCTCTGCCATCTCTCATCTGGACTTTGGCAGTAGTCTCCTGGTTGATTCTGTCTCCTCCACACAGACGGCAGATACTTTTTGTTTCATGGGTTTATAAAAGAAAGTGAGATGGGAGGTGATGGATATCTTGTTCAGGTTATGCTGAGCCTGACAATTTTCCCATCATTCAGAGCAGAGAGCAACTATCCCATGCCTCAGAGGCCCTCATGTGCTACCTCCAGATTTGCTTTTCCTGAATGAAGAAGGGAGACAGAAGATATCAAAATGACTCTACTAGCCTTAGTATGTGCTTTGCTAATAGTGACCTCTGTGGGATCACGTTTTCATTTCTTAATTTCCTCTTGGCCCTCTTCTCCCATGTTGAAAATGAATTTATTGATACTCCCTTCACCTTGAGGTTGATATGAAGATTAAATGAGATTAAACTTCTCTGTAGTGCCTGACTTAACTCAGGTTGACTGTATGGTCATTTCTATTCATGGATTCTTTTATTTAGGTAAATTCCTTGGAGGTTTGCTGCCTCAAGCATCACGTATAAGTGAAATAGTTTAATTCCCAGGAATAATTTATCACCTCATCACCAGGTGCTTGTCATTCATCTTTTGTTGTGGTTTGGGTGTGAGGTGTCCCCCAGCTCACATGTGGAACAATGCAAGAAGGTTCAGAAGTGATTGGGTGGTAAGAGTCTTAATGATTTTATCCCCTGCTAGGGATTAACTGAGTGATAACTGAACTGGTAGGGGTGGGAATTAGGGAATGGATTTAGTGTCTATATTTATATCTGGAAAGTGGAGTCTGTCTCTTGGCTATCTGATCACCATGATGTGAGCTGCTTCGCTCTGCCACACTCTCCCATCATGATGTTCAGCTTCACTTTGCCTCCTGGGAAATGGAGCCAGCCTTCTATGAGTGAAGACCTCCAAAGCCATGAGCTTCTGAATAAGGTTTTCCTCTTCTGTAATTGTGTTGTTCAGGTCTTTTAATCACAGTAGCAAAAAAGCTGACTAAAACATTTTTTCTATTCCGTTGCAATGCTATCTGCCACCATGTAAGTGTGACTTAATGACCAAAGTATTGAAAAGACAGTAAAGAAAACGATATTATTTGTTTCTTAAGGAAGAAGGGACATTATCTCAGAAGAGATGTCAGACTTGAGAATGGAACACATTGGCCTTGCTGTTTCTAGGTTGGGTTACTGCATCTCCTTTGGGTGATATTTCCCAGAATCCAGTCCAGTGTTATACAGAGCTCAGATTTTTATCTCCTTACATTTCCAAAAATACTTAGACAGAAGACCATCTGGGAAGTTTTTTTTTTTTTTTCCTGACTTTGGTATCTTCATTAAGACTCCCAAAGACTCAAAGTTGGCTTCCAGCTGAACCAAAGCTGCAGGCATCCATCAATGCCTGGGACCTGAGTTTTTTTTTCCAGAAACAGAGGAGTTCTCCACCAGGTCTCAGGATGAGGGACAAGACACCTAGAAGGTCTAAAAGCAGCAGGACCTTCTCCTCCTTCATTGCTGTTCAGAGATTTCTGCATGGAAGTATTCCAATCATGCATTGTTTTATTGCTTCTCTACCAACTTCCTGTTCTCCAGCTTAATTCATGTGTAAATCACACGTAAAAGTTGTGTATATTTAAGGCAGGTAACATGATGTTTTGACTTGAGCATAAGTGGGAATGCTGGGTCGTATAATAGGCCTTTTTTTAAATTTCTTGAGGAACCTCCATACTGCTTCCCATTATGATTGTGCCAATTTACATTTCCACCAACAGGAAGCAAGTGTGAAACTGGTGAAAGCAGCTTCCTCATTCTTCTCAAACAGAATACTCTAAAGAGGTAGAGAAGGAGGTAAGAATGAAAGTCCACACAGAAATCCAGCACCATGGTGAAACTCCAGCTGCTTTGCCAGGACACAGTTCCCTCAAAATTTATTTTTTCCCCCAAATTGTATTTTTCCTTTTAAGTAAAGAGAATTATTTTGAGAATTAATGTTTTAACAGAAGAGAACATTGTGGGTGAAAGCAAGTCAGGGAGACCTGATAGTTGGGAGGCACCACCATTGAATAAGAACATGAGGTTCCTGAGTACTCCCTGTGGAAGCAGCCCCATCCAGCCTTTTGGACCAGAAAAGCAAAGCAGAATGACCAGGCCTAGCTAGGCACAGCACCCTCCACCAGCCATGAGCCAGCCAGGGTGTAGTGCTAGACCTGGATCCTTCATTTAGGGACCATCTGAGGAGCTACTGGGCAGTTTAGCAGGCCCATGCCCTCAACTCAAAGTTTTCAGAGGGTAGCATCAATCAAGGCCACTGCTACTTTCTTTCCTATCCTGAGGAGGATTTTTTCCCCTCATGTCTGTCTTTTTCTTAATGTTTTAAAATTTAGTTTGTAAAAGCATTATTATTACTAATTATCCCATAGTAATTGGACATATGTTGGTGTTATCCTAAGAAGTTAGAGCAGTAGAGTTCAATCAACATGTACAGGGTCAAAGACCTCCACTCTTTGCCTTGGTGAAGGGACTCATGTAGATGGAACTGTCCTCACAGGACTGGTGTTGATTAAAAAGTCCTCAAAGGATTGGGACAAATTAAAGTGGCCTTACTAGACTGGCATAGATTAACATGTCCTTATTGGATTTGTAAAGATTAAGGTGTCGTTATAGGATTGGTTTAGATTAATGTGGCCTCACAGGATTCATATTGATTAAACTGTCCTCACAGGATTGTATATATAAAAATGATCTTTCTACATTGGTATTGATTAAGCTGTCTTCACAGGGATAGGATCACATAACTTCTTGCAGTAGCCTTTTGTTTGAAGTGGAATGAGCCCTGTGCGTGTGAAGGGTTGATTCCTAGCCCCTCATAATACTTACTTTGAAGTCCTAACTGAGTAGCTCATAATATGCCCGTATTTGGAGACAGGGTTTTTTTTTTTTAAGTGATTATTAAATTTAATGAGGCTTTCTGGTGGCTCCATTCAGATGCAATCAGTGTCCTTAGGTGAGAAAACTGGGCACAGATTCCCAGAGGTACCAGTATACGGACATAGGGAGGGAGACCATCTGCAAGCTCAGAGAGAAGCCTCAGAGGGTACCAGCCCTGACCACACTGGTTGTCAGACTCTGTCTGGCAAGCCCTGTGTTGGGGCTACCTACCCAACATGTAGGTGGCTATCCTGCCTGTGTACTGGGAGATCTTCCCATATAATGTGGAGCAAAGTGCAGTGGCAGCTTGACCATTCTGACCACCTGTCTCTGACTCTCCATAATCCCTCCCCCAGTTTTGTACCTGAATTTTCCTCACCTCTTCTCCTGCCCTCAGCATCTCTTCCTGGCTTTCCAGATCAATCCTGAGGACAGCCCCTCTTGGAAACTTCCCTGATGATGGATACCCCAAAGTGTCATCTGGGAGCTCTGAGTAGCTCTTGTCCTGTCCCATTCTGGTTAGTGTAATGGAACTCCATCTCATCTTCCACACTCTAAGATTACTCAAAGTGACTTCTCCCCAATTCTGCCTAGAATTTTGCATCATATATGATTATATGGGCTGTCAGCAGCCTTTTGAATTACAGCCTGAGACCCTAGGCTCTGCTCCCTGAGGCTAATATTTGTGCACATGCTGAGTACCTCTGACTTTGGTCAGCTCAAGTGCAAGAGGATGACACTCCACCCCCCAATACTGAATGTCCTGACTTTCCATTTCGACTGAGTGAGAATTCAGTTCCAACAATATGATCTGTTTGACCTTAGATCTTTAAGCATATCTCAAGTCCTTTTTGAATTTCAAAATTCTAGAGTGACACAAGCACATTTAAATACCTTTCATAATTTTTAAAAAAATGTCTAAAGGATCACCTTTAAAGTAGTAGTAAATCTATGAATATGCTTAAATTCTCAGACATCAGTCTATGAAAATTTTTTCATTAAGCTGAATTTCTGAGAATGAGTCATTGTGACATTTTGTTTTGTCAACCACTTATTTATGAATGTGCAAAATCTGTGCACCCTCAGGAGCTCAGTGGCAGTGATGGAGAGCCACAAACCTCATCTCGGGGTAAGGGTCAAATATTTTGTCAGAAGAAATGACAATTTTTAGAGTTTGTCTTTTCAGGGTCTTGGGCAGAGTTAGCTCAGCATGCTTTGGTTTCCTGGATAGTGTCTGTCCCATGTGGCCATTAAGCTTGTGAATTGTGGCTGGGGAGACTTAGAAATAGACTTTTGGTTTTAATTATTTAGAATGAAAACAATTTCATGTGGCTGGTGGGTATTTCATAGGACTCTGGGGAGTTGAAGAGATTTGGACATCATGGATGCCTGCTTTCCTAAGAGAAGTCCCTGAGGGCCACCCAGGCCCTCATGGGGCAGGGATGTGGAATGGAGACACATGACTTAGGAGCTGAGAGAAACATGGAAGACAGAAGGACAGGACAGTACATTGTGCTGTGTGTTGCCAACCCAAAGCCATCTTCACTGTAGAGGTTGCTCTGTGGAAACAAGACCAGTCTGTCTGAGGTGGGGGTACAATAGATGCAGGGGAATGTGAGTGATGACCTCAAGGTCCTTTTGCTTCCTATGCTGGACAGGCAGTGGGTTCAGTCCTGAAATTTCTAGAACCCTGGAACTTCATCATCTGACTTCATCATGTCCATTTTGAGGAAAATGGACTAAAGTGCCCAGGATCTGTGGTCTCAAGGACATGTCAGATCCTCAACCACTAAAAATAGGCCCTTCTATGACTAAGGACATTGCCAGTAAGTGGTGTGAGGCCAGAGGCCTCTCAAGAGCAGTGATGGGCACCTTGGTTCCTTGAAAGTATGGCCATCGGGAAACCCACCAGGCTCAGAGCTTGGGAGTAAGACCTGAAGAAGCCACTGGAAGGCCTTATCCCCAAGAAGAATGTCATTCCTCTGATTATCCTGCAGCGCCGAGCACTGACAATGCCAGTTTCATTAGTGTGCCTGGCACAGCTCCTTAGGGAAGCAACCAGAGGTCAAAAAAGAGGTGAACTGGCAGAAGCAATCCCAGGGTAATGTCTGGTGTCCACAGGCATAGAAATAAAGCACAATGGATTCTTACTCTTATTTCACCTGTAAGAGAAAATGAATGAGGTGGAGGGAAAGGAGGAGGCAGGGGAGGAAGACAAGGAAGAGGAGGAAAGAAAGGTAAAAAGCCATAGGATAGAAGGAACAGAAGAGAAGGAGGAGGAACAGTAAGAGAAAGTGAGAGAAGATAAAAAAAGGAGGAGGAGGAGTGGAGGAGTGGAGGAGGAGGAGGAGGAGTGGAGGAGGAGGAGGAGGAGTGGAGGAGGAGGAGGAGGAGTGGAGGAGGAGGAGGAGGAGGAGTGGAGGAGGAGTGGAGGAGGAGTGGAGGAAGAGGAGGAGGAGGAGGAGTGGAGGAAGAGGAGGAGGAGTGGAGGAGGAGGAGGAGGAGGAGGAGGAGGAGGAGGAGGAGGAGGAGAATTATTCCACATTGTGGACTACAGCAAATCAGAGAGACCCACTCTTTGCAAAGCACAACCATTGCATAAGAATATGGGGTCCCTGAGTACTCCCTGTGGGAGGAGGAGGAGGAGGAGGAGGAGGAGGAGGAGGAGGAGGAGGAGGAGGAGGAGAATTATTCCACATTGTGGACTACAGCAAATCAGAGAGACCCACTCTTTGCAAAGCACAACCATTGCATAAGAATATGGGGTCCCTGATTACTCCCTGTGAGGAGAGGAGGAGGAGGAGGAGGAGGAGGAGGAGGAGGAGGAGGAGGAGGAGGAGGAGAATTATTCCACATTGTGGACTACAGCAAATCAGAGAGACCCACTCTTTGCAAAGCACAACCATTGCATAAGAATATGGGGTCCCTGAGTACTCCCTGTGAAAGGAACCCCACCCAGCCTGTCCTTTGGACCAGGGGAAAAAAAATGCTTGGGGAGGAGGTTTCATAGGTAGGCCTGGCTAAGCACAGCAACCTCGCCAGCTATGAGCTAGCCAGGGTGTGGCCAGTCCTGTCTCCTTTGCTTAGGGACCCTCGGTGTAGCTGCTGTCAGTGTAGAAGGCAGGTAACTCTGACTCATTTTATAGAGGGTGGCAGCAGTCAAGTCCACTGCTGTTATCTGAGATTCTCTTTCCTATTTTGGGGAGGATTGTTTCCCCTTAAGTCTGTTTTTCTTCCCCAGATCTTTAGTTGCAGATGGACACAATACATTTATTGTGTTTATTTAACATTTTTTTAAATGTGATGTTGATGATCGAACCCAGTGCCTCATGCATGCTAGGCAAGCACTCTACCACTGAGCCACTGCCCCATCCCAAGTTTGTCTTTTTCTTAACATCCTAAGTGAGTTTTTTAAATTTAACTTATTAAATTATGTCATTTCATTCCTAATTGTCACATAGTAATTGGACATATATGTTGGTATTATCCTGAGAAGTTAGAGCAGAACAGTTCAACCACGTACAGGGGACATGTCCTCCCCACTTTGTCTTGATGAAAGGACTCGTGTCAATGGGATTATCCTCCCTGGACTGGTGTTGATTAAAAAGTCCTCACAGGATTACAGATTCAATTATAGATTAAAGTTGCCTTACCAGATTTGTATTAAGTGGCCTTACTGGTTTGGTATAGATTAAATTTGCCTTATTGGATTGGTATTGATTAAAATCTCCTCACAGTATTGGCATAATTCAAAATGGCCTTACCATGTTGATATAGATTAAGCAATTTTCACATGGCTTGGATCATGTAACTTCTCACAGTGGCCCAGTGTTTGGAGAGGAATGAGCCCAATCTGTGTGATGGGCTAACTCCAGGCTCACAGTGCATATGTTGAAATCCTAACTCAGTAGCTCAGAATGTGACTATTTGGAGACAGGATCTCTACTTGCCCTGGAGTGAGTGCTGAACCTGTTTTCTGAGACCATAGCTGACCCAGGACTGTGTCAACACCCTACAAGGAGCCTCAGAGTCCAGCCTCTGGGAGGCCATCACACTTCTCACCTATGTCCTGGCATGCCCCAGGTAATCCTCAAGCCTGGAGGAAGAGGAGGGCACTAGTCCTGGCCTCCCAGGTTCCCTGAGCTCAGCAGGGTGTGTGGAGTTGGGGGAAAGCTATCTTCCTACTTTCTACAACTGCACTGGGCCCCTGTGACTCCACCAGGAAGTCTTTCCCAGAGTCAGGGCAGAGGGAGTGACTACTGTGTTTTAGGCTGCTATAGGGTGTGGCAGCTCTCAGCTCTCTCAGGAAACATTCAGAACCCTGGGCTCATCCCAGCCTCAGCCTGTGGCCTTTCCTGAAAATGGGAGGGTCTAGAGTTTTAGTAGGGTGAAGCCTGTGAGGAGCTGGTCAATTAGAGACAGGGACTGAGTGATGACCTCAAGGTCCTTTTGCTTCCTATGGTGGACAGTCAGTGGGTTCAGTCCTGAAATTTCCAGAATGCTGGAACTTCATCATCTACTTCCACAGTGTTGGTGCACTCCGGCCCTAGAGCTCCTCCCAAGGAGAGAAAGAGCATCCGTGGGCTTAGGCTCACCTCCAGAAGAGCAGGTGAAGAAAAGGAGACTCAGCTGAAAGCCTGTCACACCCAGGTCGCAGCTCAGGTTAGAGTGTGGCCTGCTGCTACCAGCCAGGCCTGCCCCCACCACTCCTGATGGTGGGGAGTCCTACTAGGACTATTTCTCACCTGACAACCTTAGGGAAAGAAATTCGGAGCAGTCTTCTACTGGATCTCCACTGCCAAGCACTGCTCAGCTCGGCTGCAGAAGTCTTTCTAAGAGGAGGAGAACGAATTTAATAGAAATGGCTAATTTTTCCTGCATTGGTGAAAGCCCCAGTTCGGTCCTGTGACTCAGTTAACAGCAAAAACTTGCTCCCGACTTCAGAAGCCTGAAAAATGTGAAGAGAACACAGATTCCAGTCTCACAGCTGCAGGGGAGACGCCTACCGCCAAGGACCACCAGGGATGCGCGAGGCAGGCTGAAGACGCTTGCCCACATGGAAGCCCTGCTCCACCAGAAGAACTCCAGGGTGACTTGTGTCCTCTCGAGCGAAGCGGGGAGGACGCGAGAGGGTCCCTTTGTGTACAAAGCGCAGGAAAAAGGCTCCCCTTCCTCAGTGCTGGACCCTGCCGTTGCCAGGTGCTTCACCTCCAAACTGAATTTTCAACCTGATTATAATGTGGAGAAATCTACAGAAGAAAAAAATGGGCACAGCATATAGCGGAAGTGCCACAAGGCAGGCTGCTCCAGGTGGCTCTAGTGAAGGCTTTCAGGACTACGCCCAGCCTCCTGAGGAATCCAAGGAAGGCGGGAAAGGCCAAAAGCCAAGGAGAACATTAGTCATGATGAGCAAGTCATCTGAGAAGCAAAATATCATCATTCAGGTGGTGGATAAATTGAAAGGCTTTTCCTTTGCGCCAGAGGTCCGTGCTGGCCAGGAAGATTCTGCGCACCCTGAACGTAATGCTGGGCATTTCACGTGGCGCTGGGTGCTCTCCTACGAGTGGGTCCTGTTGTCTTTGGAGATGGGTCCCTGGATTTCCGAGGAGCCGTTTGAACTTTTTAACCACTTTCCTGCAGCTCCTGTCTGTCGACTTGAGCGCCATTTGTCTCCTGAGCAGTACCGGGGAACCCTCTTTGCAGATCAGCCCATGATGTTCATCAAGCTGGGCAGCAGCCCACCAAGGGCCAAGCTGTGTGAGCTGGTCCTCCTGTGTGGAGACCAAGTCAGCCAGGCTTCTCGCCAGGCCAACATCATTGTCGGGCCCTATGCTAGGAAGAAGAAAGCAACAACCAAGTACCTATTGGAAAAATGGGTCTTAGATTCAATCACTCAGCACAAGGTCTGCGCCTTTGAAAACTACCTGTTGCTGTAGTGACGAAGACACCAGCCCATGGCATCTGAAGACAGCTTGCAAAGCTGCCCTGGGATGCTCAAGTGAGAAGCGGCCAGTGAAGAGAAGGAGCCCGACAGCACAGGTCTACCACGGGGTGAAATGCTGTCCCAAGTCTCACATGAGGGAGCTCATATTTCAGACAGGCATAGCCCATCTTGTCTGGGTCCTTTCTATATAAAGCTGTTCTTTTTATCTTAATAATAATCACGATAAAAGATAGCAGAATCTTGTCATTAAAATACTGTACTTTCAAATAAAGAGTGGAAATTATTTTTTAAAAAATTAAATAAATAAATAAATAAATAAATACTAAGAATAGAAATACTAAATACTCCAACCATCTTTCTGGATTCTCCCCCTTTTGAATAAATACATCCCAAGAAAACTTAGTAAGTAAAAATTCATTGTCTATTGTACAGGAGTAATGACTGCTGTATTTTTTTCACAATCACCATTGGCATATGTGATTGAGCTTTTAAAGGGTGTTTTTTTCTTTTCTTTTTTCTCTTTTTTAATGAGGTCACACAACTGGCCTGGCTCCTGTCTGTCTTGACTTGATGTTATGTGCACTTTGAGTGTAACCATTTATAAGACTATGTTGCTGGTGGGGCTGGGGAGTCAGGAAGGCCTTGGAGTATGTTCTTTACATGGGGTGCCTTGCTTCTTCACTCCAGTCTATGTATAAGAGAAATTTAACCTGAGTGAATTAAGGAAAGTGCATTTTGAAGGAATTTTATTTGTAACAACTGAAAACCTATAACAAAGCTACAAATATGTACTGGGTGACTGTCATTTTTCTAGTGTTTGAGGGCAGAAAATAAGAAATCCATGATCTATAAATCCTTCATGCTGGTAGAAATTATGTCAAACTAAAATAACAACACACTGCCTTAGAATTAGACCTTAAATTATTCATGTTGATTCATGTTTTCTTTCATTGCTTAACTCATTCAACAAATATTAAAAATGGTATCAGACTTCAGAGTAGGAACATTTGATTGGGATCAAAAGATTTAGATTTCTAGACTGAATCAAATCACTATTTGTGAGTGCTGGTGAGGATGTGGGGAAAAGGGTACACTTGTACATTGCTGGTGGGACTGCAAATTGGTGTGGCTAATTTGGAAAGAAGTATGAAGATTCCTTGGAAAGCTGGGAATGGAACCACCATTTGACCCAGCTATTCCCCTTCTCAGACTATTCCCTAAAGACCTTAAAAGAGCATACTATAGGGATACTGCTACATCAATGTTCATAGCAGCACAATTCACAATAGCTAGACTGTGGAACCCACCTATATGCCCTTCAATAGATGAATGGATAAAAAACTTGTGGTATTTATACACAGTGGAGTATTACTCTGCACTAAAAAATGAGAAAATCATGGCATTTGCAGGGAAATGGATGGCATTAGAGCAGATTATGCTAATGAAGCTAGCAAATACCTAAAAAAACAAATGCCAAATGTCTTCTTTGATATAAGGAGAGCAACTAAGAACAGAGCAGGGAGGAAGAGCACGAAAAGAAGATTAACATTAAACAGGGACGAGAGGTGGGAGGGAAAGAGAGAGAGAAGGGAAATTCCATGGAAATGGAAGGAGACCCTCATTGTTATACAAAATTACAAATAAGAGGAAGTGAGGGGAAAGGGAAAAAACAAGGGAGACAAATGAATTACAGTAGATGGGGTAGAGAGAGAAGATGGGAGGGGAGGGGAGGGGCGGGGGGATAGTAGAGGATAGGAAAGGCAACAGAATACAACAGACACTAGTATGGCAATATGTAAAAACGTGGATGTGTAACCGATGTGATTCTGCAATCTGTATATGGGCTAAAAATGGCAGTTCATAACCCACTTGAATCAAATGTATGAAATATGATATGTGAAGAACTATGTAATGTTTTGAACAACTAATAATAAAATTACTTGTTTTGTGTATTAAAAATCTACAAGTTTCTCACACACCTGTTAGTTCTGCTGACCTAGACTGAGCTCAGCTGGAAGGTTCTCTGTCCTTGCAGATTTTATGCATGACTGAATTCTGCCTGGGTGTTAGCGTATCTAACTTGGCTGCATTACAGACAACTGGTTAGCTACTAATTGGATGCTGGATGTTCCTAGAGGCTCAAGTATTAAAGGCAAGTTCCTCAGGGTGGTGCTATTAGGAAGTAGTGAAACCTTTAGTGGATGGGGCTTAGTGGGAAGTCCCTAGATCTTTGGGGTATACCATCAGAGAGGATTTTACGATCCTGATGTCTCTGTCTCACTCTCTCTGAATTCTGGCTCTGTGTATGACCATTTTCCTTCTACATATGCTCCTGGCAGGATGTGCCACCATAAACAACCCATAAACAACTGGGTCAATTCAGGCTTCATGACTTTGGACCTTCAAAACTGTGAGATAAATAAACCTCATCTCTTTATTAATTAGTTGCCTCAGGTGTTTTGAAGAAGAAATGTGAAGCTGACTAATACATGCCTTTTCTTTCACAGGCTGGATGTTTCATAGAGTAGTGGATTAACTGTAAAAGTGTCTTCTGTTTCCTATTCTTTCCAGTATCCAAGTTGTTTGCAGTGGGACTGTGGAATCCCTTTCATCAAGAGATAAAGTCAATTTTTCCATTTCCTAAATCTGGATAATGGAATGTGAGGAAGTGATGCTATATACTCTTCTGGCTGTTGAATACTCTTTATGCTCTCTCTTGCTTCTCTACTTTTATACACTTTCCAAACCAAGTCCACAGACCTATGTGAGCTGTTTTCTCAAAGCAGCAAAGCTACATAGCTGATCTCCAGTCAACCCATGGTTGATACATGGAATGAATCCCTGAGTCTAGCTCAAACCTGTCAAGCTGACTGGCTGAACCATGGATGTAAGTGAAATCAAGTGGCTTATTGTTATATGTTGCTGGGGTAATTTGTTTGATTGTTCCTTGTCAATCTTGTGCAACAATTAACTATTCTGTGTATGACTTTAGGAAAGTCATCAGCCTCATGACTTGTTGTTTCTGCCCTTGAACTGCATATGTCAATGGGAGAGGCTTGGGTGAAAAGTCTCATGATGTTCTCAGAGAAGGGTTAAGTGGGTATGTACATGTGTCTTGTGTGTCTGTGGGAGAGTATATTAGTGAAAGTGTATCACATTGTAAGGTGCCTGTTATCTACGCCTTATCATCAGAGATTTTAGTTAGCAGATGATGGGGGGAATAAGATAAACTTGTATGCCACTCCATCAACACCCATACTTATTAATTTGTCTCTACCTATATGTTTGAAGTTATTGCCCATTTAAGTTCTCTCTCTGAATGGATGAGACAAAAAAAATCGCAGAGGAAGAGGAGAAACCTTATATAGGCTGATTGACTAAAACAAACAAACATAAACTTCTCTGATTTGGCCTGTCTCCACTGCCTGCCATACCTTAAAAATACCAGATGTGTGAAAGCAGAAACCATAGATAATCTACACCTATACTTGAAAATCACATTCTTAAGAGAGACAACAATTCATTATGGCTCTGATTGGGTAAAAGGCTTGATTGTATGTTGATGATGGGTGCCACGTGTACCATGCAGAAAATATTTTTTTATGCATATGTCACGCAAATAGCCAGGGAAAAAGATCTCAACATCTTTTCCTTCTTAATACCCTGTCTTGTAATCTGGTCACTTGAGTTGCTCAGTGTTATTCCTTTTTGAACAATGATAGATACCATTTATATGTTGTTTTAGTAATGCATCAGCCATTTAAAAATGATAGTTATTATTATCTTAATTTTATGTAAGAAAGATAAATATCTTATTCATTATTTGTACTGTTAATCTGCTAGCAGATTCAGAGCTCAGATTCTAAGGTTGGTGCTCTTTAAATTTTATCAAGCTTGAACTCTACTTTCTGGATCAGGAGTAACTGTGCAAGAAAGTTAGTAGATTCTGGAAGGAAGACACCTTTAAAATAAACTCACTGCTTCAGGGATGTTGATGTTCAGAGGAGTGGATGATGATGGGTTTAAGACTATCAAATGCAGTTGTCCCCTGGATCAGCCAGAGACACTCAGTTCTGAGTAATGTGGAGGACAAAATTCATGACATCTGATAAAAACATAAATAGGGACTCTTTTAAAAATCCATAGTGAATTTGAGGCAAGAAGCATGATTTTGGGACACTTGTAACACAGATGGTGTTTCAGAGAGGGCAGAACAAGCCCTCTATCTCTTCCACCATGCTGTGGAGACACTGATTTCCTAACACCACCACTTTTTGATTTTGTGAGAAATGGAAACGTGCCCACAGTAAATCATGATGGGTTTGGAGTGATTATGACCAGTAACTTCAGACTGTTTATCTTTGATAGATTCTTGATTTTAGAGCTTTTCTGACAGTCAATAGTGATATGCTCAACATTTATTTTTGTTTCTTCTCATTCTAGACACATGATTCACTCTGAGTCTTTCTCCTTTGGAATGTATGTGTGGCCATATGATTTATTTCATCCAGTGTGATTGGAAGTGATATAAGCTAATTGGAAGTAATTTTGGAATTTAATGCTTATAAAGGTGGAAACAATAGTCTCATGTCTTCCTTCAGTTTTCTGAGGAAACCCATATGATTTCAGAGAGGAAATAATCCTTCATCCTGGATCTTGAGGGACAATTGACCAAACAGAAGTCCTGCAAAACTCAGATGGACATACAACAGAAGAAGAAATAAACCCTGTGGTTCTAACTCACCAAGATTTAAAGCTGTATGCTAAAGCAGCATTGCCTAGTCCATCTCCATTGATACAGAAACATACTGAGGTGATGCCTACCTTATTTATTCTTTCTGACTAAAATGATCATGATTCTTGAAGGTGTTGCAGCCAGCTTGACAAGAATGAGGACAGAAACCCAGGATGATATGGTTGTAGGTGGAAAAATAGGAAGTGTCTGAATTGCTGTTAACATCACTGAACAGATTTATCAATCCCAGTTTTAGCCTCTCTCTTGGGGAAAAAATTCTCTCATTTGCTTAATATTTTGTGACTAGAATTTTCCATTGTCACAGCAAAAAGAAAGCCTATCTATAGCATCTACATTGGTCAAGGGCCTGTTGGAAACTCTGTGTTTCATGGATACCAGGCAGCATCCTGAGCAGTTGTGGTTGGTGGAGCAGGGTCATACCTTGTGGAACAACAGTGGTACCCAGGATCAGGAACTAAGGTACCCAGACATAGGAGGCATTGTATGTGGTTGTCTTTGGTGTGAGTGAGTCCACATTGGTGAAGTTGGAGGAAATTAATTTAAATATTCTCTATCATGTTTTTGCCATTTGATAAAAGCAGTAGTTATGATTGGTGATGGTATGCTAATATTTCTGAAAACATAGTATTTCACCTAGTTCTTCACATATATGCACATTTTATGTATATCAATAACATAGTGTTTGGACCAAAAGGTCTATGATAGTCATTACTTTTATCAAAATAAGGTATTGTTCCTCATACTATTATTCTTTTTTAAATTTTATTTTTATTAATTTTAATCAGTTATACATGATAGCAGAACGCTTTTCAATTCATTGTTCACAAATGGAGCACAACTTTCATTTCTCTAGTTGTACACTATGTTGAGCTGTACCACATGTGCAGTCATACCTGTACCCAGGATAATGATGTTCATCTCATTCCACCATCTTTCCTATCCACATGTGTTCTTTCCTCCCATACCTCCCCTTAACCCAATCAAAGTTCCTCCATTCTTCCAACACAAACCCCCATTATGAATCAACATCCACTTATCAGAGTGAACATTCGCCTTTGGATTTTGGGATTGGCTTATTTTACTTAGCATGATAGTCTCCATCTATTTACCTGCAAATGCTATAATTTAATTCTGTTTCAATAATGAGTAATATTCCATTGTGTACATATTCTGTAATTTCTTTATACATTCATCTATTGAAAAGTATCTAGGTTGATTCACCATTTAGCTATTGTGAATTGTGCTATTATAAACACTGATTTTGCTGTGTCACTGTAGTATGCTGTTTTTAAGTCCTTTGAGAACACAGGAGTAGAATAGCTGGGTCAAATGGTGTTTCCACTCCAAGTTTTCTAAGATATCTCCATATTGCTTTCCCTGTTGGTTGCACCAGTTTGTCATCCCATCAGCAATGTATGAGTGTGCCTTTCCTCTGACATCCTTACCAACAGTTATTGTTGTTTTTTTTCTTTTTAAAAAAATCTATTTATTTATTTATTCTAATTAGGTATATATAACGGAAGAATACATTTTGACTCATTGTACACAATTGCAACACAACTTTTCTTTTCTCTGGTTGTACATGATGTAGCGTTGCACCATATGTGCAGTCACACATGTACCTAGAGTAATGATGTCCATCTCATTCCACCATATTTCCTGCTCCCATTCCCCCTCCTCTCTCCTCTCTCCACTTTTCCCAATCACAATTCCTCAATTTTTTCCATGCTCCCCCACTCTATGACTATGGATCAGCATTCACTTATCAGAGAGAACATTCATCTTTGTCTTTTGGGCATTGGCTTACTTTGCTTAGCATGATATTCTTCATCTCCATCCATTTACCTAACAATGCCATGATTCTATGCTCTTTTAAGGCTAAGTAATATTCCATTGTGTGTGTGTGTGTGTGTGTGTGTGTGTGTGTGTGTATATATATATATATATATATATATATATATATATATATATATATATAATCACAGTTTCTTTATCCATTCATCTACTGAAGTACATGTATGTTGGTTCCACAGTTTAACTATTGGGAATTGAATTGCTATAAACATTAATGTGGCTGTGTCACTGTAGTATGCTGTTTTTACATCCTTGAATATAGACCAAGGAGTGGGATAGCTGGGTCAAATGGTGGTTCTATTCCAAGGTTTCCAAGAAATCTCCATACTGCTTTCCAGATTGATTGCACCAATTTGCAGTCCCACCAGCAATGTGTGAGTATGCCTTTTCCCCTACATCCTCACCAACACTTATTTTTGTTTGTATTCTTGATAGCTGCTATTCGGACTGGAGTAAGATAAAATCTTAGAGTAGATTTGATTTGCATTTCTCTAATTACTAAAAATGTTGAACACTTTTTCATATATTTGTATCTCTTTTTCTGAAAAGTGTCTTTTCGGCTCCTTAGCCCATTTATTGATTGTTTTTTGTTTGTTTCTTTGTTTTTGAAGTTCTTTATATATGCTGGAGATTAGTGCTCTATCTGCCATGTGTGTGGCAAAAATTTGCTCCCCAGATGTAGGCCCTTTGTTCACCTCATTGTTTCTTTTGCAGAGAAGATGCATTTTAGTTTGAATACATCCCAGTTATTGATTCTTGATTTTATTAGGAATCTGGTTGAGGAAGTCAGTGCCTAATCCAAAGTGATGTAGATTTGGGCCTACTTTTTTCTCAGTTAGGCACAAGGTCTCTGATCAAATTTCTAGGTTTTTGATCCACTTTGGATTTTCATTTTGCTGCATATGGCATTTCAATTTTCTCAGCACCATTTGTTGAAGAGGCTATCTTTTCTCCAATGTATGTTTTTGACACCTTTGTCTAGTACAAGATAACTTTATTTATGTGTGTTTGTCTCTGTATCCTCTATTCTGTACCATTGGTCTGCATTTCTATTTTGGTGCCAATACCATGCCGTTTTGTTACTATAGTTTTGTAGTATAGTTTAATGTGTGGTATTGGGTTGCCTCCTGCTTCACTCTTCTTGCTAAGGATTGCTTTGGCCATTCTGGGTCTCTTATTTTTTCCAAATGGGTTTCATTATTGCTTTTTATATTTCTATAAAAATGACATTGAGATTTTAATTGGAATCACACTGAATCTTTATAGAGCTTTGGGTTGTATTGCCATTTTGACAATATTAATTTTGCCTATCCAAATGGTTGGGAGATCTGTACATCTTATAAATTGTTCTTTTATTTCTGTCTTTAGTGTTCTGTCTTTAGTTTCATTGTAGTAGTCTTTCACACCTTTTAAAAAATTGATTCCTGAGTATTTTACTATTTTTTGAGGCTATTGTGAAGGGACAGTTTTTCTAATTTGTCTTTCAGAGAATTCATCATTGATGTATAGAAATGAATTTGATTAATTGGTGTTGATTTTTATATCCTGTTACTTTGCCAAATTCATTTGTTAATTCTTGAAGTTTTCTGGTGGAGTTTTTTGGATCCTCTAAGTATAGAATCATGTTGGTGGGAAATAATGATAGTTTGAGTTCTTCTTTTACTATTCATATCCCTTTAATTTATTTAATCTCTCTAATTTCTCTGGCTAGAATTTCAAGGATTATGTTGAATAGATGCGGTGAAAGAGGGCATCCCTGTCTTGTTCCAGGTTTTATGAGGAATGCTTCAATTTTTCTTCATTTAGATTGATGTTGGCCTTGGGTTTAGCATAGATAGCTTTTACAATGTTGAGGTATGTTTCTACTGTGCCTTGTATTTCTAGTGTTTTGAACATGAAAGGCATCTGTATTTTGTCAAATGCTTTCTCTGCATCAATTGATATAATCATATGATTCTTATCTTTAAGTCTATTGATGTGATGAATTATGTCTATTATGTCTATTCCTGCATCCCTGGAATGAACCTCACTTGTTCATGGTTCACAATTTTTTAAATATGTTTTTACGCAATTTTCCAAAATTTTATTGAGAATTTTTGCACCTAGGTTCATCAGGGATAATGGTGTGAAATTTTCATTTCTTCATGTGTCTCTGCCTGGTTTTGGTATCAAGATGATACTAGCCTCATAGAATGAGTTTGGAAGGGTTCTCTCCTTTTCTAATTAATGAAATAATTTGAGAAGTAATGATATGAATTCAAACAATCTTTTATTAAATTTCCTCAAATTATAAACAATGGCTAGTAGTCACAATTGGCTAAGAAGAATGTTTCTTCTATCAGAAAATGTGGAAAGACTTATGATTTACTAGGAATTAGGCAGAGTGCACAAAAATGTCTTGTCTCAGTAGATGGGAATAATGAGCCCTGGTGTGTTGGTACTGTTCTGGTCACAGCAAACAAATATTAAACTCAAAATCTTTAACCTATTTCCAGGTTTATAAAATTTGAAATGTATGAAATCAATAAAAATGATAAGGTATGCAAATAGATAAGAAAATGTGATCTACGAGAGTATAAGGAACCATAGAACAAATGAAGTAGCCAAATATATGTGTAATTGGAATCCCTGAAGGAGAGGACAGAGAGGTGGAGCTTAAAAATAGTGGGCTGCTAAAAATCCTCCAAATTTGATGGAAATCATAAAGTTACATATCCACAAAACTCAATGACTTCAAGCACAAGAAACATGAAGAGAAGTAAACCAATGTGTATTGTAACAGTGTGCTCAAAACTAATGTTAAAGTCGAAAAAAAATCTTAAAAGCAACAAACAAAACAGAACAACAATGGAAAGGAATAAGTAAATAAATACACAGATAAGCACAACTTGCCAGCCTAGAATTTTATACTCAGTGAAAATATCTTTAAAATATGAAGCTAAACAGTTGTCAGATATACAATAGAAGAAATATGTATATATTCATAGATAAATGGGAAATGATTTTTTAGGAGAATTGACTCACTTACATAGAAGGCTGAATCCTATCCCATGTCGAGTCATCCAAAAGTTAGAAATCCAGAGATTTTGAAAGTATGGCACATTCCAGAACCAAAAGCTTCATACTCAGGGAAGCTGTTAATGTAAATGCCCAATCTAAGGTCCAAAGTCTAAGAAATTGGGGCATTGCCACTGTAAGTACTGGAGTCCAAAGACCAGAGAGCCTGGAATTCTGGTGTCCAAGGACAAGAGAAGTCTTATCTCAGGGACAGAACAAGTTTTTCCACTGCAATTGTTTTTTCTCTTTTTTCAGCAGCCAACTGGATAACACTTGGCCACAATGGTAGTGTATTTCCCACACTTAGACCACCCACTCATTTGCCAGTCTCCTGAAAATACACTATCACAGACACATCCAGAAATAATACTTAACCAGCATTCTGTCTAAATTTTCCTTAACACAGGAAGTTGACACCTAAAACATACCATAAAATAGACCATTTAATACTTATGAATACATAAGAAAAGTAAAAAATCCTAAAAAAAAAAACAAAAAACAGTGTCCTTCTGGTCTGAGTTAGAACCTGAACTTGTACTTCCAACTGGCAGGAGTGAGGTGATGCCCCTCTACTCCTTCTACAGCTATGTTAGAGAAAGATCACCAAAAAGATGATATGAGTAAGACTGAGAATCTCATTCCACATAAAGAAAAAAAATCATATGTGAAAATATAACCAGGTATGTTTTGCTTTCAATAGAGATTATTCATCAAATCAACAACCTGGAAGACCTCAAGCTGAATAATACTAAGATCATGAATGGATGAAGAGGGGGTAAGAATCATAGGACTAAGATTTTAAAGTAAGCATGATAAATATACTTCACAGTCTTATGAATACTTCCGAGACAAGTAAAAGAGAAAAATTCTCAAAAAACAAAAATTGTGTTAGCCAAGAAATAGAGATACAACGATGAACCAATTGGGCACTTTAAAATTGATATATAGTTACTGAGGAAGAAACTCAGCAGATAGACACAATTAGAAATTACCCAGTCTGCAAACCAGGGGAAAATGAGACTGACAAAATTGAACTTGGAAGCTCAGGGATTTTTAGGACATAACAAAGGATCTATTGTCTTTGTCATCAGAGCCCTGGAAAAAGGACAAAAAGAATGGACAGAAGAAACCTGAGGTGGTTGTGTGTGTGTTTTTTTGTTTTGTTTTGTTTTGTTTAGTTTTGTTTTGGCAAAGAACATATGCCTGCAGATTTAAGAATTTCAGTAAATAGAATAACCTCAAAGAAATTCTCTCCATAGCCTATCATATGAAAAGTATGAAAACTAAGGACAGAGAAAAAATTTTTAAAACCAGGGAAATACAAATGAGGGGTTACCTGTAAGTGAAAAAATGTAAAGGTCAACAGATTTCTTATCAGAGACAGGAAGTCAGAAGAGAGTGACACGGTATTTTTCATTGCTGAAGGAAAGACTTGCCATATAATACCCAATGAGAATATGCTTTAGAAATAAAGAGGAAATCATGACATTTTCTGATGAAAGAAAACAAAGAGACTTTGTTGCTGAAAGCTCTACCTCAAAATAATGGCTAAAGGAAGTGCTAAAATTAGGAAATGATAAAAAAAAAAAAGAAATGTTGGCACATTAGAAAGGAAGAAAGAATACAAGAAAGAGAAAGAGTTAATGAGTCAATATAGTTGATTTTCTTCTCTTGAGTTTTCATAATTATTTTTGATAGTCAAAGCAAAAATTTTAACACTGATGCAGATCTCATGGGTGTGGAGAAAATATGTAAGGTGACTATTGCACTTAGGGAGGGTGAAAGAGCACAGTGGTAATTTTCCATACTTTACTCAAACTGCTGATGTTATTTCCAAACACCAGTGAGGATGTGCAGAACTGGATCTCTTATATCATGTTGGTGCACATTTAAAACTCTAGGGCCACTCTGGAAAATCATATGATGGTTTCTTTAAAACACAAACATATATTTTTCATTCAACTTAATATTGTGGCATACTTCTCTTAAAGAAATAAAAACTTCTGTTCATACAAAAACATGTAAATGAATGATAATAACAGCTTTACTTAAGATTGCTCAAAATGAAAGACAACCCATGCATCCTGCAATAGGTGAGCATTTAGAAATCATGCTGCACCAGTAGCACAGCACACGACCCAGGTATCCAAAGCACGGAGCATACAACAGCATGATTGGTTCTCCAAGTCATGAGGCTGAGTGGGGAAAGCCCATATTAAGATGCACATAGGACTTCATTTATGTGACATTCTCAGTGCAAGGGAACACTTAATGTGGAGAATAAATTCTTTTTTTCCAGGTATTATGGATGCCTAAGTGCGGAGAGATGGGTGAAGTGCAATGGCTGTGGCAGTTAAGAAGTAACACAAGAAAACAGAAATATTCTGCTTAGAGCAGAGAGACAAAACAACACAGGATAGATCTTGAAGTGGTAGGACAGTTCTCTATCTCAATTGCTATGGGTGGAACTTGAATCCACATGTGGCATACAATGACATAGAACTGCGCACATGCATTTTATCAATGCCAATATCCTGGTTTTGATTTTGTGTTATAGCTATGTTAAACTGGATGGAACTCAGTATGGGGTATGTGGAACTGCTAACAACTTCATGAAAATTTATAGTTACTCACCCTCCCCCCACAAAAGTTAAAAAAAAAACTTAAATTCAGAAGAAAATTGTCCTTAGTATAATAAAATTCTTTTGAAATAAAACAGACATAGGCTATCTGATACACAACAAAATAAATTTGATTATATTAAAAATGAAAATATATATTACTTAACCATGAGAATACAAGTTAAAATCTGGAAAAGATATTCTCAATAAATACAATTGATGAAAGCAATTAGTATTCAGAAGAGATTTTTAAAATTTCTGAACATCACTATGGAAAGTACAAGCCACCCAATTAAAAAGTGGGAAAATCTGTGAATAGTAAGCCCAGAGAAGATAATATGACTATTTCTAATAAATGTCTGAAAAAAGCAACAGCAATGGAGATAGAGGAAATGCAAATCAAAATCATAATATGATGCCATTTTGTATTTATTTGATTGGCAAAATCTGGAATATATCCCTTTATCAAAGACCAGGAAGATAATATTATGCACTGCTCTTAGATTTGTACATTATTGAAGCATACCCTAAGACACGACTTTGTTACTGGCCATGTACACATCCCATTATACAGGAAACTACACTACTTAAGGGAAAGTCTTGTACACAATACAATGCATGAAAAAATACATAGCAGTACTGACACTGATAGAGAAATGCTGGAAGTATGAGGGGTTAGGGGAGAGAACAGCTCTTTGAAGTGAATTGAGAGGGGAAAGACTAGGATCATAGAAGATTATTGAAGGCTATCCCTAAACTGGTTGAAGACTGGTCAACATGAAATCAAACCAAAGGAATATTTTATTTCTGGTGCATAGCAGCTTTTTAAAAAAAAAAAAAATCTTATTTATTCAAACGCAATCTGAAAGAGGGCATACTCACAGAGGCCTGATTACCTGAGAAGGTGGGCCCAGAAGCTCTCCACTCAGACTTCCTGGAGAGATGATCCAATCATCAATTGGATTTGGGATCATCATCTGAGGTAACTAAGTAAGGTTTTAAATTTAAAAAGTAGTCATAAAATTGAGAAAAGCACTTCAGAAGAAGAGCTTCAGTGAGGAAAAAGCCTTCCTCCAGCGTGGTGTGAATTTGGCAGCATCATTTCAGTTCTGTTCTGGGTGCATTCTTCCCTGCTTGAGGCTGTCAGTACATTAAGCGAGCACACAGGATGGCCACAAGTGATCCAGGATTGTTAAGGGAGGGGTCTGGAAGCCTCAAGTGGAGGCAGGAGTCACTTGTAAAATGGAAATGCTGAGTGTGGTTTGACACATCAATGGGTGTCCTAGGGTTGAGCTTCCTTTTTTCTTTAGCTTTTGATTAATTCACTTCATTCTAGATAATAGTATAGTGTAAACCTGATAACATTACAATAATGTATTAGTTCAGTTCAACAATGCAATGTGTAAGAGGTGCCTTTGTCCCCCACTTGCCCATTTTCCTGCCCTGATTGTTCCCCTCACACATCCGTCATCCTCACATCTCTAAAGCAGGATATTTTATTCTATCTTTTAAAAATTATTTTGTGGGCATGTTGATCATAAGCTGTATTTTGTCATCCTTCCCCTTCAGTCTTTGACTTAGCCCCTATCCCATATTGTGCTAGGTAAATCTTACATGAATGGAACAATAAGTGAAACTGAAACCTCACCCCTGAGGACTAACAACCAGTTTTTAACAGGCTTCTGTCTTATTTATTTATTTATTTATTTTTAAGAGAGAGTGAGAGAGGGGGAGAGAGAGAATTTTAATATTTGTTTTATAGTTTTCAGCGGACATAACATCTTTATTTGTATGTGGTGCTGAGGATCGAACCCGGGCCACACGCATGCCAGGTGGGCATGCTATCACTTGAGCCACATCCCCAGCCCCAGGCTTCTGACTTAAGAAAGCTCCCTTTTCTGTCTTGTTCAAGGCCATGCTTTTAAGCATCTCTTTATACCATTGTTCTCCCACAAAGCCTTACAGAGGGGAAGGTAGGAGGTTAGGCAATCAATACTTTCTTTGCTCCAATGAAAATATTAGATTTTCCCTGGCCTCAGAGGCAGCCCTATGATGTCTTGTTCACCCCACACTATCACCAGGCATGGGAAGTGCAAGTATGGACAGAGCATCTTGCGTTCACTGCATTCATTCAACAAGCTATTTCCATGGCCCATGCTGGGTTCTAAGACTACAAAGCTGAACAGTGGTCATCTTCCCACTGAGGCCCGCTCAGCTCTTCCTACAAAGCAATGCCGTATTCCTCATAGAGACCACCAGAAACTATGAGAGTACAAGGGAGGGGCCAATAGGGGCAAACACTGTGACAGATTGGGAGATTTTTTAAATTGTTCTAATTGTTATACATCACAGTGAAATGCATTTTGACACATTGTACATAGCACACAACTTCTCATTCCTCTGACTGTACATGGTGCAGAGTCACACCAGTCATGTAATCATACAAGTATATAGGGTCAGGTGGGGATTTTAAACTTAATTTTTAATTGTTAAAATTTACTTATAATTGAAAATTACTAATTGTGTGTATTTATGCGGTACAAATATGGAGTTTTGGTCTATGTAGTAGAAAGATTCTATCAAATGAATTAACATACTCATCACTTCATCTACCAGTCTGTTGTTGTGTTAAGAACATTAGCAATCTGTTCTTTGGAAGATGGCAAGGAGAAGGAAAAAACTCTCTACTGCAGAAAATGCTAGGGGATGCTTAGAAAAAAAATAAGTTTTTTTTTATAGTTTTAATAGACTACAGGCAATGGGAATAGAATGGAGACAATTAAACTTCCCCTGCAGAAGACTCTGTGTGTGTGTGTGTGTGTGTGTGTGTGTGTACGCACGTGTGTGTGCCTGTGTGTGAACATGGGTTAAAACAATTTCATGATTGCTTTGGTTTGTACACTTCATAGCTAAAAAATAAAACCACTTAATTCTTTCTAGTTTGGCATTTATATCTCCAGGTGAGGTTGCTACAAGTTGGACCTTGTAGTCAAATTTTACTTCTAAACACATTTTTTTTTCATTGAGCACAGCTTGTAGCATTATCTCTGTATCTATTTCTACTGGGAATTATAGCTGTATTAGAATAACCCTAGGAATATGTTTAAAGTGAGTAGCAGGGGCTAGATACATAGAAGGAACTCTGAACTTCAGGGTGGTGTAACTATTTCTACAGACCTTGACACACACGTGTCGTTTACTCAGTGAAGTGAATTTCTCTAAGCTTCCTTAGATCATTCCAGAGCTAGTTAGGGACCCACAACACATGGCCTGCAATTACACCCCATGATTTTTGCATTACTTATTTGTTCACAGGTATTTAATAACTACCTCCTGGGTACCTGGTTCATCCATAATTTTTGACATTGACCCAGGCCACAATCAAAATGAAAGTGCAAGAAAGAGCCACAAGTGAATGATTTCATTTTTAGGAGGCATTCTCAGACATTAATTACATCCCTAAAAATCTATAAGACACATTTGTTTTGCTAGCATTATTCTTGGTCTTTCCACTGTAACAGTATGGATGCAGCAATTTGATGGGTAATTTGAAAAATTCTCATGATTTTCAGGATAAAATAAAATATTATAAAATAAGACAAAATAATAAAGAGTCAGCTCTACAGTATTACCTGGCATAAAATAAGTGTTAGCTACCTACATGGAGTGAGTTTTAATCCTGTTTAATTTGCTTCTATTGACCAGTCTTTCAAAGGTAAAATCTGATTCATTCAAGTCTTTAGCAATGACTTCAATAATATGTAGATTCTATCTTGGAGCAAGAGAGAAGATCTAGGTGTCTTCTGAGACCAAACAATGCCTACTGATTAATTGAGGCACAAACGGATCTGTGATTCACAAAGGTGATCCATTGACAGATGAGATAAACAGCAGGGAAAGTTGAGCTCCTGCCCATCCTGCAAATAACATTGCTCTCAGGAGGGACTTTCTAAAGTGTCAACAATTAGAGGATCATTTATAAAATATAAAACCATTCAATGTGCTTGTGATTTCTTTTCATGCAGAGCACATTCAATTTTCTTGTTGCCTGCCTTTCTTTTCACATATTCATGCAAGAGTTTGAACACTACTGCAGATTTCACTTAGCCATTATGTTTGGGTCAAGTGTGAGAATGATTGTTTTCCTGCTAAGGTTCAGAGGGGTGTTTTACAATCCACATGAATAATGGCTTTGCACAGCTGTTACAGAGCTTCATGTGGCTTGGGTGATTCATGCATGAGTGTAATAGTGTCTGGGTTTTGATGTTACAGCTTTGCCCAGCCATCAGTAGGATTCATGAATAGCCATCTTGCAGTTAAGTCCTCAGCATCCCTGCTTCTGAGTGGAATGTTACCTTCCTAGATGAAGGAGAGTCTGTGTGTTGCTGGCTTCCTTTTTGACCTGGCCCTGCCATCACTGAACTCTTTTCTATGTGCTTACCCGCATCAGGGCATCCTCAATAGTCTCTTCTGTGCCTCCAAGGGCTATCACAAAGCACAGTAGAGCACAAGTGCCTAGTTTACATGTCATGATAGATGCACAAAGGTCAGTGGCACTGGAGATAGACAGTCACAGGGTATTTGAATGGAATTTAGTCTCAGCTTTTGTTTGTCCACTTCTTAGCAAGAGAGAAGATCTAGGTGTCTTCTGAGAGACACCTAAAACTAGTTTTTAGTTTAAAAACTAAAAACCTCTTAATCCTTTCTAGTTTGGCATTTGTATCTCCAGGTGAGGTTGCTACAAGCTGGATCTTGTGGTCAAATTTTATTTATAAACACATAATTTTGGGAGTTGAGCAGCACCACACCAGAGGCCATGGCAAGGTCTCTTCTCCTGGGGCTGCACCTGCTGGCTAGACAGTGGCTTAGCACTCTCTTATAAACCAGGCCTTATTTCAGTCACACTGATCCATAGTGATGCTTTCTTTTGTCCCCTGAAGAATCTTGCCTGCATGTTCCTGCTCTGGCCTGATTCACCACCTGGGTAAGGGGGTCTGGTCACACTCATGCTGGCTATATGGATATCCTGTGCTCATTGGCCTCACTCAGCAGAGTATCCAAGGCCACATTACCTGTGATTCTTGACTTTTGAAAGAAATCTGAGTTGGCAAAAAATGTAAAAGTCATGAGGTTGAATAATACTGGCAAAAAATTAAAATAAAGTCAAGAATAAATTTGCAGGAGTTGGAATTCTTCTGAGTTTTCTTTCCCCTAACTAGTATAACCTAAATGTTCTTTTCCCGCAAAGTACATATGTTGGATCTTTACTCCCAGAGCGATCGTATTTGGAGGTGGGTCTTTGGGAGCCCTTGTGATGGGATTAGCTGTATGAGAGATGTGGAGAGATTTTGTTCGCCATGTGAGGACACAGTAAGGAGGGCATCTGCAAATCAGGAAGAGAACACATCAGGAACTGAGTTGGTCACAACCCTGATTATACTTTCAGCTTCTCTAGAATTGAAATGAATGAAAGTTTATATGTTAAGCACCCAATCTGTAGAATTTTGTTATAGCATCTGGAGCCAGATAAGATTTCCACAGAAGTCACACTTTAGTTGAATATAGTAGTTGGATAAAATTGGAAAAAAAAAATAGAAATGCAACACTTACAGGGTATGTTTTATATATGTATTTTACAGAAACCCTGTAGCACAGAAATATTCCCTTGCCAAATGAAGAAATTGGCAGTAGAGAGATGAGATTTCTCTTGGGCTCACAGCCAAACCTGTGTGGATCCTGGATTCAAACCCTATGCCAAGGGATGATCTGTCTCATTTGGATCCTGTTAGAGGTCAGAGACGCCTGTCAGTGGTCTGGGTAGGGTGCTAAGCTGCTCTTAAGGCAGGCAGATTTGGGTTGAGCAGTAAAGATATAGCTGCTGGGAGCTTCTGTGTGTCTGGGCTAGCTGGTTTGCTGGAATGGTTCTATGCTTGATGAAAGCCTTCAGGAAGGAATCTCTTACTGTGTCTACATTATAAATTGCTTTATCATGGGGAGGTGTATATATTAAAAAATATAGCATAAAGAGGGTTCAATACTGAAGTTTTAGTTATCTGCAGAATGTCCTAGAATGTACCCCCTGTGGATTAGAGTATATCTTTACTAAAAATATATATATCACTTATCTAGAACTTGTTATAGGTCAGTCACAGTGCTGAACTTTCTGCTCATATTATTTGACTTAATTTTAACAATATTTTAAGTGGCATTGTCCTCATTATCCCCATTTTGCTAAGGGGCAATTAATGCCTAGGTGTATACCTGTCCATGGTCATGCACATAAGAAGACTCAGAGCCAAAATTTAAACAAAAGCAGTGAAAGATCTCACTTATTTGTGAAATCTTAAAAAAAAAAAAGGAAACAGGAGGGAGGTGCCAGGAACTAGGGTAGGGGGAAATGGGGGAGTAATGGCCAAATAGTGCAAACTTTCAGGTATAAGAAGTATGAGTTCTTGGGACCTAACATACAACAAGTTGACTATAGTTAATAATAATGTATAGTGCACTTGAAATTTGCTAAGAGAGTCCATCTTAAGTGTTTTCACCATCCTACCCTACCACAGAAGCTCTGTGAGGTAATGGACATGCTAATTAGATGGGTCATAGCATCTCCCTCAATCAAAACATAATATTGTGCACCTTTGATACATACCATTTTTTATTTATCATTGCATCTTAGTAAAACTGTGAAAAAATAAAATTATATGACCCTGGAGATGACATGCTTTACCCCAATTCGGCCTGCTCCCATCTTGGAACCCTGCTCCTGGCCACTCTCATAAAGTCTGGGATCAGCCAGCTCAAATTTATTCCACTCTATCTCAAAAATGGAAGGGCAGACAATCATGCAGCTGAGAAACTTCTCATCTTTGGTTTTGATATTCTCTAAATGAAGAATTACTTTTCATTCCATGGTGTAAGCAGAGGGAACAAATTCTAATCTCCTTCTAGTGGTTCTCCAGTTTCTTTTTGTAGCCAGTGAGAGGATGGTACAGCAGACCCCTCAGCATCCTCTGGCTGGTGTGATCCTACAAGAGGCAGAGCACCATCTCAGCATTTTCCCTGGGGTTGACTGTGCAACAGAACCACAAAGAACACACTTCTTGCTGGTATCATTGATGCTGCTCATTCAAGGCCCATTCCAAAAGCCAATATATATATGTTAGAGGCTGAAGATTGTTAATATGGGACTATGGGCTAGGAAGGCAGGATTCTGTTAACTCCTCAAGGATAGGTAAAAGCAACAACAATAATAATAATAGTAAAAAATGACTGAGTGCTGGCTATGTGTTAAGTATTGTGTTTATGGTCTCCAGTGGAGCATGAGTTCTTCACAGTAACCCGGAATTGTATCATTTTGCTCCCATTTTATAGATGAGAAAACTGAGGTTTAGAGATTAGGCAACTTGCCATCAGTTAAAGGTTTAGGAGATGTCCAGATATTAAAGTACAAATGATTATGACCACAGGGCTAAACTGACTGCTGTAGGATTAAAAGGGAGTTACTGAGTTGGAGAAAATTCTGTGAAAATAGCTTGTTCTAATTTTAATGCTCCTGGTTTAAAAATTATTGGAAGATACCTTCATTTTCATGCTGTCTTAGTCCTTTCAGGAGGCTTAGTTTATGAACAAAAGAAATTTATTTTTTACAATCTGTAAGCTGAAAGGCAAAGCTCAAGGTACTGGAAGATTTGGTGCCTGGTGAAAGCTGCTTTCTTCTTCATTGATGGTACTTTCTCAAATGTCCTCACATGGTAGAAAGAGTAAAAGGAAGCCTCAGGGGTCTCTTTTATAAAGGCACTAATCCCTTTTCTGAGTATTCTACCCTCGTGTCTTGATTACCTCCTAATTGCCACCTCCTAATAACATCTCTTTTGGTGTTAGGATTTCAGCATTTTCATTTCTGGGGACAAACACATTAAGACCATAGCATATTCCTTCTACAAGACAGGGTCCTGGGCTCAGGAGACACAAAGACAAATGTATCTTTCTTTGAAAGAACATCTTCCAAGGGGTATGACAGTGTAAAATCCTTGGAAGACTGCTGTAGGCTGGACAGGTGCATAGTTCAGGGTAATTGTGGGAGAAGGCATCTCCAAAGGAACATCCCCAATCATGAGGCCATGGTGGCCAGCTGATGACTGGGTGACAGAGAGGATGGCAGAATGGACCCAGGGAAAGTCTTGGGTTTGGGTGAGACTTGGACTAGACAGATCAAGAGCAAGAAGGATGGGTGAGAAGGACAACAGACCTCAGTTTCTATACACTGGAATTGAATTGAGTGGGAAGAGTGTATGCCAGGGTGAAAATTGGGAATCAGAGCCCATGAGCAGTTTGGCCACACCATGCTGTTCCTATTGTCTTCTTAATCTGTTTTTGTTATTGTTGTTTTACTTTGTTTCTCTCTCTTCCAATGCTGGAGATTGAACCCAGGGTCTTGCATATGCTAGGCAGGTGCTCTAGCCCTAACCTATAACTTATTTTGCTTTTTATTGAGCCAAACTTGATTAACCAACAGATTCATATATGAATCTGGATTTTTCTTTTCCTAGTAAAGGAGAAGGGCAGCCATGCTGGACTCACTCATATGGGACAGCAGTTGGTATGAGGGTCCTTGTCCTCCCACCAAGTTCTCAGCCTTCTCCTCTGGGTTGCTCAAGCTGCACCAAACCCCCTCATGAAACTGAAAGATTGCATCAACCTGAGTGTCCCCTGACACTTTCAACTGTAACTTCTACCCTAAAATATCTGTGGACATTTCTAATGAGGACAAAGAAGATCATAGTAGATGAGAAAACCCGAGGATGGCTGGGTATTGACTGTGTCACCTACATGGATCTTGAAGACCTTCAAATGTGGGTAGGAGTTGGAAAAGTGATCCCAAGCATCATTTAACATGAGGAAGGCAGTTAGGATCAGTATGTGGTGTGGATGGATGGAGGGGGAGCTAAGATGCTTATGCTTCAAAGAAGATTTCTTTTTTCAGGCAGGTGGGAAAGCAAAGACATTTCACAATCTACGTTCTTTCTAATGAAACAGAAAAGAAAAGCAGATATACTGATTAATTTATTAGTAGGTCACTGTGTGTGTATAGGCCTCTGAAAATCCCTAAAACACCCTATCTGTGTGATAGCCAATTATTTGACAATCTTCTGTTTAGCACTCTAGAAACTTAAGGAGCAAACTTGAGACTATAATAAAATTGGGCTTTTAAAAAAATTCAATATATATGTTCTAAACCTTGAATAGATTCTTTTCAGAAATCAACAACTGTGGTATTGCATTTATCATTTCGAACTTAGGCAAGTAACCTAGAGATTACTTGTCATATTCATGATAATAGCTGATGAATATGGTGAAAATTACCCAGGTTTTATGCCATAAATAATATTATGTAACCTCTTTAGCACTTAACTGAGTGTCAATCATTTCTTATGTAAGTATAAAGCATCACTTACAATAAATAGAAGGAAGATAAGTAGAATAAAAGAAGGGGGTCAGGGAGAGGTGGGTGGGAGAGAAAGGGAAAATTCTGGGAATGGATCAAATTATATTGCATGCATCTATGAATAGGTTATGATGAAGCACAGTATCATTTAAAATTATAATTCACTAATTAAAGCATAATTTTAAAAAGATGGAAAATGCTATGTTCTGGTTGTATATTTGGAAATAGACTATGGAGACAAATTAGGTAATTTTAAAAAAAGAAAACACTGATAACTCATGACGTAGTTATTATGCCACATCAGTTTGATTTATGACAATGAAAAAATGATTTTGTATTGGAAAATCAATGAGTGATTCACCATGTTAGCTAACATAGGAGGAATTGATTATTATCATTTTTGATCAATGGAGGAAAAGTTTGAAAAACTCAACGTCAATTTATAATAAAACTCTTAGAGGGAAAAGGAGGGAGATTTCTTTACTTGATAAAAGAAACATTTCCATTGCAACTACTACAGTTGCTGGTGAAATGCCCACCATCTTTGATATTGGGAGAAAGACAAACTGACAGCTAAGGCAACCCTGCTTGATAAGAGATTCCAGCACCTGTAGTAATGCAAATAAAAGAAGTAAGAAATGTATGGACAGTAAAGGAAGAAAAAAAACAATTACTCCCAAATTATACCATTATGGGTATAAAAATTCTGGAAGGATCTTCAATTTCATTATTAGAATGAAGTCCATTTAGTAATACTAGTTTTGTATTACCAAGTAAAACATAAATACAGGAACATCAACTACATTTCCATATACCAGTAGCAAAAAAGAAAAATTAAAATTTGGGTTAGATAATCTACATAATTCCACAAAAATACCCTTTCCCAGGTATATTAATAAATGATAAAAATACTTTTACAAAGAAAAACTATAAAATGGGTTTGCAATTAGTTAACATATACTAAGTAATTCATAAATGTTCTACACTCATTAATTAGGTTATTTTGAAGATTAAAATGTGGGAATATTTTGAAATTACCTACCAACTGATGATCCAATGTTCCACAGATTTTCTTGGGTTAAAATTTGACAAACTGATTTTACACTTTGCATATAAACACAAAGAATCCAGAATTGTCAAGGAAGTAGAGGAGAACTATTCTTTTAGGAAGACTAGTCCATTGTAATTTTTTTTAAAGAGAGTGGGAGAGAGAGAGAGAGAGAGAGAGAGAGAGAGAGAGAGAGAGAACTTTTTTTAATATTTTTTAGTTCTCGGCGGACACAACATCTTTGTTTGATGTGGTGCTGAGGATCGAACCCGGGCCACACGCATGCCAGGCGAGCGCGTTACTGCTTGAGCCACATCCCCAGCCCCAGTCCATTGTAATTTTAAGATTATAAGATAGTGTGAAAGTTATGGTAGTGCTGCACTTCTGAAAGCATTGCAAGAAAGATAAAGGAGCAAGGTGAAAAGTGTGGAAAAAGACACACACACACATACACACACACACAGGAGAACACTATGGTGAATTCTTTCTTGTGTGTTTTTAAAATATGTTTGTTTATAACAGAGTGGTCTTATACAAAAGTAGAGAAAAGAAGCCCCTTAAAATTAATTTCAATTCAATAGCCACATGAAAAAAGAAGAAAGGAAACTTTGTTTCTTTCTTACACATGAATAAATTCCCAGTGAACTGAGATTAAAACATGAAGAGCAAAACCGAAAGGCTTCTAGAAAACAATATAGTAGAATATTTTCATGTCCATTGGGCAAGTAGAGGTTTCTCGATAAGGGCACATAAGTAAGTGCCAATAATAAAGATGAAAAAATATGTACAGATTGTATGAAAGTTACGGTAGTGCAGCACTTCTAAAAGCATTTCAAGAAAGACCAAAGGAGCAAGGTGAAAGTGTGGAAAAAGACACACACACACACACACACACACACACATATACACATGAGAACACTTGTGGTGCATTCTTTTTTGTGTGTTCACAAATATGTTTGTAGAAAACACCTTCCTTCAAATATTTGTATAAAATTAACAAGTTAAAATTAAGAACATCTGTACACCAAAAGCCAGCTTCTCTAAGAATAAAAAAATGATTTGCATCCAAATGAATAAGGAATATAAACAAATATTTAGAAACCTAGATAATAAAGTATGCATTTCTCCAAAGAGGACATCCAAATGTTCAATATAAATTGATATTAATTTTTTATAAATTACCAAGGAGATTCATAATGAAAGCACAATCTGATACCTCCACTCATCCACCAGAGTGATCAAAATGAAAAGATGAAAACACCAAGTGTTAACAGAGATGAAAAACAACTGGAACTCTCACACATGGTGGGTAAGAGTGTAAATTAGTGCAAAGAGCTTGGAAATCTCTGCTTAATCAGGGTATTTTTATACCTTGTGGGCCACCAATTCCACTCCTTGTATAAGCAACCAAAATGTGTATATAATGTTCATCAAAATATGTGGATGGAATGTGAGTAGCAGTGTTGTTAATCAAAGCCCAAAAACTATAAACAAGTCATTTACTACTCATCTGCAGGAGAATTAATAAGTAACTTCTATTGTATTCATATAGTTGAGCCTCCATTTTGAAAATGGAATCCAGTGTAATAGAATGCCTATCAATTCATTTGGTTGGAAGTTTAAAAATGAGAAGGTAGCTGTCTTTGGGAAAAGGGGCAAATGAAGGAAATGGGCTAGGAACAGGCCTATTTGAGGTACTCTGATGTTCTACAATGGTTACTGTTTTTTCTTTAAATATTATATTAAATAAAGAAGAAAAAACACTTTCCTTAAAAATATTTGTATAAAATTAACATGCTAAGGAGATAGGCCTGTATTTCAGGTCCTAAGAGTAGCATGGGACTCCAAGCCTGTGTAGCCTGAAGCTTCTCTAAGAATTTTCATATTCATCTGGACATTGTTTGAATAACTGAGTCATGAAGTGTTCTCATTCAACACAGAGCAGCTCACTGTCACCACAGCTATGGAAGAACCACATGGGGCCAGGATGACCAAGAGCCTCTGTCCATCTCATGGGGATGGAAGGTCAGGGCAGAGTATCTTCAGCAATTTTTGTTCTACTGTGGGGTCATTAGTGCATAGGGTCTTCCTGGGATGAGAACACTTTTTAGTGAGTAAACTTGAAAGGGTAGGCTCTGTGAACAGATAGTGTCCATCAAGTGGACTTAGCGGGAAAAGAATTAGGGAACAGAGAGGAGGTCAACTAGACACGAATCAATTGAATAGCTGTGTGCCTGCTGCCTGCTGTCCAGGGCATGCTGAGATGTCTAGCATCATCACAGGAGAGCTGGAGGCTCAGGCCCACATACTCTTCAGGAGATTCATGGTCTTTGAGAGCCAGCACTATTACACCTTGTCCCTGGCATCAGCCCCTCCATGCCTATTAGAAATAACATATTCCAAACAGCCCCTGGACACCCTCAGCTTACCCATCTTCCCACACATTTGTCTGGAATGTTTCCCCATTTAAACACATTTTTTTCTCTTTAGTGGATCCTACACCTTCTGTAAAAATTAGGCTCCTATATTTTCATTAAGATGGATGAACTAGCTGCTCAGTTCCTGGTGTTTAAAAGTATGCCTAGTTAATTTTTATTTGCTTTCCACCTAATAGGTGCTTGGTCCTGTGTTGATGAAATAATATTACAGAACAAAAATCCATAGTAGAAGTACATTTAGAATTATTATTTTCTGGTTAGATTCATAAATTTGCTGTCATAAATTGTTATGTCATTATTCATGAAAAGGAAACATGACTTAGGTTATAATATTTAAACTCTTGCCCAAATCACTAGTTATTTTTATTAAAATATATTTTCTCAAATAATTAATCGTGGGAAATAGTACATTTTTATTTGAAGCTTTGAAAATAATTCTCTATAAAATAGGCACTTGCATTGAATTATATTCAATGTTTCAAACTGACACTTTCAGTTGTTTTCTTTTGGAGAAAAGTAGAAATAAAAGTTCATTTGAAGTGGAGCATTTTAAAGTGATTGAATGGTTAGCATAAGCTGAAAAAGATGTGGGCTTATTTTATTTCACCACAATCTGGTTTGTAGATTTATAATTGTAGGATTTTGCCACCAAGATAAGAATTAAGCACTTAGATTTAAACAGCTCAGGCCAGAATGAACTCTACAGCCTCCATTTTATTGTGATCGAGGCTGTACCCCAAGAGAGCTCCAGGTGTATATGCTAAAACCAGTAGCTTTTGAGACCTCTAAGGTGAAGTTAACATAGAGCAATCTGAGGTGCCGGTGGATTCCAGCAAAGAAAGTATGAATTTTTATCAAAGATTGTTGTTGAATCTAATCAAGTTTTCAGAATAACTTTTAAACATACAAAAAAAACTTCCTAGCTTTTGAAATGAGTAATTTATCAATGGCCTGTCTACTGGGATGGGGGTGGGGGTTAATCTGTTTGTAGTGGTTTATGTAAGGAGTTAAGAGTTATTACTCAAGAGAGTACACCAGTATCAAAGGCATTGGTGTCAGAGGACCTCAGGTTTGAACCTGACCTTTATTCAGCATCTTTTCACCTCTGAGGCCATGTGGCTTCATCTTGGCTACAGGAGCAGAGGTACTTGGTTGCAGAGTGCTTGGGGTAGGGAGCTGGCCTATCTTCTGAGTGTGTGTGTAGAGGTGAACTTGGCAGGGTTCTTCTTCCCTCCTACCTCCAATTAGAGCGATGAGTGAGACGGGGAGCCCAGGAGGGTAAGAGTCCTTCACCACTATCTCCATAGATATTATGTCTTAGCTATGAGCAGATGCAAGAGTGAGGAGGTTTCCATCTGCTGCCCTCTGTCTACTCACATGTGAGGCCCTGCAAAGGGATCAGAGATTACTCAGAATGCACCAGAGAGAAATGCCCATCCTGACCTGAAAAACTATGAATGGTTTTCATAATTATCTCTTATAAATCTTTTTTTATTCTATATAAATAATCCCAGTAAATCTGTGGATTCAACATCATGGATTCAACTAATAAGAACTGAAAATTTTTCAGAAAAAAGAAACCCATATCTGCATTGAATATGTACCAATTTTTTATCTGTCACTATTTCTCAAACAATGTGATAGAACAATTATTCACATAGAATTTACATTGAGTTAGGAATCACACGTCTTCTAGAGATGATTTAAAGTATATGGAAAGTTAAACATAGGGTCTATGCAAATATATAACCTACACTTTATATAAAGAATTTGAGTCTCTGAAGATTTTAGTATCTAAGGCGAGACTGGGAACAAATTCCCCAAGGACACAGCACTATTCTGCTGCCACCCATAGACTGTGTTTCCCTCATTTCCACCAGCTCCCATCAGTGCGGACTTTGAGTCTCCTGCTCTGGATGCATGTAAGACAAGTGGCACAGAAAGCTGCTAACCTGCTGTGAAAGTCATACCATGACCATATTCACATATGGCTCTTCCATGCAGCCTCCCTGGTCTGTTCCAACTCTACCTCATTGCCAGGTCATCCTCTGATTCCTTGTCAATGTGAACCAGGTGAGTGAAAACCCAGTTGAACTTGCCCCTGACCTACACTGAGCTCTGTGAAGGGCCTATTTCCCCCATACCTGGCTTCTGGTATTAGGGATAGTCTTTGGGGAGCATTTTTAACCTTCTGTGCATTTAATAGCCATACCTGTCTCTTGAAGCATTCTTCCCGGGCCCGGCCCATCCCAACATTCTTCCAGTGAACTTAAGGCCTTAGATGCAGCCTCAAGGGTGGGCCAGCAGCATCCTTCTGAAGGACTTGCCATTATTTGTAATCTCATCACCATTGCATCCTTCCTTTCCTCAAACTAGAGGAACTGGGTATGCAGGTAGCCTCTCACCTCCATGCCTGCTGATCGTGATACATTGCCCTCTCCAAGGTCTGCTGAACTTCCTCATATCAGAGCCATTATTCATAATGACATGGGGTCAGCATATCACAGGAGAGAACTGTCAAAATCAGAAAGAGTGTTTGTCAAGATAAGAGGACAGCCCACCTCATGAGAGCACTCAGAAGTAGAAGACCCTTTAGTGATACACCAAGTTGAATTGCCAGAATAAGGGGCAACATTTTCTTGAAAAATTAAAAAAAACACACAAAACTTCAGAGTGTCTTGGTTAGACATAAAATAAAAGCAATTATTGAATAAATCTGAGTATTTTCTGTAGTTACATATCTTTATCGTAACCACTCAAGAGACTTTATGTTACATCTTAACTTGCTTTTACCATAAATTATTTTTATTTATTTATTTTTATTTATATATGACAGTGGAATGCATTATAATTCTTTGTTTTAATTTTTATTGTAGTTGGACATAATACCTTTGTTTTGTTTATTTATTTTTATGTGGTGCTGAGGATTGAACATAGGGCCTTGCACATTTGAGGCAAGTGTTCTACTACTGAGTGACAACCCCAGCCCCCATTATAATTCTTATTACAAATATAGAGCACAATTTTTCATATCTCTAGTTTTATACAAAGTACATCCACCCCAATTCATGTCTTCATACCTGTACTTCATACCTGTACTTGGATAATAATGACCATCGCATTCCACCATCATTAATAACCCCATGCCCCCTCCCTTCCCCTCCAACCCCTCTACCCTATATAGAGTTTGTCTATTCCTCCCATGCTCCCTCACCCTATCTCACTATGAATCAACCTTCTTATATAAAAGAAAACATTTGGCATTTGGTTTTTTGGGATTGGCTAACTTTACTTAGCATTATTTTCTCTAACTCTATCCATTTACCTGCAAATGCCATGATTTTATTTTCTTCTATTGCTAATTAATATTCTATTGGGTATATATGCCACATTTTTCTATCCATTCATTTACTGGAGGGCATCTAGTTTGGTTCCACACTTTGGCTATTGTGAATTGTGCTGCTATGAACATTGATGTGGCTGTGTCCTTGTAGTATGCTGTTTTTAAGTCCTTTGGGTAAAGACCGTGGAGAGGGATAGCTGGGTCAAATGGTGGTTCCATTTCCAATTTTCCCAGAAATCTCCATACTGCTTTCCATATTGGCTGTACCAATTTGCAGTCCCACCAGCAGTGTATGAGTGTACCTTTTTCCCCACATCCTCACCAACACTTATTGTTGTTTGTCTTCCAAAAGAGGTGAAAGGTCTATATAATGAAAATTACAGATCCCTAAAGAAAGAAATCAAAGAAAACATTGGAAAATGTCTTGGATAGGCAGAATTAATATCAAAATGACCATACTTCCAAAAGCACTATACAGATTTAATGCAATTCCAATCAAAATTCCAATGACATTCCTCATAGAAATAGAAAAAGCAATCATGAAATTCATCTGGAAAAATAAGAAACCCAGAATAGCCAAAGCAATCCTTAGTAACAAGAGTGACACAGTGGCATCACTATACCAGACCTTAAACTATACTACAGAACAATAGTGTCTAAAGCAGCATGGTATTGGCACCCAAATAGACTTATAGACCAATGGCACAGAATACAGGACACAGAGATTAACCCACAAAACTATAATTATCTTATATTAGACAAAGGTGCCAAGAACATGCATTGGAGAAAAGATAGCCTCTTTAACAAATGGTACTGGGAAAACTGGAAATCTATATGCAACAAAATGAAATTAAACCCCTGTCTCTCACCATGTGCAAAACTCAACTCAAAATGGATCAAGGACTTAGGAATAAAACCAGAGACTCTACGTCTAATATAAGAAAAAGTAGGTCCTAATCTCCATCATGTGGGATTAGGCCACAACTTCCTTAATAAGACTCCTGTAAGTGAAAGAATTAGAATCAAGAATCAACAAATGAGATGGGCTCAAACTAAAAAGTTTCTTCTCAGCAAAAGAAGATGAATAGAGAGCCTTGGAAACAAATCTTTACCCCTCACACATCAGATAGAGCACTAAAATCTAGGTTACATAAAAAACTCAAAAAGCTAAGCACAAAAAAACAAATGACCAATCAATAAATGGGCCAAGGACCTGAAGAGACACTTCTCAGTAGACAATATATAATCAATCAACAAATCTATGAAAAAATGTTCATCATAACTAACAATTAGAGAAATTACCATAAATTCTTTATCTGATGGTCCTTCAGTTAGTTTGTAGCTTCTCTTCATTAAACATAATGCTGTCCACAAAAATGTCTTTGAGCATCTGCATTTCCTACATTTTGCCTTTCTCTGCATCAGGCTCCAGAAGTCCCTCTGCCAGGTTAAATGATGGCATCCTTCATACTTACTTACAAGTTGTTTTCCTGATGGTCCCTGCCAATATACCCTGCTGTTCACTCAGCACTGTACCAAGTACCACTACCACAGCCTGCTTAGCTGTGGTTGTCCTGTTTTAGAGTATTTTGTTAATTTAATCAGTGAATTAAGTGTAAATCTCTGATTATTAAAATACAGAAAAGAACTCACATGAAAGTAAATTTTTAAAGTCCAGTTATTGGCCACCGATAAAAGAAACCTGATATATACTTTCATGTTCTATAATTAATCTTGAAATATTATTTTTATTTCCTGTCCTTTAATTATTACATCAAACTATGCTGTGGTTGACAGCATATTTTACATAAAGCATATTTTAAAATTTAGTGATTTGCTTGTGAGTCCTTGGGGAGAGGATGGAAAACAAAATAATCTTAAAATATAAATGGGACCATGGCACATTGAAGTGAGAAGAACAATGAATATCCCATGAACAGCTTGAAACAATGTTGAAAACTTGATCTCATTTTATATGCACTGTCATGGGCTTTCTGGAATTCATTTAATCATTCTTTGAAATGTTTTGTCCTTACATTTTAGCACATACATAAATATCCAAGTCAGAAATGCTATGCTAGAACAAAGAAACCAAGGTGCAAAAACCATATTCTTGGGGAAGTCCTCCAACTTAAACATTACCTACCATATTGGCCTCAAAATTGATTTTTCTTCAAAGAACTTCTTTTGACAGAGATCTGGATTACTAAAACCCAATTTCAGTCAACAGTTGTGTGCTAGATTTAAAACATTCTTATTGTAGGAACTAAGTGTTGTGCCTTCTTTGGGGAATTAGCAGGACTCTGAAAATGGAGCAATTCTCTTCTATTTAACTGTAGTATTTTCTTTCTTAGATAATTTGCCTCCCTGAACAGAGCTGCTCCCCTTGGATGGAGATATGTGACCAGATATTATATTAATATGGAAGCTGTTGTATTAGTGTTCAATGCCACTCTACAGACACTGTATTTGTATTAGAAGCCACATGTGGGCACAATAGCATCAAAGGTTTCTATGGATAAAACATTTGCATTAGAGGCTGCAAATGGACAACATGTTAGCATTATCACTCTACCATAACAGTATGATGACACTGCCATATCCAGAAAGGTGGCATATACCCTCTGGTGGTCGTTAGGACCCAGCACAGAATGTTTCAATTCAGTGGTGTATAGGCACCCAGCTGGCATTCCTAAGAAATGGATGAAATTCAGTACTGTATCCTGATTATTCAAGGCAATGACTTTGGAAATTCAAACTAAAATGAAACCCATTATCTTTGTTTTTAAAGAAATGGTGATTGAACAAGTTATTTGAACCATATTGAGTGAAATGAATGTAGACACAAAGAGAAACTCCTACAAAACTTAACTCATAATAGTCCATAACTAAAATGTGATAAAACTAAAAGAAATATGGAGAGAAATAAGAAAATCTATGTAATCTTAGATTTAATGATGGTGCTGTGTATTTGTTTCTGGTAAAAGGGATTGAATGCAGGGCCTCACACATGCTGTACAAAATTTCTAATACTGAGCTACTTCCCCAGTCCTTGGTGATGAATTTTAACTCACAATACCAAATACCACCTGACTGAAAAAATAACAATAACATGGAATTTATAAAATTAATTTTTTACCAAGTGCACTGTTTTATGCCAACAATCCCAATTACTCAAAAGTCTGAGGCGGGAAGATTGCCAACTAGTGGTCAGCCTAGGAAATTTTTTAAAGGATGGGATATAGCTCAGTGGTGGAGCACTTGCCTACTTTATGTGAGGCCTGGGGTTCAAACTCCAGCACTACACACACACACACACACACACACACACACACACACACACACACAATTTCTTCCTACTCTGTAAAAGATGGCAAATAGTTACACAAAATGATGTTCAGCATTCCATGTCATCAAGGAATCATAATTAAAACAATAGTGAGGTAGCATGGCACAGCTATTAGAACTGCTGAACTCTAAGAAACAGCAGTGCAGGAAGTGTGCTCTACCAATACAACAATCACCACAGAAACCTCTGGGACTTACAGGGTTACAAGGTATGTAGGCATCCCCAGAGGTTCTGAGCATTGAAGTCTGGTATTCTGCCCTTGCAATTCTCACCCCAGAAGCTCCTTGGCAGAGCAGGCAACCAAAAGTAATTTGTAGCATAGTTTGATTTTTTTGTCAGTACAGCCCTCTCCACAGAGGTCTCTGCAAGTTGCAGGTCCCCAAGAATTATGGGTAGCACAGGCTGTTATTTGACTCATGCTTCCCTCACTGCAGAAGGCTCTGGTAACTGCAATGAGGATTCTGCAGTTACCCTGGATTCTGGGTAGTGCAATCCATCATAATTTTTGCATCTCTCATCCTAGAGGTTCCTGTGAGCTTCTTGCTGCCTTTTCATCAGCCCTTACCTGCAGGCGCCAGTGAGACTCCAGGCACTGGGCCCTCCCTGCACAATCTGGAGGAGGCATTTGTGTCCTTAGACACTCAAGCCACACAAAATTCATTGACATACCATGATAATGAGCAGCCAAAGCCCCAGAGAGAAATACTGTTGTAAAATAAGTTCTGCTAAAATATTATCTGAGAAAGTAAAGAACATAGCAGAACTTCATTCTCAGCACACCAGGCAGTGCACAGGAAGCTTCTTCCTCATATTTTCCTCACGTGGACCTCAGTCATCCTGAATCCACAATGTAGTCTCCATGGATAGGTGCCAAGGAGAAAGAAGTTCTGGTTCTCACCACAGACATATCCACCAGGCATCTTTCCAGTTGTGTCCCAAGGATTAAAAAAAAAAAAAAAAAAAAAAAACCTCTGGTCTACACCTTTGATAGAGCCCCTAGGAGTTCCTAGATGTGGCATCTCTCAGATGGGTCCCCAGGAGAAGGAAGTTCCAGTAGGGCACAGAACACAGCCCCCAAAAGCAGTTGATCAGAGAAAGTTGTTCTGAGTGCCCCCTGCTGGCCACTGTGGTCATTGCAGGATGCTGGGTGTTCACTACTCAGAGCTGCACCCCCTTGTGCTAGGTACAGTGAAGCTCTGAAATTCATAATTTTGACTATTCCAGGACATGATTTGGGAAATCAAAAAGAAATAGAGCCTACCATCCTATGTCTTGATCAGAATGGATGGAGACAGCAAGCAGCAGAGTGCATGGCCCATAGACAAAATTTCACTGATTTCCTATATTTCAGCAATCACGTAGAGGAAACAGGAATAAGAAAAATTTTAAAGCATTAATATTTAAAAAAGAGAACCCAAATCTGAAGTGCTTTCATGTAAGTCTGAAAGTACAACCATACTTTCAGAAAATCTTGCAATGTTTTGAAAGAAAGAAAAGGAAATATGGAAATATAAATAAATGCAGAGATATTCCTTGTTCAGGTTTCAATATAATTAAGATGAAATTATCTCAAACCTGATCTGAAGATTCAGTGCATTCCAGAAATTCCCAACAAGCTGTTTTTAAACCTAGACTACACAGCACTGACTGCAAATGGATACAGTACAAGAAGCCACACATCTGGACGCCAGAACCTATCAAAATACTCCCTAGACTTGCATTTAAAATGTGAAATTGTAAAATGCTAGAAGATGTGAATGACCACATGTTTTATGATGAGGTTTTAAATACAACCCCACCAAAAAAATCCATGAAAGCTGGGGATGGGGTTCAGTAGTTAAGAACCCCTGGGTTCAATCCCTGCTACCAAACAAACAATAACAACAACAAATCCATGAAAGAAAAACCTGGTAATGTAGACTGTATTAAATTACTCTGTAAAAATTATATTAAGGAAATGAAAAGACAAGTCAAAGACTGAGGGAAACTTTGGAAAGTATATGTCTAAAACAAACTTGTGTACAAAATATAGTAAGACTCAACAATAAGACAACATAATGGGTAAAGATTTGAAAAGACAACTGACAAGAAAGATATGAGATGGCAAAGAAGCAAAGAAATAATTCTTAGCATCACCTGTCATGAGGAAAGCACAAACTAAGACCCCAAGGTGCACTGCACACCTCTAAGCTGCTAAGGTCTTTACTAAATGAACTATCAACCATGAGGATGATGAGCAGCCACAGGTACTCTTGTGCATTGCTGGTAGAGCACACAACAGCTCACCACTATCATAAAACTGGCTATTTTCCCCAAAGATAGACATGGTGTCACCACATGATCCTAAAAATATAGACAACTGCCTCAAAAATGTATATCTAGGTCACAGCATGCAATTACATACAGTAGTTCTATTCATATTGCCCCAATACCTTAAGCAATCAGGATGCACTTCAGTGGGTGAACAAACAGCATAACTGCTATGAATCCATGCCATGGAGGCCCTGGTGTCTCTGTGCTCCCCCAGGTCTCTACTCTAATCTGGACTCTGGACTGCCCTTACCTTTGCACACCTCACAGAGGGAAAAGTGAATTCTGAGTAGAAACACCTGTATATGCAGCTGATAAACTCAGGCTGATAAACTCAGAAAAATGCAAGCACAACAACCCAGTCCTGCATCTTTGTCCATAGGAGCTTCCTGGGGGACAATGGACAAACATGGATGCAACTCCAAGATCCCCACAGAACCACATTTGGGGAAGAACCCGGTGGTGTCTGCCATTAGGGCCCCTGTGACCCACCTCTGATTAGCTTAGAGGACATTATGCTACAGCTTCATACCCCCATCCCAACTTTTAATTTCATCTCTTTCCACAGGTTGTGAATGCATCCTGAGCTTGGATTCTGTTGATTGATTAGCTTGTTTAGTGTTGCAGAGTGAGCTGTGCCACTACCTAGTCCTGATGCCCAACATCTGAAATTCACTGTTCTAGTTATTCAACATACATTTGCATATTTTATCTAAAATAGAGTAGATCATCCCATGTTTTGATCAAAAAGGATGGTGCTATGGTTTGAATATTTTCCACCCATATTTTATGTCCCCAAAGCCCTGGAGCCCAGAAAGTCCAGGGCTGAACAAACCACCCCTCATATTCTCTTTCAGCTCCCCTCTTGCCATCCACACTTTGGAACAGACAAAATGTCTCTTTTAATCTCAGCAGGGAGAGTCCCTCAGGAATGTACAGTAGATGATACTCCACTTGGTCATGGTGTCTCACCGGTGCACACTGGGTCCAGCTGACCCTTTAAGGGAGTGAGCACAGAACAAGCTGGGAGCCACACCCATAAGAGTGGTGCAAGACAAAGTCAGATGGGTGGAAGGGATGGGGCTGGCTGTCAGTATACTGAGAGTAGATAGCTTTCCCCAAAGGGGCTGAGCACAGGGACAAAGGAGAGACCTCTACCTCCATCCAGATGACTTCTGGACACTGCACATTACCCCTTCCCAGGAGGTCCTTTACTACCTAGTCAAGGGTCAGCTGCAGGCACTTTAGTCCATTTTCCTCAAAATGGACATGATGAAGTTAGATGATGAAGTTCCAGCATTCTGGAAATTTCAGGACTGAACCCACTGTCTGTCCAGCATAGGAAGCAAAAGGACCTTGAGGTCATCACTCAGTCCCTGTCTCTAATTGACCAGCTCCTCACAGGCTTCACCCTACTAAAACTCTAGACCTTCCCATCTTCAGGAAAGGCCACAGGCTGAGGCTGGGATGAGTCCAGGGTTAGGAATGTTTCCTAGAGGGTTGAGAGCTGCCACACCCTATAGCAGCCTAAAACACAGTAGTCACTCCCTCTGCCCTGACTCTGGGAGAGACTTCCTGGTGGTGTCACAGGTGCCCAGTGCAGCTGTGGAAAGCAGGCAGATAGCTTTCCCCCAACTCCACACACCCTGCAGAACTCAGGGAACCTTCTCTTCCTCCAGGCTTGAGGATTACCTGGGGCATGCCACGACATAGGTGAGAAGTGTGATGGCCTCCCAGAGGCGGAACTATGAAGCTCCTTGTAGGGTGTTGACACAGTCCTGGGTCAGCTATAATCTGGCTATGATCTCAGAAAACAGGTTCAGCTCTCAATCCAGGGCAAGTAGAGATCCTGTCTCCAAATAGTCACATTTTGAGCTACTGAGTTAAGACTTCAACATATGCACTGTGAGCTAAGAGTTAGCCCATCACACAGATTAGGCTCATTCCTCTCCAAACATTGGGCCACTGTGAGAAGTTACATGATCCATGCCATGTGAAAATTGCTTAATCTATATCAACATGGTAAGGCCATTTTGAATTATACCAATACTGTGAGGAGATTTTAATCAACACCAATCCAAGAAGGCAAATTTAATCTATACCAATCCAGTAAGGCCACTTTAATCAATACAAATTTGGTAAGGCAACTTTAATCTATAATCCTGTGAGGACTTTTTAATCAACACCAGTCCAGGGAGGATAATCCCATTGACACGAGTCCTTTCATCAAGACAAAGTGGGGAGGACATTTCCCCTGTACGTGGTTGAACTGTTCTGCTCTAACTTCTGAGAATAATACCAACATATGTCCAATTACTATGTGACAATTAGGAATGAAATTACTTTTATAAGTTAAACAAAAAAAAACTCCCTTAGGATGTTAAGAAAAAGACAAACTTGGGATGGGGTAGTGGCTCAGTGGTAGAGTGCCTGCCTAGCATGCATGAAGCACTGGGTTCAATCATCAACATCACATTAAAAAAACAAGCTAAGTAAGCAAAATAAATGTATTTGTCCATCTGCAGCTAAAGATCTGGGGGGAAAACAGACTTATGGGGGAAACAATCCTCCCCAAGATAGGAAAGAGAATCTCAGATAGCAGCAGTGGACTTGACTGCTGCCACCCTCTGGAAACTGAGTCAGAGTTACCTGCCTTCTACACTGTCAGCAGCTACACAGATGGTCCCTAAGCAAAGGAGACAGGACTGGCCAGACCTTGGCTAGCTCATAGCTGGCGAGGTTGCTGTGCTTAGCCAGGCCTGCCTATGAAACCTCCTCTCCAAGCATTTTTTTTTCCTGGTCCAAGGGACAGGCTGGGTGCGGCTCCTTTCACAGGGAGTACTCAGGGACCCCATATTCTTTTTTTTATTGGTTGTTCAAAACATTACAAAGCTCTTGAAATATCATATTTCATACATTAGATTAAAGTGGGTATGAACTCCCATTTTCTTATGCAATGGTTGTGCTTTGCAAAGAGTGGGTCTCACTGATTTGCTGTAGTCCACAATGTGGAATAATTCTCCTCCTCCTCCTCCTCCTCCTCCTCTTTCACTCCTCCTGTTTTTATCTTCTTTCACTTTCTCTTACTCTTCCTCCTCCTCCTCCTTCTCTTCCCTTCCTTCTATCCTATGACTTTTTACCTTTCTTTCCTCCTTTTCCTTGTCTTCTTCCCCTGTCTCCTCCTTTCCCTCCACCTCATTCATTTTCTCTTACTGGTGAAATAAGAGGAAGAATCCATTGTGCTTTATTTCTATGACTGTGGACACCAGACATTACCCTGGAATTGCTACTGCCAGTTCACCTCTTTTTTGACCTCTGGTTGCTTCCCTAAGGAGCTGTGCCAGGCACACTAATGAAACTGGCATTGAGAAGAAAATTTGCTGTCAGTGCTCAGCGCTGCAGGATAATCAGAGGAATGACATTCTTCCTGGGGGCAAGGCCCTCGAGTAGCTTCTTTAGGTCTTACTCCCAAGCTCTGAGGCTGGTGGGTGTCCCGATGGCCATACTTTCAAGGAACCAAGGTGCCCATCACTGCTCTTGAGTGGCCTCTGGCCTTACACCACTTACCTGCAATGTCCTTAGCATAGAAAGGCCTATTGTTAGTGGTTGAGGATCTGACAAGTCCTTGAGACCACAGATCCTGTGCACCCAGCACACCATTCCCCTGCATGTATTCTATCCCCACCTCAGACTACTGGTCTTGTTTCCAGAGAGCAACCTCTACAGTGAGGATGGCTTTGGGTTGGCAACACACAGCACAATATACTGTCCTGTCCTCCCGTCTTCCATGTTTCTCTCAGCTCCTAAGTCATCTGTCTCCATTTTGCATCCCTGCCCCATGAGGGCCTGTGTGGCCCTCAGGGATTTCTCTTAGGAAAGCAGGCATCCATGATGTCCAAATCTCTTCAACTCCCCAGAGTCCTATGAAATAGCCATCAGCCACATGAAATTATTTTCATTCTAAATAATTAAAACCAAAAGTCTATTTCTAAGTCTCCCCAGCCACAATTCACAAGCTCAATGGCCACATGGAACAGACAGTATCCAGGAAACCAAAGCATGCTGGGCTAACTCTGCCCAAGAGCCTGAAAGGACAAAATATCTAAAAATTGTCATTTCCTCTGACAAGATATTTGACCCTTACCCCCAGATGAGTTTTGTGGCTCTTCATCACTGCCACTCAGCTCCTGAGGGTGCACAGATTTTGCACATTCATAAATAAGTGGTTGACAAAACAAAATATCGCAATGACTCATTCTCAGAAATTCAGCTTAATGAAAAAATTTACATAGACTGCTGTCTATGAGAATTTAAGCATACTCATAGATTTACTACTACTTTAAAGGGGATACTTTTAGGCATTTCTTAAAAAATTCTGAAAGATATTTAAATGTACTTGTGTCACTCTAGGATTTTGAAATTCAAAAGGCCTTGGGATATGCTTTAAAGATCTAAGGTCAAACAGATCAGATTGGTGGAACTGAATTCTCACTCAGGGAAATAGAAAGTCAGGAAATTCAGTATTGGTGGTGGAGTGTCATCCTCTTGCAATTGAGCTGACCAAAGTCAGAGGTACTCAGCATGTGCAGGAATAATCACTTCAGCGAGCAGAGCCTAGGGGCTCAGGCTGACAGCGCATATTCTCATCTATGATGTAAAATTCTAGGCAGAGTTGGGGAGAAGTCACTTTGAGTAATCTTAGAGTGTGGAAGATGAGATGGAGTTCCATTACACTAACCAGAATGTGACAGGACAAGAGCTACTCAGAGCTCCTAGATGACACTTTGGGGTATCAATCTTCAGGGAAGTTTCCCAAGAGGGGCTGTCCTCAGGGTTGATCTGGAAAGCCAGGAAGAGGTGCTGAGGGCAGAAGAAGAGATGAGGAAATTTCAGGGACAAAACTGGGGGAGGGATTATGGAGAGTCAGATACAGATGGTCAGAATGGTCAAGCTGCCACTGCACTTTGCTCCCATTATATGGGAAGATCTCCCAGAACACAGGCAGGATAGCCACCTAGATGTGGGGTAGGTAACCCCATCACAGGGCTTGCCAGAGTCTGACAACCAGTGTGGTCAGGGCTGGTACCCTCTGAGGCTTCTCTCTGAGCTTGCAGATGGCCTCCCTCCCTATGTCCGTATACTGGTACCTCTGGGAATCTGTGCCCAGTTTTCTCAGCTAAAAGGACACTGCTTGCATCTGAAAGGAGCCACCAGAAAGCGTCATTAAATTTAATAATCACTAAAAAAAACCCTGTCTCCAATTACGGGCATATTATGAGCTACTCAGTTAGGACTTCAAAGTAAGAATTGTGAGGGGCTAGGAATCAACCCTTCACACAGAGAGGGCTCATTCCACTTCAAACAAAAGACTACTGCAAGAAGTTATGTGATCCTATCCCTGTGAAGACAGCTTAATCAATACCAATGTAGAAAGATCATTTTTATATATACAATCCTGTAGGACAGTTTAATCAATATGAATCCTGTGAGGCCACATTAATCTAAACCAATCCTATAAAGACACCTTAATCTTTACAAATCCAATAAGGACGTGTTAATCTATGCCAATCTAGTAAGGCCACTTTAATTTGTCCCAATTTGAGGACTTTTTAATCAACACCAGTCCTGTGAGGACAGTTCCATCTACATGAGTCCCTTCACCAAGGCAAAGAGTGGAGGTCTTTGACCCTGTACATGTTGATTGAACTCTACTGCTCTAACTTCTTAGGATAACACCAACATATGTCCAATTACTATGGGATAATTAGTAATAATAATGCTTTTACAAACTAAATTTTAAAACATTAAGAAAAAGAAAGACATGAGGAGAAAAAATCCTCCTCAGGATAGGAAAGAAAGTAGCATGGCCTTGACTGCTGCTACCTTCTGAAAACTTGGAGTTGAGGGCATGGGCCTGCTAAGCTGCCCAGTAGCTCCTCAGATGGTCCCTAAATGAAGGATCCAGGTCTAGCACTACACACTGGCTGGCTCATGGCTGGTGGAGGGTGCTGTGCCTGGCTAGGCCTGGTCATTCTGCTTTGTTTTCCTTGTGCAAAGGGCTGACTGGATGGGGCTGCTTCCACAGGGAGCACTCAGGATCCTCATGTTCTTATTCAATGGTGATGCCTCCCAACTATCAGTTCTCCCTGACTTGCTTTCATCCACAATGTTCTCTTTTGTTAAAACATTAATTCTCAAAATAATTCTCTTTACTTAAAAGGAAAAAGACAATCTTGGGGAAACAATAAATTTTGAGGGAACTATGTCCTGGCAAAGCAGCTGGAATTTCACCATGGTGCTGGAGGTCTGTGTGAACTTTCATTCTGGTGTGATCACTTGGTTGTCTTCATTCTATGTTGAGTGACTGAGTTAACCCCAAGCAGGCCTGCCTAGTAAGGTTGAACAGCTTCTTTCCTTGAAAGGGACCCTGGAAGAAGAATGAGCCCTCTATCTCCTGGAATTGGCCATTTCCCTTTTTATAGCCCTCTCATTTACTTTCCCCAGATATCTCTGCTCCCAACTAGAACAGATACCCAATGAGTGAAGACCAGTCCAAAAGAGTCCACCAGTTAATAACAGCATTTAGAGAAGAAGGATAATATGTATCCCCTTGAATTAAAGATAAAGATGGGAAGAAAACCAGGTTGGTGTTTGGCAGATAATAGCTGCATGACAAATGGCTATGGATTACTAATCCAATAACCTCTTTCTTTTGCAAACTAAATGTACTTGCAGCTTCAAAACTGATTTCTGCACTCAAGCATCCATCTGAACTGGAACCAAGAGTGTTCAAGAATGGTGACAGTTGAGTAAAGGACATACTCCCCCACTTCACATCCATTTCTTCTTTGGGCTAATAATTAATCTTGATTTATATACTTCACTACACACATGGACATGAGCCCAAGAGTATCCAATCTCCAAAACTAAAGCACCCCATAATATAAAAAATATTTATCACATCCAATTTTTATAAAGAAAAATCGAGATTTTATTCTTTTAGTTATTAAAGAGAGAGTAATTCTTTAACTCTTGAAACTTCTATATAATTCTCCCAGGATTTGGGGATATAGCTGTGCCAGTTACTTGCAGAAGATGTCCATATTTCACAACATATGCCTTAAGGGGAATAGAAATTAGCCTAAATATTAAGAGCCTTTATGTGGTTTGAGGCCTGACATTTTGTACTTTGCTTTTGCATCCAGTTTAGGTATTGTAAACCATTATAAACATTGAGAGATTGACCAATATAATTAAATTTGTGAAAGAGTTTCCACTATAAGCTTTGATTTGAGGACACTTGAGAATTTTTAAATAATTCCCCTTTGGTTAAAATTTTCCATTTTCAGTTTTTGGCCAAAGGTAATTTCTTTGTTTTTGTTTGCTTTGGAAAAAATTGAGGGAATTTAACAGTTTGAGGGTTTCAATATATTTATTTATGATTAATTTTGATGAATAATTTTATAAAGTATATTCTAAATGATGTGAATTTCCCGAATTTAAAATTACAAACTTGGAAAGTGAAATGATCATTAGAAAATTTTAAACTATACTAAATAATTGTAATGAACATTTGACTTAAGAAGAATTATCATACACACACACGCATGCATAATTTTATATTAAATATAAAAAATTTACGTCAAATGAATTTCAGCTCACATTCTGTCTTGTACCTACAAAATCTGAAGAATGTACCCTCCTGAATTTAATTAAAATTCCATAAGAGAAAATTCAACCTTATTCTGTCAATTTCCCTATCTCATTATATTAGAGTAAGGAAAAAAATCTGTTCCTCTTAAATATTAGTTTTTGATTTTTGTTTAAAAAACAAAAACAAAAACCTGTCCTCCCTGCATGCTTCCACCAATGTAAATTTCAGTAGTGGAGATATAAGGGTTTTTTTTTTCTTTGTTTTTTGTTTTTTAATGAATCTAATGATGTCAGTTCCTTTATACAAAGATCCTGTATTTTGTCATCCCTATCTTACCATAAGGAAAAGCAGATTACTACTAACAAATAAACTTCAATAATTTTTCTTGTACACATCAGAAAAACAAATTTCCAGGGCCAACTGCCTCCCCCAAGTCTGAAAAAGCTGGGGATTCAGAGAGTCCCAACAGAGACTTTGTTGCCCAAGATCTGAAGCAGAGGTCACTATAGCCATAAACTGGTGGAAAAATCTCAGTAGCAACTTTGAGAAACTGCTGGAGGCTTAGTGTGAACTATCAGGAGATGATTAACTCCTGGGAGCTGCAGCAGGAAGGTTTGGGATTGTACCTCTATGTTTTCTATGAGGTTCTCATGGTAAATATCCAAGAAGATCCCTTCATGGCTCTGACAGGAAAATATTTTGTAAAATCCTTGTAAAATGACCTTAGAGTGTTCTCTGTAACAGTCTACTCTTCAGGGACTGGAAGGGCAGGGGGTTCATTAGAACAGAACAGAAAAGAAAATGGAAAAACTGTCCTTGCCACAAAATCTCAGGTAGAAGAGGAGCACACTCTTCATTCAGCCCCTTTGGCATTCCTATTTCACTTTAGAGAAAAAAAAAATAGTGTGAAGGTCAGATTTCATGGATATGGACACACTCATGACTGGCACTTAGTTTTGAGATTAAGGATTCATTACCATCACAGCAACAGAGCTCTAGTATAGTGGGCTACAACTTAAGTGATTGAAAGATCCAGGGTATCCAACATGGTGGCAGGCGCGGAGAGATCAAGTCTCTGACCTCTTCAGCTGTGCGGGCATAGGAAGTCGTAAACTGTCTAAATGCTGTTTGCTAAGGATCACAAGGTAATGCTGAGCTGACGTGGATCTGGGGCAAACAGTCTGGGCCTCTCAGAACACACACCGAGCCTGGATCAGCTGAAATCAAGCTCCTGTTCGCCTGCTGCTCACAGACAAACTGCTGTGACTCAGCACTAAATGATCCCTCTGAAACAACTGGTCGGCCCTTCTGATCCTACAGAGGTTAATGCCAACTGGGCCATCATAGGCAGTGGCCACAGGATTGAAACGGGGCTTGGGAGAGACAGTCAGGACCCACACGTTGCATTGGTCACCCGGCAAAGGGAACGAACTGTCGCCATATGCATGGGATACCACCACGGCTGAGAACTGACGTCACCAGAATGCGGTGGAGGAGATAACTTCATTGAAACCAGCGGAGACAGGTGTGTAATCCCCTAGCCTTCCCTCTCCACACAGCGGGGCAACCTTAAGGGCCCCTCCCAGCTCTCCCATGAGCGCAAAAGCCAGACCTAGGGAATCAGGAGTGGTGTGGGACCCGCGGCACAGAACTCCCTGCTACCGCTCCCACCAGTGCTGACAACTGAGGTCTCTTGCACCAACTACCAGGGGTGTGACTATGGGATGGCAAGCAAAATTCAATGAGGGTTCTCAGCTCCAAGCTCTACAAACTTAGGGTGTGAGGGAATGGCAAACAGGGAGAGTGTGCCCAGTCGTTCATGAAAACAGGGCTCCCAGGAGCAGCAGACCTGACATGTAGCCAGTATTGTGGTGAGCATCACCGGTGAGCGGGGCCGGCTTGAGGGAAAGTGGGGATGTGACTAGACACAAGAGAAGGCCCTAGGCACTCAGGATTGGAGACCCGGCCAGTATGGGAGGAGGAGCTGCTGCACAGTGATTGGTTCCCGCATATTGAGAGGAGAAGCTTGCCCGGTGGGCACAGCTCCACCAACTGGAAGAGAAGTTAATCAAACTCTAAGACTGCATTTATTAATTTTTTTTTTAAATTTGGGCTTTTTTTATTTTCATTTTTTTGTTGTTGTTTTTTAAATTTTTTTGTTTTTTTAAATTTTTTAAATTTTTTTTAAATTTTAATTTTTATTTAACTTTTCAGATTTGGAAGTATTTCAGATTTTTTAATTAGGAATGTTCAACCTGTTGAACATAATCCAGTGGGAGTTCTACTTGAAAACTTAATGTAACCTTGATTCACTTCACTTGTCTATGGACATCTCAGTCCAAGCCTTGAACTTCACATAACCTCTATGCTACTTATTTCTCAACTATTTCTCTTAAATTAAATACATAGAAATTGCCCTACAAGGTGACCCTTGATACTAATACTTGGGTATTAGATTTTATCATACTAAACCACATGTTTGTTACAGAATGAATACAGAGTTTCATGTTAAAGACATCAGCACTGCCAAAATTTTCAGAATTCCTTGGAGACCAAAATGAGAAAGCTTCCCAACTAAGGCAGCTGTCTGCTTACCAGGAATCTCTAGTGTTGAAGGTAAATTTTTATACTTTGGAATAATTGTGGGAATGTGTATTATAATACCTTTTTAATGATTTTTAATTTATGAAAAAATGCATCTAATATTTATTGAGTACTTCCTATGGACATTGGTATGTATTTTCTCATGTACTCCTGGTGCCTGTGCTGGGAACATGAGTATTCATGCATTAAGCCCATTTTACTGATAGGGAAAATGTCTAATTCTGAGCCGTAGAGAGCTACTTAAGGCAGAATTCAAGCTGAGACTTTTAGCAACCAAACTTGCATTCTAAACCAGTATTCCGTCTGGTTTTTCCAATGATCTTCCTCAGTGTTGGAGACTAAATCCTCTCTTTGACTGTGAGGACAAAATGAAATCCTTTTAGATGTCAGACAATTGGTAGAAATTCTCTAATCCTGTTGGCTGAAATATTGCCTTGAGAATGAAAAGAAAATTGGAAGGGGTAGGTGTGGAGGAGTGCAGAGAGAGAGAATACTTTTGAAAAGATATAGTCTTTGGGGCTGGGGCCTTAGCTCAGTGGCAGAGGACTGGCCTAGCATTTGTGAGGCCCTGGGTTGGATCCTTTGCACCACATAAAAATGAAACAAATAAAGGAATGCTGTTCATCTATAGCAACAACAAAATTTAAAATATTCAATCTTTGAAGTCTATATGGTCCTCGAGTTCTTTTTTGGTTAACTGAAATCAAATTCACATAACAGTCACTCTCTTAAAATGTAAAGTTGAGTGCTTTTTGATATATTCACAGAGTTACACAACAATTACCACTATCTAATTCCACAAAATTTTTGTCACCCCAGAAGGAAACTCTGTAACTATAGAACAATCATTCATTCCCTAGCTTCCTTACTGGGTTTGGGATATTTTATATGAATGGAATCATAATAAGTGGCCTTGTGTATGCTTCTTGTAGTATAATGTTGTCCTGGTCTGTTCATATTGTAGCATGTATCAGTACTTCATTTCTTTTTTGGCTGAGTAAAATTCCATTGTATGGACACAGCCCATTTTATTTATCCATGCATGTGTTGATTATTGTTTGAATTGTTTCCATATGGGTACTATTAGGAATAATACTGGTGTGAATATTATTGTGCAGGGTTTTGTAGATATGTTTTCTTCCCCTGAATATATGCCTAGGAATGAAATCCCTGGGTCATTGCCAGATGCACTGATTCTGCACTCAGGCCTGTAATCCCTTGTCATCCAGCCTGAGAGACTACCACGTCTGGCAGATGCAGGTTGTTATCTCAACTTTCTTTGTTCTAGTCAAGAAGATTCACCAGCTTACAAGCCCCAGGAACCAATTTCTGAGTGTTATTGTGGAATTTATATCTGTATGGGGTCCTCACGTACCCAACCTAGTCCTTGTGTTGAGCTATAATCAAGCCTCACCTGCCACATTCTCAGCTCTCTGAGAAAGATTGGGTAGTGATCTGAGTTTGGTTTTCATTTGCAATCCTTTAGCTATTCTGTGTGGCTGCTCCTACTGCTTCTTTCTTTAATTTCCCTAAGTATTGCTTCCTAATCCTTTTATCCTACTGATATATGCCTGGCATCATAATGTTTACTTAAAGAGCCTTTCCATTATTCAGAGAGGCAACAGGTCCTGTAGAATTCCCAGAGGAATAGAGTGCCTGGCTTCAAGATGCTGCAACATACCTGGCACCCAAGAATGGGTCTGTGGCAACAAAGCTGAGGTGTGGACACCTTTTCTTTGCTCCTGACTTTTTTGCATTCTACAGCAGTTTCCTTTCTTTGCATTGCTGCACATAACCCCTCCAACCTCCTGTGCTGGCTCTGCTGCTCACAGTGGAGAATTTTAACTCCCATGGGTTCATTGGCCTGTCAAGTAGTTTTTATTGACAGCTTTTTGTTTGCTGTGTATCTCATTGGCTTGCTTACCAACACAAACTGGTTTTGGTTTCTTTCATACCCAAACCAGAACACATTTGGGTATCCTGAAACTTTATAGAGCATGCATTTTTTGTTATATGAATCTCACCTACCTTGTTTTCTCTTATGAAGTAATGCAAATCTACTTTGTTCTGGTGGAGCTATTTTGGTAACATATAAGCCATTTTGGTTCAGTTTAGGGAATGAATTCAAGGTGTTCAAACTCAGTTTGATCTTCATTTTATATCAGTGACAGCCATTTTAATTTATCCATATAAAACATTTTGTTTTTCTCTCATTGTGTCTTACAAAGCACTCCCCTTTCTTGGTTGTTAAGAGAAAGAAAATCTTCTTTGACTCCTATGTTTTTGGCTGCTATCCTCCTTTGAAAGCTGAGGCTAACTGATCATTGGCAAAAAACTAGTGTTGTAGAATCTACCTTCAGAATTAGAGTATTATTGGTTGTGAAGAAATGAAGACTATACGTCAGGGGCTTTAGGTCTCTGCAGGGTTGAAGGGGGCAAGGTGATGAGGGAGCAAGGTGAGGGAGAAGTGAACCTCTGCCCCTGTTCTCCCAGAAAAGATGGGCTTAGTCCTGCTTTGTATTTTCAGATACAATGTAAGATCATGTTTACACAAGGAAAAAATGGTTCCACTTAAGTTTAAAATGTAAAAGAAAATGGCTTAAAATATATTGCTAGAGGTCATATAGATAGGACACAGGCTTTCTTTGCAGTTGCTGGACCTACGCCCTTTAGCCCACACATGAGGGGAAAAATGAACTACATGTTTACTTACTTCTGAGAATCACAATCATACACACCACACTCCACAAAATAGGCAAAACTTGGCAGTTCTCTCAGGGACATCTACATTTAAAATTTAGATCAAATATGGTTAGTGGTTTTGCTCATTTTCAAAATAAATGGGAAAAATTTGTGTGACAGAATCAGGCTTTCTTATCTTTAAACTGGGGCCAAATGTCTCATAATAATCTTTATGTCTCCCTTTTGGACCTTTTCCAGAAAGTATAAAAATTATTAATATTCCCATGTAGTAGAATGACATGGCTCTCAACTATCGTGTAGCCATGGATATCTTAAGATATACACTGTAGATGTGTTACTCCATATAATATTAAGTGGTTACCACCAGCCCTTTCAGTAAGCAAATCTGTAGACCAAGCTGATGACACTCCATACACAGTGAAGCATTCATTCACCAAGAATGTTTGAAGAAGACATGATTAGGGAAGGGATACCATGGGGTGGAAAGACCAGGAACTGTAATACCAGGCAGATGTAAATGGGAGAAGAGGCTCAGAGAAAATAACAAAAAAGAAGAAAATGGCATATGCCCTTGGAACCTGTCTCATCAGTAAAAGAAAAGTTATAATAGCCATTTTGCAGTGTTGTTCTGTTAGAAATAATGTAGAGAAACAATCAGCTAAGAATTGATACATCATAGGTATCACCCAGTCAGCACATAGTGTGGTGAGATTCACTGACCTCATGATGATTTTTTTGGCAAGTGGCATAGTCACTGTGGACAGGCATGGCTGTGTACCCTCAGGCACTGTCACTCTTGTGGCAAGTTTACTTCCCTTCCTGCAGAACAGCAGTGCCTTTGGGGACCTAGCCCAGGGTCTTGAACACTTTGAATACTTGTTGGAGGGAATTTTGCTCATCCACAGATATTGGCTCAATGTGTCTCTTCAGAGCCAGCCTCCAGTTATCATTGTATTGGTGAGACTTGTGCCACCATCACACTGGGGAAGGACATTGCCTTCCTCCTGGCAAATGAGTTGCAAATGACTCTGACATTTCAAAAACTTTACTAATTAACTTCTAAATGGGCTCTGACCTGTGTGTCAAGATCATATACTTGACATTGACTCCTTTTTCTATTACCTGGCACCTGAAACTCTCACTTTCAGTGAGATGAGGCTACAACCCCCAAGCAAAAGTCTACACATTGGGTCAGTTCACCCCTTGGGTGAGTGTGGAAAGGGAATAGAAGTGGACATGGCTTTCAGGACCCTCGAGAAAGGGGTAGGAGGCAGAATGGTCCAGTATGGGAGAAAAGTTCAGGCTGCAGAGGGTTGGGGCAGAGGGGATCTCCCGAAAGACAATTGGGAAGGGGGATGAGGTCTGTCACTCTGGCATCCCGTTAGGTGAGGGCTGCTGTGGGACCACCAGAGCAGGCTGCAGGGGAACAGGGGCTTCTGCCTGGGGCCTGCTGCCTCTGAAGGCATGACGCCTGTCTTCATGGAGGTGCGGCTCTGATGGAAGATCCGGAATTTGGAGTTGAATGTCAATATTGGCAACAGCCTGAGGAGGGCCTATTCTGATGGCGGCAGTCATGCCATGTCTGCATCGTCTGTTGACTGAGTACAGCAGTGGGCTGTAACTGAAGGTGGCAGATCTCATCACCTCCACCCACTGCTGGGCATGCTGCCTCCTCTGCAGGTTCTTCCTTCAGTGTAGTAAGAGGATGCAGCCACCAGTTATCATGGTGCAGAGCCCCAACAATCTGAAGAACCATGGGACCCACACTGAGGCAGTAAAAAAAGAAAGAGGCAAGCTGACTGACAGCTCTAGCTTGGGACCTGAACTGTTTCTCATTCGTCTCCTGGATTTGGCTCTTTCTTCCTCTCATTCCTTCCCACCCTTCTCAAACACATGCCTAATAATTTCCTGATTCAGTCAAAGTTATATTTGCAGGGCACATAAGAGACCCCATTAGCCTTTTACAGATAAGGAACACTAGGTGTAGAGGGGCCATGAACTCCCCAGACTCAAGTCAGGCCTTCTGGCTCCAGTCCAGGACCCATGCAGTCCTTCAGACTGAGAAACCTCATGAAGGGCAAGGAACTCAATTGTATCTTTTCTGCTTGGGCAGAACACAGTCTCTGTCTTCGAGGAGTCCTTAGTTTCCTAGAGGAGTCTTATCTCTGATAACTAATAGCACTCCATTCAGGCAGCCACCACCCCATTCATGCAAAGGGTCTTCCCTGAAAGTTTGTCCCCCACACTCAAAAGTCTGGGTGTACTTATGGCCTGGAAGGCCCAGATCCTCCTTTTGCAAATCCATAAGGTTCACTCTGGTTACCAGGCCTATAGCTCTTGAAAGAGTGAACTCACCCACTACTCTGCCCACCAATGGGAGTCCCCAGAAGGCCCCAGTCCCAATGTTCTCTAAAGATGAGGTCACCGGGTTCTGAGCCTCAGGAATTCTTGGGTTGGTGCTTGTAGAGTGGTTGACAGTTGATGGAATAAGGGACTCCATCTTGTGACATCTCATGAGCATATTGTCTTCCATGAAAGACTGGTCCACCATAAAATTGTTTGTCCCCAACTTTGTGTGATGAACTCACAGGGCAGCCTCCAGGAAAGGGCCCTTACACCCTCAGGGGATTCTACTTGTGTTTTCAGTTGTTAGAAATTCATGTTCCAGTGGGGAGTGGGGCAGGGAGGACAGAGAGCATTGGACAGCCCTACCCTCAATAAATATCTTACCTAGTTGTCAGGGAACAAAACATCTCAGAAGAACCAAGTGGTCCAAACCTCCTCCTTTGGCTCCTACCATCTCTGTTTTGTTTCTTCAAGAAGTGTTTTTTGGGGGGCATCATCAGGTTCCATGGGACCTCCCGCCATGTGATCCTGCTTCTCTTTCCAGCTCCATCTCCCTTCCCCCCGTCATATACCTTTCTGCCCTGGGCATGCCAGATTCCCACACACCCTGCTTATTCCCCTCTGGACTTTTTGCTCTCACTCAGGAGTATCTCTTACCACATTTCCACCACACTGAACACCTCCTTATCGTCCCAGGTGGTCAACTCCCCTACTCTGAGACAAATAGTCCTTTCAGTTGATTCCCAGTTTCTAGAACTCTGAAGCAGATGAATTTGAAACAAATTGGTCTCAGTGACAGGAATAAAAGTGATTTCAACAACTATAAATTTGTATAAAGTGGAAAATATAGTGTTCTACAGATTTAATATATTATTTTTAGAAAGTTGCTCTATTTGAACTGGTATAAAAGTGATGCCCTTTGAAATAACACCACCCGCCCACCATGAACAACTAAAGTTCAGTTAAGTATAAATTAAATTAAAACAAATTAACCTGAAAAACCCCAGCATGATGATCTGCCACTGAGTCTTATTTTAAAATTGGCATTTTTTTTTCATCCCCCTCTCCCCATCCCCAACCTGGGGGGAAACAGGATTACTTTTTGTCCCCATCCAGTTATCTATTCTTGAGCACACACCCACCATGGGAGTGAAGAAATTCAGAGTTGGGGATGGCAACAGAAGACTTAAAAAATGATTCTATCCCAGATTAACAAGTGAAGAAGTTCCAGGCATACCTGAAATCACATCATTAAAAACCCTCTGTTCCCCCTGATGTGCAGAATCACAGCCTCTGGGACAAGAGTTCCCTGTGTTTTTCCTTTGCTTTCAAAGCAATTAAACTTCTGTTTATCAACTAATATACAGATAAACAAATGGGTATATCCAATCAACAGAAATTAGGTGTGGATTTGTGTATGTACATATACATTGTATTTATATAAGATTTTGATATTAGGGATGGAACCCAGTATTTAGTTATTGAATAAACAATATAGGAAGCCTAAATCAATTAAAAATTGATTAGTAATTTTCTCTCTTGAAAAAATGTTAATAGCAATTATACTTATTTTCTACATCTATAATACTTGTTGAGATGTGCATATATATGCCTGTTTGTCTATAATATATGTATAATATATTTTATATATCTACATATATCTATATCTATTATTTGTCTATCTATATCTATATCTATATATCTATAACTATCTATCTATTTATCTCACTATCTTTCTATCTATCTATCTATCTATAAAGTTAGGGCTGATGCATTAAGACTATGTAGGAATAACAGTTAACAAAGAGATGTGCTCCTTATAAGTAATCTTTATTTGAAGGTCCTTGGAAAGATCAATTATTGCTACAATTAAGAAATCAAAATCAGTTGACTTGTATCTATTTTTTCCTATTTTATTTCATAGAGTACTGTGTGGAGTGCTCCTCAGCCTTAGAGATTCACAGATATTCAAGAGCACAGTGTCCACGGTTTGCACGTATCACTCCTTTGATCCTGGAGTTTTTTAAGTCTCTGGCTCCATCCCAGCTGTCTCCTTGACCTCATCTGTTTGTGGAGCCTGCTGCCCAGCAGGGATAGCAGGAGTGGTCTTGATGTTGAGAGGAAGGGTCCCTTCACCTAGGATGTGGGTGCCTCCAAAGAGACTCCTCCCTTTTTATTGCCCTACTTGTGTAAATGCAACTAAGACTGTAAACAGTGCTGTATGGGTGTGTGGCTACTGGCCACAGGCTTTTAAACAGATTCTAAGTGTTTGATGTTCTAGCACCCTGAATGATTCTAAGATGATTGAGTAAACATCCTAATTTTTAAATTTTCAAGCTAATTTTTATTGTGATGAAAAAACAGATAAACACCAGCTTTTTTTGTTGTTAAAAACAATCATGAACATGGAAATCTGTGAGGAGAAGTGCATGGTGTACTGCATACATGGCATACCTTAAGGGTGTCTGAGAGGCAAAGCACTCCCCTGTGCTAGGCATGTGAGTAGCATACCATTCACCCCATAGGCACAGCCCTAGGCATGAGGCCACATGTTGCAGTACCAGCACTTGGTCCATGGCCCCTCCTTGATTGGTCCCTGCCAGAAGAGTTGGACAGAAATTGTATTAGTGGCTGCCTATAGTCTGCTTAGCTATTGCCTACGTTTATATACATGGTAATTGTGCAATAAAATCAGACCCGCTTAGGTCTTGATTAGCGACTGTAGAGCCACACACTCCTCTACCCTGTACCATGGACCTCCTCATTGGATGAGAGAGAGCACACAGATATCCATCTCCAGGAACTGTGATTGACATGGTGATAACCAGGAAGCAATAGTATGATGGTTTTAGTTTTGCATCTGAATCTATAACATTCTCAGTTCACCTTGGCAAAATCACTTAATTCCAATAACTTCAACTTAGAAGGATTTTCTGATCCTTGACAACTAATTTGATCTATATGTTTCTCACACTTGTAACTCTTCATTTGGATTTAGAAATTGTGATTAAGTTTCTTAATCAAGTATTTGTGTCTGTGACAAAATCAAGGTTAATTTTAGTGTGCCCCTAAAGCCCCTTCAAGTGTGAATATGAAAGTAGCAAGCTATGTGTTTGTTGCCAGGTTGGAGTCAACACAAATCAAATATGAATGATGCCCTATCAAAATGTTTAATTATTGAATAGCCTGAAGAGGTTTTCTGTTTTTAAAAATGATTTACTGTCTTAAAAGGGACAATATAAAAAAAGATTCTCTTATGTCACTTATCCTTAAGAGCATGGACAAATGATGCATTATAAAATAATATGAACATTGGATAAGCCACAAAATATAGAGTAATTCTTACACTGTCAGCTCTACTATCCATGAATATATCAGAGCAGTTATTTATAATTTTTTAATGTAAGGAAATAATACACCATGAGTGAGAATCAGCAGGCAAATGACATCAGGATCAGACATTCAAAAATTTTACAGAATGAAATGGTGTAAACATTCCATAGTAAAGTATGCTTAAAGGGGAAAATTATTAATGGAATAAAAGTCATAAGAAAAGAAACTAAGAATGTTGAATTAAAAGGTCAATTTAGATTTTGATATTTAACAATGGTAAACTTCACAAAAATAAAGGAAATTGGAGGAAGTACCAAAGAGCAGTTTACACCCAAAGAACATGTTTGACTAGAAATACATGAAAATATCCATGGTTTAGTTGAGAGCCATAAAGATATGGAAGGGAAGAAAGTAAATGTTCAGCAAATTATAGGACAAAATAAGATCTTGCTGTATATCAAATAGAATTTTCCTTAGAAAAAAATGTGGTTGGGAATAATAATCAAAAACAGACTCTGAGATGTTTGAAAATCATAATTTAAGCAAGATCAATAAAAACAAGTCTTCACTTAGGCATATTATAGATTTAAGAATACTAGGGGGCTGGGGTTGTGGCTCAGTGGTAGAATGCTTGCCTAGCATGTGTGAGGCACTTGGTTCAATCCTCAGCACCACATATAAATAAAATGAATAAAATAAAGGTCCATCAATGTCTAAAAAATATTTTTAAAAAGACATTTAAAAAAAAGAATACTAGGAACAAGAAAATTTACAACAATTGGAAGAATAATATGTTTATAAAAACAAATCATAAATGTATTATTTATTATTCAATACCAGTAGTAGAAACCAGAATAAATTCTATTGTATCCTTAAACTTTGCCAAAGTAATCAAAGTAGAACTTGATTCCCAGCTAAGCTATCATCAAGGGTGTCTGAAACACAAACATGCTTACATGAATACACAGGGCATACACTGAAAGCCTTGATTTCATAAGTAATGAGTAACTGCTAGGGTATGTTAAAACAAGGTAAAGTCCTATTTTAAAATGGATATGTGTGTGTTCAAAGAAAACTCAAAAAGATAGATCTATAATACTATAATAACATTTACCCAGTAAAAGTTTAGAGGATTAAAACATTTTAAGGTTGTTCAGTTACTGGGGAAAAAAGAGGTGCTGGATAAATTTAGACTTAACATTTTATTTCCATAATTCAGCTGTGTGAAACCACAATAGGAAATAAAACATATCAATAGAAGGGAAGAAATGAAGTAACATTAAGGAAGGAGAGATACATTGATCAATAGAGTAGCATGCAGGGAAGGACTAATTGAAAACGCTAAAGTATAATAAAGTCTTACCTAGGATTGTACACAGCCTCTTCAGTTACTGCCATTTGCATCATGCAGCCAGGACTTTGAACTCTCCTTCTTCCAAATGTTAACTGGGTGAATTCTCTGAATCTCCAATTCTTCTATAAAATGAGAATAATACTACTTATCTTAAAGGGTTGTTTTCAGAACCCACAGTGAAAGTAGGGCTTTACCATAATCCATTACTTTGAATCATTGACTTATAGTTTTAACACCACTTCTTTTTTGTATTTTTCTTTTTTTGTAATTCTTAATGAAACAGCATTTAACATTACCACTCGAATTTTGTGTTAAAAAAAAACATTTGTAAACTACTTGCATATTAGAATTTTGTTATCTATGACTTCCTTTATTTTGCCAGAACCTTTCTGCCAGGATTGGCAGTGCCTAGCTCATCTTGCAGATTGGCAATGCAAAATAGGCTGCATGGGATTCAGAATGAAGTGAGTGGAATAGACAGGTGATAATTTACCTTTCCTACCATGTTCTCTTATTCCCTGTTTTCCTGCCTCCATTAATAGTACATATTTTGAATCTTCTGAAGTTCACATTCTCCATATATTTGGTGTTTGGACAAATGGAAATAGGATAATCACTCCAAAAAGTGTTTAGAATCAAACGCAATTCACATTACACATTGTTAAAATAAGTTGCTTACTCTTAAGTCTATGGATCACTATAGTTTTAATGACTTACAATTCAACACAACTCTACCAATGCCCTAAACTTTAATTTTCAATGTGTTCAATGAACTAATAATGTATCTGATAAGGGGTTAAGTGCAAAAATTGTTTTCCTGATGCACATACAACTGAAATTTTATCCATCCACTTGTTTTTATATGTTCATCTCCTCCACCATATCTCATACTTCCTGACATAAGGAATACAAACTTTTTGGATTACAAAATTTTCACACAGGAAGTTGCAAGGATGATGGCCTTTAACCTATAAAATCTTGGCAAAATATAATGAAGAAGTACCAATGTTTTAAAATGAATAAATCATGAAGAAAATTCAGCAAAAGAATTACTATTCTTTAATTTTCATTTGCTTTTAGGACAGCATTAGAAACTGCACAAATATAGGGGCTGCTATTTTTTAAGGCCACAACAGCTAGCCAAAGTGGAATCCCTGCCTGGGATGCACAGTGCTAGTGGGATTCATTGCTGGTGAAAAAGCATCATCTCATGATTTTTCTCTTTCCTTCCTTCCAACTGAAAAATTAAGCATGATACTGAAAAAAGGAAGGCATGGAGAGAAGGAAGGGAGTTACAAAAGCAAGAACACATATCACACACCACAGTGCTGCTATTTGAAAAGAGTTACGTAAATTTGTGCATCAGATAACCCTGAAGATGACAGTGGCCTTGTCCAAATCAGTGTATTGCATTCCTAAACTACATTTCAGATAGAAGAATGACCTGGTTGACATCAATGTCCTGCAAAAGGTGCCAGATGAGCTGACCCTAGCCAGAGCTGAACTGGAGATGCTGACTGAGAACCTGACAGAAGAGTTGGCCTATCTGAAGTAGAATCAATCATGAGGAGGCCAAAATTTGATTTTTTTCCTCCTAGACCTCAAAATTAAAACACCAGGTTTGCAAATCTGGAGTTAAAACACGACCTGTTTAAGTTGCCATTTGTTTTGGATGTGCCCCTGCATGCACATTGCTGCTATTGCTGTTTATAATGGTTCTTACTAAGGTTTAATTAATCAGACACACATTCTAATTTTGTCATTTTCATTATAGGTAATAAATTAGGTAATAAGAATTTTAACTCTCTTGATTTAGTGATCTTGAAAACATACTATATATATATAGTATAAATATATTGTATATTATATATACTATATATATAGTATTTCAAAAGTTAGAAAATAAAGAAGTCTACCAATAACATAAAATGCTATCTGTGTCACACATGGCACTCTGATGGACCACAGTGTGTACCAGTGACTGGTGTAGAGAATAGACACTGGCAGTAAGTTTTTACTCAATTTTCAGTGATTCTACCAATTCTGCAGGATTAGACACTTCTTGCAGCCCTTGGCTTAACAGCTGTAGATGAAATCTCTCAAGCAACTTGCATACCAAGCCTCCCCTTCCTGTACAGACAGGACAGTGGATTCTCTAGAAGGAGGGTTAACTAATCCTTCTGGCCCATAGACACAGGATATAGAGTCCATGGTCACTTAAATATCCTGTGAAAATATCTTTAGTTGTTATTTTTGTTGTTGTTGTTGGTTTTTAGTGTGCCCAGGAACATTTACTTTTATTTGTTCTGATTAGTTATATGTGAAAGTGGAATGCATTTTGACACATCATACGTAAATGGAGTACAAGTTCTCATTCTTCTGGTTGCACATGATATAGAGTTATTCTCGTCATGTAATTATATTGTAATGGACCAAGCTATATGGATAATATCCAATCAGACTCCATTTTGCCCTGAGACTCCACATCATGTAAGAAATGCTTCTCCCAGGGAAATCTCCACCTCTACCCATCAACAGTTGCTTAGCATAGCATGTTTGGCAACATAAAATGGAAATTCTTATAGAATGTAAAAGTGTTTTCTTTTTGGTTCCCATTTTTCTTGGACAGTGTGTTATGTCAAAGATTGATTATCTAGATATTAGTAACCATTCTTTACCATGTACATGACATTTTTGTCCATGCTGGGTGAACAAACAACAACAACTAGTAACACTGTCTTTAAAGTTACCAGTGCAGTTTTGTTTCTAGGTCATCAAACAGTTGTTGAATAAATGTGAATGTCTATAAAATGTCTAATATCCATTGTTTCTAGGATTTTTCCTCAACTGAAAAAAAACGGATACTGTTCAGTGCACTTCTCTGATATCTTTGATTTTAAAAATAAGTAAATTTTATTTAATATATATAGAATTAATTTTAAATAAGTTTGTTAGAGACATCTAATTGGCTTACAAAGTTAAAATGTTAACTGCTAAATATAACATCAAGTACTCTTGACTCCTAAATTTTACGGGTAACATACTTAAACATTAAATGTGTTTTCCTAAATTGATAAATAAAAAGAATTTAAAATTACTTTGTGTTGTCACTAAAAATGTGATTTTCAGACAGAGCCCTAATATCCAGAATATACAAAGAACTAAAAAAATTAGACAATGAGATAACGAATAACCCAATCAACAAATGGGCCAAGGACCTGAACAGAAATTTCTCAGAGGAGGACATACAATCAATCAACAAGTATATGAAAAAATGCTCACCATCTCTAGCAGTCAGAGAAATGCAAATCAAAACCACCCTAAGATACCATCTCACTCCAGTAAGATTGGCAGCCATTAGGAAGTCAAACAGCAACAAGTGCTGGCGAGGATGTGGGGAAAAGGGTACTCTTGTACATTGCTGGTGGGACTGCAAATTGGTGCGGCCAATTTGGAAAGCAGTATGGAGATTTCTTGGAAAGCTCGGAATGGAACCACCATTTGATCCAGCTATTCCACTACTCGGTCTATTCCCTAAAGACCTAAAAAGAGCACACTATAGGGACACTGCTACATCCATGTTCATAGCAGCACAATTCACAATAGCAAGACTGTGAAACCAACCTAGATGCCCTTCAATAGACGAATGGATAAAAAAAATGTGGCATTTATACACAATGGAGTATTACTCTGCATTAAGAAATGACAAAATCATAGAATTTGGAGGGAAATGGATGGCATTAGAGCAGATTATGCTAAGTGAAGCTAGCCAATCCCTTAAAGACAAATGCCAAATGTCTTCTTTGATATAAGGAGAGTAACTAAGAACAGAGTAGGGAAGAAGAGCATGAGAAGAAGATTAACATTAAACAGGGATGAGAGGTGGGAGGGAAAGGGAGAGAGAAGGGAAATTGCATGTAAATGGAAGGAGACCCTCAGGGGTATACAAAATTACATACAAGAGGAAGTGAGGGGAAAGGAGGGAAAATATAAGGGGGAGAAATGAATTACAGTAGAGGGGGTAGAGAGAGAAGAGGGGAGGGGAGGGGGGAGGGGGGATAGTAGAGGATAGGAAAGGCAGCAGAATACAACAGACTCCAGAATGGCAATATGTAAATCAATGGTTGTGCAACTGAAGTGATTCTGCAATCTGTATATGGGGTAAAAATGGGAGTTCATATCCCACTTGAATCAAAGTGTGAAATATGATATATCAAGAACTATGTAATGTTTTGAACAACCTACAATAAAAATTAATTGAAATACCAAAAAAAAAAAAAAGTTTGTTAGAGACATCTAATTGGCTTACAAAGTTAAAATGTTAACTGCTAAATATAACATCAACTACTCTTGACTCCTAAATTTTACGGGTAACATACTTAAACATTAAATGTGTTTTCCTAAATTGATAAATAAAAAGAATTTAAAATTACTTTGTGTTGTCACTAAAAATGTGTTTTTCATTCTGCTTATGATTTTAGATCTCATGACATTTGTTTATGGTTTTGAATTATACAAACAGCCACTTATTCTTTAATGTGTTTTGAACTACAAAAGGTGTACTCACACCCTGGGTGGGGGTTGAAGGGTATAGACTTGCAGACTACCTATCCCTTGGATGGTGGATCTGGACTACCAGCTGGTGAATAAAGTTTCCATCTCCTGCTTTAAAATCAACTCAGTAATTTATTGCAATGTCACCTTTACAGTATATGCACATAGAGTAATAATTTGCAATTAATTCTGCTCTTCTTCCTCCCTTCATACCCCTCTCCCCTTTCACTCCCCTTTGTCTAATCCAAAGGATCTCTATTTTTTCCTAGCTCCACTTTCTCATTGTGCATTAGCCTCCACATATCAGAGAAAAACTTTAGGCATTTTGTTCTTTGGGATTGGCTTATTTCGCTTAGCATCATATTCTCTAGCTTCATCCGTTTACTGATAAATGCCATAATTTCATTCTTCAAGAATGAGTAATATCCAATTATGTATATGTATTACATTATCTTTATTAATTCATCTCTTGAACAGCACCTAGTTTGGTTCCATAGTTTGTAACTGCTTTGCAAATATAACCTCATGACATCTTCACCTTATCATTGTTGAGAAGGTTCATTTACTAGGCCCATTTGCTGGATGAGAAAACGGAATCTCAGGGAATTCCACCTAATTATTCAGAGATATTTTGTAAAGCAGAAATACAAATCTAGTTCCATAAGCACCCCCAATGCATCCTACTTCTACACAGTTCATGGCTGACCTTATCTTACCAAAATCTTAGCCCCAATCCATCCTGAGCAGAAGGAAATCAGGCTGGCTCTTCCCAGAGCCCTCTGGACAGAGGTTGGCCTCCTCCACTCTTAGTGTTATTTTTTTTCTCTGATTGCCTGGCTCCTCTCCAGGCTCATCAAGCTGTCCTCTCCCATCTTTGTCGTTCAGTGACATCGCCTGTCATTCATGTTTTTATAGACCTCTGAGGATGAGAAAATACACATGGATTTCAGAATGGCTCAAGATGTAAATGACTGGTCATAATTGGACACCCTAAAAGGGGATGGCATTGATGGCACAGGGGTATAAATCTCATGATGGGCCAGAAAACTCATTTACAGAGCAGCCAAAGGTTTATGTAGATCCATAAAATGGCCACAAACAACCTGAAAATCTAGGTAGTAACTCATCTGGAGCAGTCATAGCCTCTTTCTGCTGGAGAAATATCAGTGGCTTCTTTTGGAATTGAATTAGGTGTGAAAAATAGCTCCTATGCCATTTGGCTAGGAAAAATGGTAATGATGATGAAGGTGATAATGCAATAGCTTATATTTATAGACCACTTTGCATACATTATTTCATTGAATATTCACAAAGTCCTTTCACTGACTGTCCTAGTCACTTCTAGCTGCTACAACAAAATACTCTAAGCTTAAGAAACATTTATTTCTCCCCATTTGGGAGGGTGGGAAGTTCATGGTCAAGGTACTGACAGATTGAATTCTTGGAAAGAGCCCTCTTTTTGCTCATAGCTGGCTGTTTCTCACTGTATTCTCACTTGGTGGAGAGCAAGTAAGACCTGGTCTCTTTTTCAAATTCTGAGAACACTAATCTCATCTTGGGAGACATGCCTCCCCTGGCCTATCAAAATCTGATTACCTCCCAATGGCCTCACTTCTCATGCCATCACATTGGCATTAGGGCTTCAACATAAATTTGGAGGAGACACAAACATTCAGTAGGGAATGCACTGTGGAGTCCTGGGCATATTCTGTATCTTCTCTGTGCTTCTGCTGCCTCATAAAGAAAAAGGATGGTAATAACTCCTGATCAATGTGTGTGTGTGTGTGTGTGTGTGTGTGTGTGTGTGTGTATGAAACATTGAATTAAAAACAGGTGATTAGATGATATATGCAAGTAATCCGCAATTTTAAAAAAATGAATATACAAACATAGGTGTCAAAATAAAAGCTGAAACCAAGTTTAAGAAAAAAATTCAGTGTGGGAATAGAAAATATTTCCCAGTAAGAGGATAAAAATGGAGTTTTTTCCTGATGATATCAACTTTTTAGGAGATCTAATAATATTTATGAAATTTAACATGATAATTTAGAAACAATGATATATGCTTATATTACACATGTATTACTTTATTCTGATTCCACATTTAGAAATCAATTTTTAAATAAAACTCATAATAGTCCTCTCCAACATTGGTGTTTTTTTTTTTTTTTACCCTCTCCAAAACAAATTTGGAGTCTTAAAGGCAGTTTCCAGGACTTGAGTTCTATTCCCTCTAAGGCGAGGGCAAGATGGGTCCTTGTGAATCAGTATGATCTTGAAAAACCACAGCGAGGCCTTCATGTGGCTTAGTATATTTGCAAGTTCATCCTACAGGTGTATGCTTGTGAGCACCACAATGTGTATTCCTTTTAAACGACTGAACAACACTTGTACACAACACTATCCATAGACTCAAACCCAAGGCCACATTCCAAGGAATCCTAGCAATCTGTACTTTCTATCTGATCTACCCCAAGCATGAATTGCTGATTTAATAAGAAATAAAACAAGCAATAAAGACTGTGTTTACCTTTGTTAGTAGAAAATAAAGAGTTTGGCCAACCTCAGACTCCAGGACCACTCAGGTGTGGCCCACATTTGGTCACCCCGTCCATCAATGCAGTCAGTACCCTGACTCCAGAGGCAGGCATGATCTAGGAGGGTGTCCATTTTTCCTCCCTATGCAGCAGGAAATGGTGACTGGAAGAGGAAACTGAGAATTTCCCAGCCCGTAAGCCTGTGGGAAGGCCTATGGTGGGGGCCATAAACCCATCTTCCAGCCACTTTCTCAAAAGCACTATGATTTCATGACACTCGGGAAGTGAAGGAGCTTCTGGTTCTGGCCACTCCAGAGGAAAGTTCAAGATAAGTGCCAATTCAGCTGTGTGGCATGAGGAAGGACCTAGACACTGAGCCCCAGGACCATGTTCTTGGCAACCCAACTCCAACTTTGTCACCCACTGCAAGTCTGTGCTGCACTGGCCCATCAGGTGATTCCATTACTTCCAGGACCCTGATTCCCAATGCAGCCTACTGGGCAGCACCTCGAACTGGGTTCAGAAGGATGCAATGCCAGGAATTATCCCACCAGGAGAGATGAGCACTGCCACAACCTCACCCAGCGGCCTTCACTGATTACTGTAGGTCCAGTGGACCCAGAAAAGGCCATGGGCAATGGAAGGGGCCCAAGGAGCACCCACTTGGGACAACAGTCCCAGGTGAGGCTCCCTCCAACCTCACTCCTTCAGGTCCCCACTCACTGATATTTTGCCCAGTTCAGAAGCGAGCCCAGAACTCCACCAGTGAGGAGGAGGGACAGTTCTTAATAGCTGAGCATGGAGGAGGATGCAGGGCTGCTTAGTGGGTTATGGGAAGCTTGAGCTTGAAACCTCACAGCTAACTCTGGCAGGGTGCCCTTCCATCCAGGAAAAGCCAAGACCCATGACAACTGGAACCTCCCAAGAGTGAATGCTGAGTGGATCTCTGGGTCTGTAGGTGTCTGTGTTGGATTGGACTGGTGAAAGGTAACATATCTTACACTGTAGGATCAGTAGGAGGCCTAGTATTATCCCCAGAACAGCTAAGCAATGAAGACAGTCAAACAATTGGAGAGCTAGGGTTGTGGCTCAGTTGCAGAGTGCTTGCCTAGCACGTGGGAGGCACTGGGTTCAATGCTCAGCACTGCACAGAAATGAATAAAGGCCTTTTGACAACTAAAAAAATAAAAATTGGAGAATCTTGATAACCAAAATTCAAAGAAAGCAACCCAAATATGAATAAAACTCGATTTTGTGAGCACACAGCTGGGTTTTTCTGGTTTCCACACAAAGAGAAAGGACTGTGCACAGAGGGTAGCATTCCCTCCCAGCCTGCCCTGCTGAACCCCTCATCCAGACTCTGGGGGATGCCTTAAATGCATTCTCAGCAGCTATTCCCTCCACTGTTCCCAGAGAAAGTGCAGGAAGACACACAGGCCATGATCCCAAAGCTGCCACCACCTGCAAATGCTGCTCAGCCAAGAAACTTGCCCCCCAGCAGTTCCCCTTCTGACTGGCCAATCCCAGACAGGACAGCAGACAGAACTCTGACAGCTCAGGGGCGGGGCATGAGCTGAGGGATTCTTGCCATTGCAAGAGCTCCTGGCTGTCAAACTAAGTCCCGCCCACCCTCACCAGAGCAAGGCTAGATACAAGCACTAGCTCACACCTTCAAGGGAGGACAAGGTGTGCTTGCCCAGCCCCAGCAAGCGAGATCCTGGATATGCCACCACCACTTGATCACCTGCTGGTGCACCGCCTATCTAATGAGAGGCCCTTCAGAGGCCCAGGGAGGCTACCCCCTGCTCCAAGCTTGGAGGCATGGGGGACGCTTATATTGGGGCCATGCCACTTCCCGCCTTTTCAGAGAAGAGCACTCCTGAAGAGACACCGACCTGTCCCTGTACCGGAGGTGCAGGTACTGCCAGCCAAACACCGGCTCATCACCCTAGTCCGCATGTGCTCCACGCCCCAAGAGCTACCCTCAACCCGCAGCAAGAGCCTTCTCAGCCCTCTGACTGCCCCCACGTCCATTGGAGTTCAGCCCATCTGTGCTGCCATCCTGGCTGCCTCTGGGGAGGGGCGGGGTCGTTGCACCAGTCTGAGGGGAGAGATTCCCTGGCCTTGCCATAGCTGCCACCCCTCAAACCCAGCATCTACAACCCTTCCGAGATGATCCGGAAACCTCACTGGGTCAGGAGGTGGGTGGACCAGCGCGATCTGAATCACATCCCAGTGTCAGCACTCAACAGTCCCCCCAGGACCCATGCACGCACCAGGCACGCAGTTCCCTTGCCTATTTCTTCCGCAATGGTGCAAGCACGTGGGCTTTGCACGTGCATGAAGACTTTGCACGCGCACGCGGAATTTGCACGTGCAGCGTCCGTTGTCCATTCCTGGCGCAAGCCTGCCTCTTGCCAGTATTGACGGTTTTCCTCACGTGCGCGCGTGTTCTCCACTCATTCCTTCCTCAGCTGCGCCCTGGCAACAGGTCTGACAGCCATTTCACCTGAAGCTGCGTGAGCAGCCGAAGAAGGCCTTCTGCGATGGACGCTAGACCATCTAGCGCCCACTGGCGCCTTCGCTAAGACTGCCATGGAGACTTCGCAGAGCAAGTGTTGTCCCTCACCCCTGCCCCCGGCGCTGAGGGGCAGAGACCTGCCAGAAGGGTCCCACAAGAAGCCCGGTCATGGGCCGCGCCCACTTCCCTATACTGGTTGGCCACTAAGGGCTTCCTGGGCTGGTGGCATCACTCGCAGGTCATCTTGCCGCCATCCTGCAATTGCTCCTCAGCGGTTGGGAAAAGTGCCTGCTCGGTGCTTTTCCAGGGTCCTGCGGACCCTTCGATCTTTTCTCGGAGACTTGGATGTTGCCTCCTCCCTCCGCATGCCAGGTCTCCTGAAGAGGACGCTGCTGTCAACTGCAGCTTTCATGAATTCCTGCATCCCAGGCCGCAGACTCAGACAGCCGCCTTGTAGGGTGCAGGGGCAGGAAGTGGCTCCTTGCCAGCTTCCAGCACCCCAAGAACCCTGCCCAGGGAGGACTGTGATCACAGCCCCTGGAGACAGTGGCCAAGTGGTGGCTGACCAAGCAGAGCACCCTGTAGATAGAGAACATCAGAGGGGGCGCCCTCAGGTCCCTGGAAGAGCATCTGCTTTTAGGCCCCTGGGGACCCATAGCTGTGTGCCTGCCTTTGTGCCCAGGCCTGGGCCTCTCTGGAGAAACCTCTGCACCCAGAGCTCCCAAGACAGAGCTGAGAGCTCCCGGGCCATCTGCATGAGCTCCTGCCCCAAAAGAAACCCCATCAGCAGCTCCTACAGCTCCACGCGTGGTCTCCGAGCCCTGAAGAGGAGGGCTCCAGACCCATCCAACGGGGAGCCGCCCCTGGGATGTTCTTCATCCCCAGGGATTCCCCCAAAGAAGGCCCAGGGTGAGAAGGTGGCAGAAGGCAGGGCGGGACACCCATTGCCCAAGAGGAAGATCTCACCCACGGGAGACACCAGCAGGCCACGGAAACGCAAGTTTCCTCTGCTGCGATGCCGCCGACGGGAACCTCTGAAGCTGCCACCACCTCTGTTACTGGCCTGTGCAGTGACTGCTGAGGACCTAGACAGGGAGAAGAAGAAAGCTCTGCAGCGCATCAACCGTCTTCTGATGGGTGAGACCCAGGCCATTGGGAACAGCTGTGCCATGGCCCCACAAGCCCATGGGGGGGTCCCCGCTCCACTGGGAGGGGCCAGGCCTCTGGCATCAGTGGGCCTCAGCCAGACCTTTCCCCATCCCCCCAGCAGCACAACCATGGTGGCCCACACCCCAGTGTGGGTCAGCTCTGCTGTCTCTTCCCAGAGCCATCCTCCCATCACCAATCTTACAGGACCGCTCTCCCCCAGCCTGCCAATTGCTGCTTTGGCCCTTCCTCCCAGGCCCTCTCTCAGCACATTGGCAGGCTTGGCTGCACAGCCAGTGGCCCCCTTTGGGGTCACACCCTTGAACACCACTATGCCTTCACAGCCCCCACATCTGGGGCCTCCCTCCACCTTGGGTAGGAGCTTCCCGGGCTCTCACCAGGGCCCAAAGCCCTACTGTACTCACAGGACCTCACCTGTAGCAAGCTCCAGCTCTCCAGCTCGAAGGGTGCGAGGACACAGTCCGCAGGGTAAGCAGCCTCTCACCCCTGGAGCCACCATCCCACCAAGTTCTGGGGTTCCTGGTGGGATGAAGCCTGGAGCCCCTAGCTTTGTCAGCTGTCATCAGCGTGGACACGTGGGAGCTCCAGGTCCAGGGGCAGCTCCGATGCCACCCTTGACTGTGGGCCCAACAACCTTGGGCAGCCTAAACTACTCAACCCCTGGGTCTGACAAAAATAGAAACTCCACTGTGGGTCCTCCTGGCAGCACCCAGACACATTCAGTGACCTCAAAGGCAGCTGGGAGGAGAGACTTGTCCTTGGGTCGGACATCACGCAAGGAAATATCCAGCTCAGAAAGTAGAGAAACCCCCAAAACTAGAGAGCACCGTGGGGCAAGTTTGGGAAATGACACCTCCAGTGGCCCTAGCCAGAGCACCACCATGGCACCCAGAAAAAACACAAAAGAGGGTAAAAAAGGGCAAGGAAAGAGTGGAGTTCCTACCCCGAGTGCCATTCCTCAAAGCCTGCCCATCCAGAAAGACCAAAGCTCACCTCCAAGGACAAGTACTACAAAGGGTGTCTCTAGTTGCCCTTCAGTCTCTGGGACATCAAGGAGATCAGAGAGCCCAGACTTGCTTCCTGAGCTCATGTCAGCCTTTGGGGCCTGGTGTAGCTCCTCCCAAAGAGGAGAAACCCCAAGCAACAGGCAGCCAGAAGGAGCAATGTTGGAACAGAACACCTCCAGTGCCCCTAGCCAGAGCACTACCATGACACCCAGAAAACACACAGAAAAGGGTAAAAAAGCGCAAGGAAAGAGTGGAGTTCCTACCCCGAGTGCCATTCCTCAAAGCCTGCCCACCCAGAAACATCAAAGCTTACCTCAGGGGACAAGCACTCCCACTGAAAAGGGTATCTATAGTTTGCCTTCAGTCCCTGGGACATCAAGGAGATCAGAGAGCCCAGACTTGCTTCCTGAGCTCATGTCAGCCTTTGGGGCCTGGTGTAGCTCCTCCCAAAGAGGAGAAACACCAAGCAAAAGGCAGCCAGAAGGAGCAATGTTGGAACAGAACCTTTCCAGTGCCCCTAGCCAGAGCATCACCATGGCACCCAGAAAGCACACAAAAGAGGGTAAAAAAGAGCAAGGAAAGAGTGGAGTTCCTACCCCAAGTGCCATCCCTCAAGGCCTGCCTAGACAGAAACACCTAAGCTCACCTCAGGGGACAAGTACTACCACTGAAAAGGGTATCTCTAGTCTCCCTATGGCCCCTGTGACTTCCAGGAGATCAGAGAGCCCAGACTTGCTCCCTGAAATGATGTCAGCCTTTGGGGCCTGGTGTAGCTCCTCCCAAAGAGGAGAATCCCCAAGCAACAGGCAGCAACATGGGGCAAGTTTGGAACGGAAAACTTCCAGTGCCCCTAGCCAGAGTACCACCATGGCACCCAGGAAAAACACAAAAGAGGGTAAAAAGGGGCAAGAAAACAGTAGAATTTCTACCCTGAGTGCCATCCCTCAAAGCCTGCTCACCCAGAAACACCAAAACTCACCTCAGGAGACAAGCACAACAAAGGGTATCTCTAGTTTCTCTTTGGTCCCAATGACATCAAGAGGATCAGGGAGCCAAGACTTGCTCCCTGAACTCATTACAGCTTTTGGGGCCTTGTGTATCTCCTCCCAAAGAGGAAGTACCCCAAGCAACAGGCAGCAACATGGGGCACAGAACACCTCCACTGCCCCTAGCCAGAGTACCACCGTGGCACTGGGGAAACACACAGAAAAGGGAACAAAGGGGCAAGGAAACACTCGTGTTCCTACCCTGACTGCCATCCCTCAAAGCCTGCCCACCCAGAAACACCCAAGCTCACCTTGCGGGACAAGCAGTACAGCCAGTAAGGATACCTCTGGTTACCCTTTGGTCCCAATGACATCGAGAGGATCTGGGAGCCATGACATGCTCCCTGAACTCATTATAGCTTTTGAGGCCTTGTGTATCTCCTCCAAAAGAGGAGGTACCCCAAGCAACAGGCAGCAACATCGGGCACAGTTAGAACAGAACACCTCCAGTGCCCCTAGCCAGAGCACCACCATGGGGACCAAGGGACAGAAAGCAAGGCACACCCCAGGGCAAGCAACCTTTGGTGTGGCCACAGTTACTGCCATCCCCCAAAACCTGCCCACACAGAAAGGCTTAAGCTCTCCTGGGGGAACCAGCACCACATCCTCAAAATCAACCTCTACTTCGACGTCCACCCATAGTCCACCTATGAGGCCTGGGAGCCCAGACTGGCTCCCAGATCTGATCTCTGCCTTTGGAGCCATGGTCATCAGCCCACGTGGAGAAACAAGAAGTGCAAGAAAGCGCTAAGAACACACTTGGGCTTTAACACCTTCAGCCCCCCTACCCAGGTAGGATGATGCTAACTTCTTTAAGGACTGACACTGCCTAGATCCCAACAGTCCTCCACTGCCCTCAGCTGGGCCTCAGCTGGCCCTGCCTCCCCTCCATGGGGCCACTGGGCATCTGTGAGCGCACTCAATTTGGCCAGGGCATCCACCCCAGTGAAGCAGGGTCATGGAGACAACAGCCCATGGGAGCAATTCCAAGGCCAGCTACTAAAATACAGTATTACAACTTGTTTGTCTTATAAGTAATCATCTTATTATTATAAATTACCTTCAGTTGTTACATGAAAATTTGTACTTGCATAAGGCTTTACGAGATAATAGTTTTAAAACTTGTAAGGATAATACAATATAAAACTAATAAGAGTAAAAGATTTAATTTTATAATAGTTATAAATTAAGGAATATAATTTTTATAATTTGAAACATTTACTTATTTATATATAGTGTTTTTGTTTATTTAAAAATATAGTAATCTTTATAACAAAAGCCTATCTTCTGAATTTTATTTTAAAAAAACTTGAATAATTGTCTTAACTTGGAATGAGATGAAAGAATTATAACTTAGGTATGGTGGCCACTTGTTCAATCTTAGGCAAGATGTTTTGATTTTGAAACTAATGTTAATTTTTACTTGAATATTATTTTATAAAAAAATTATACATAATTTTTAAATTAATATTAATTAGTGAACATAATTTATCATTATATATGAAACATGAAACAGACAAGGTAAGAGAGCTTTTAATTCCCTCTTAAGGGAAAGAGGCAAAACATTTTTAAACTTTAAATAAGTTAGGCTCTCTTTGTTGTCTTTTAGAAATATATTTAAGTTGACTTCTCAGGAGAACATAAAATTTTATAACATTTCTCAGTAGTCATCATGAACCATAGAGTGAAGCTACTTGAAGAGGTATCCCATCGGCTTATAGGAGGGTGCAGTTGGCTGAGCGAGGAGGCCAGTGGTGATATCCTGTCTTTCATCCATAACGAGGTGGAAAGGGTGTTTAGGCTTAGGAATAGAGAGAGTGCAAGAATATGTAAGAGCATTCCTGAGTTTGTAAAAGGAATTGGCTAGTAGCTTAGGGGAGGTGAGGGTCCAATGAGGGATCTCCTTAGTGGCCTTGTACAAGGGGTTGGTAAGAAGAGCAAAGTAAGGAACCCAATGCCTGAAAAAGTCTGCCAGACCCAGGAAGGAGAGGATGCAGTCCACTGTTTTGGGTGGTTGTAGGTCATGGAGAGCTTGAATTCTGTCTGATGTCAGGCTTTTAGAGGTTGAAGTTAGAAGTGTACCTAAATAGTTAACTGAAGAGGTAGTAAGCTGGGCTTTGGCTGGAGAGGCCCAATAGTCCAGGGACCCCAGGAAATTGAGGAGCTGAGCAGTGTGAGTTCACAAGCCTTGAATGATGAACCGCATAGAAGGTCATTCACATATTGTAAGAGTGTGCTGCCCCCTAAGTCACCAGCAGTTAGATCCCATGCCAAGCCTTTCCCAAAGAGATAGGGACTGTCCCTGAAGCCTTGGGGTAGGACTGTCCATGTCAGCTGATGATACCTAAAGGATGAAGGGTCTTCCATGTGAAGGCAAAGAGCTAATAAGAGTCAGGATGGAGGGACACTATAAAGAAGGCATCTTTAAGATCCAGGACAATAAAGTGAGTGCTCAAAGGGGGGACATGAGAAAGAAGAGTGTCAGAGTTGGGAACCACCAGGTGGATGGGAATAACTGTCTCATTCGTTAGGCGGAGATTCTGGACTAAGTGATGGGCTCCTGAGGCTTTGCATCTTGCCAATATGGGAGTGTTGCAGGTGGAGTCAGTAGGATAGCGGGGTCCCTGGGCAAGTAAGCAGTCTATAATGGGTTTAAATTGCTCCCTATAGGTTTTAGAGATGGGAAAATGGGGACATAAAGGAAGTTTAGTTTGCAGTTTCAGCTAAATATGTACTGGCTTGTGGTGGGAGGCTATGATCGGCTTGAAGATGTCCCAGTCCTGGAGATCAACTAGATCAGGGGACGATGGCACAGTAGATACTGTCTGGTTATTAGAGAGGGTAAAGATTAGAGGCAGAAGGACATGGGTGGTAGTATTCTCTGGATGTATTTTGGACCGTGGCTCCTAGTAATTGGAGAACATCTCTGCCTAGGAGAGGAATCGGACAGGATGGAATGACTAGAAAAGAGTTTGTGAATGGGTGTCCCTTCAGGGCACAGGTCAGCTGAGCAGTTCAGTTTGGGGAGGAGGGTTTGCCTTCAATCTCCATAACTGAGACCTTGGAAGAAAACAGAGGCCCAGAGTGGGCAGGCAAGACCGAATAGGTAGCCCCTGTGTCCACAAGGATGGTTGTGGACTTAACCACTACCTGAACTGTTATCCTGGGCTCCGTGAGTGTAATGCGGGTCCTCAAGTCTGGGCTTCTTCAGTCTTTTGTGAACCCCAATAGTTTAAGTGAAGATACCACCTAGCTGGTCATACTCTGATGTAGAGGCACCAAGGAAGGGCCAACCATGGGGCAGTCACACTTCAAATGTTCTGTCTGCTTAGAGATAGGGCATGGCCTGGAAGGAGGGTGTGGCTTTGGGCATTGGTGATTTCAGTGACCTTTTCATCCACATTTGAAGCAAGTACCTGGTGTAGAGGCATGATGGAACCTCCATGGAGCTCTTGCTTGAGCTGTAGGCCTCAGGGCTCTGGTAAGGCCTGGGTTTGAAGTGTTACCTTTTTCTGTAATTGAGCCTACCTAGCTAGTTCAGCTGACTCCTCCTGGACATTATAAACTTTAAAGGCCATTTTCATCAGATATTGGATAGAATTCTGAGGGCCCTCCTCAGCTTGTTTGAGCTTTTTTCTGATATCATAGGTTGATTGAGCCTGCTAGATGCAGGCTCACTCATGGGGGTAAGGATGGAGGACAGAACAACAGAGATGTCATGCCAAATAAGATCATAAGTCTGGGAGAGGTTTGGAATTTTGAAATATAAATAGAAATGTCAGCAGAGAAGGACCCAAGGTGCTCTTCTATCTGGGAAAGATCTTGAAGTGAGAATGGGACATGTACTGGGACAATCCCTTCAGCATGAGCCACTTCCCTGAAGGGACAAAGGAACTTTGGGTTATCTGTGAAGAGGGTCTGGTGGTGCCTGGGTGTGGGCACTGACAGGAGAAAAGAGGGGTGAGTGGGTGGAGATAATCATGGCTTCAGGAGAGGAGGAAGGGGGGGTGAGAGGGATGGAGGGGGAGGGGAATGGTTGTGTCAGTAGAAGAGGTGGGCAGAGGAGCCTTGGCTGCAGGAGAAGAGGGAGTTGTATGGAGCAAGGGAGGAGGAACTGTGGTGGCAGGAGGAGGGCTGGAGGGGTAAGAGGGGTGGCAGGAGCAGATTGGTGTGTATTGGGAGGGGGAAGACAGGTAAGGTAGGGCTGAGAGCAGCTCGGGTGTTTCTGAGGATGTGGAAAGAGAGATTGAAGAACAATAAGAAGGAGTTTGGGATTTTCCTAGCAAGGAAGACTGGAGCAGGAGAACAGATAGAACAGAGAGGAGGACAGAGCAGAGAGTAGAGGGAAGGACAGGATCATATCTCAAAAAGCCTGAATGCTTTTGCCCACTTTCCTGTCCAGCAACAAAAATTGTCCAATTCAGTGAGGGTTTCAAATCAAAGTTCCTTCTGGCGGCCATTGTGACTCATTGTTAAAGTTTGGTTCTTTTTCAAACATTCTCTCTCTTGGGTTCATGTTCTGCCTTAAACCCCTTCAAGTCTTTCAGCAGAATTCTCTCAGATTCCATTAATATTTTTAAAAGATTAATGTTTTGCATAGTTTGTCTGGCAAGTTCAAATATTTGGCATCAGTGCCAAGAAAATTATAGAATGTAGGAGGTGTCAGGTTTCCTTGTATTGTGAAATTTCTTGTATTTGTGCTAAATTTGCCCTGCCGATGAGATGGATGTGTCTCCGCTACTTATTTATTTACTTATTTATATATTTTTAATCTAGGATGGAACACAGAGGAGCTTAAGCACTGAGCCAGCCATATCTTCAGCCTTTTTTTTTTTTTTCATTTTCATTTTGAGAGAAGCTATCACTAATTTGGATAGGGCATCACTACTTTACAGAGGCTGGATTTGAAATTTCAATCCTCCTACCTCAGCCTCCCATCTTCTGGGATTAAAGGCAGGCACTGCCATGTCCAGTTGTGTCTTACATTTGTTTTGGATCCATTCTTATCATCTGCCTTCTCCTGGTGCAGTCGGCTGAGGATGGTTTGGTGTGTGGTGTTGAGTTTCACTCCAGATGCACTCCATTGCTTCTATTCCTTGTTGCATCTCTAGCTGTGACTAGTGAGGACTGACCCTGGGCATCGAGTTCCACAGTGTGAAGGAGTGGAGTTCTCTGTTTGTCAAGAGAGTGGGGAGCCTCTGGTGTTCCTGTGGTGTGATGTAGACAGAAGTGTCTGTGGGTCATGCCTCTCTACTTCCTCCTGTAGTTGGTAGGGAAGTGCCTACCACTAGAAGAGGTTTTCTTGAGCACTGATGGACATTGGTTTTGTCCCTTAAAATCTCATTTTGGAACAGATATGTGTATGCAATTATCCAGACAGCTCCTCTGAGGAATTGGAATGCTTATGACAGAAAAAAGATGTGTCTCAGATGCCAATTCTGTGTCCAAAAGAGACTGAAAATGAAAGAGCTGCCAAAAATAGTGGGCCCAACTTGAGGGCCATATTGTTTTGAATATTGGCAATGAACTTCACCTAAATGTCCAAGACTGGTAGAAAATTGAATGGAAAGGGGCTCAGAAGCACCCTGAGGGTGACTATTGGGAGGCAGCTTCCACAGGGAGAGTAGAGGTGACTCCTTCAATGTAATTATGTTCTCACCTTTGTCTCCAAAGTAATTCACCAGTTGAGTAAATCAAGAGGAGTTCTTTGGAGACTGTGTGATGCCTGAAGTCTCAATCAACATGGAACACACAAAATATGACTCACACCCGAAAATATAGGTAGGGAAAGAGCTGGGTAGGCAGATAGGAGACTTGCACTCACCAAGGTCAAGTTTCTCCTAACCGAAAGACGACAGTGGAACAGAATACAAAGACCACAGATGCAAGGCTGAGCTTCAAACAAAGGGTGAGACATGTGTTAAAAAGGGATAAACTTCAACACAGTGACCTTAACATGAGGGGAAGAAATGACACATGAAGTGCACATTGTCCCTGAATGCCTTACCAAGAGTGGGCTGGAGGCTTATTTTCATAACCCTTAGATCCTTATAAAACCTGAGACAATTGCCACTCATTGGCAACCCTCTCTTGGGACCCCACCCATGCAGGAGTTCTGCTTTCTTTATATTGTTTTTGTATAATCTGACACTTTGCCCTCACACTTTCACTATTTGTGTCTGTGAAATTCCTTCAATGGATGAACAAGGCAAAGAACGCAGTCAATTCCATGTTGTGTGTCACAAAATAACTGAAGACTATGTCAGAAAACTAGATTGATATGGGAAATGATATTACCTACTGCCCAGCTCCACATCCTGTCTGTCCCCAGAATAGGGCTGCAGTTGAACCCTTATGAGATCATTCAGTCCTCACTAAGAAGAATGCATTCTCCATTTTGAAAATATGAAGACAGCACTCAATGTTCTTTATTGCTGCTGAAACTAATTCTGACCTCCATGCAGGAATTTCCTTCTTCTAGGACAACACCCTCTCCTCAGGACCCTTCTCATACATTCTAGGCAGGAGACTCAATCCTACTTCAGACATAGAAAAGCCAGAGATCAGAAGTGCAACTCATGGATAAGTGGACAGGCCCTCATGAATTTCTCCTAACCACGCACTCACACCTTTCTAACCCTCATTCACCACATCTGAAGAGGAAGGACACCACCAGAAGATGATTGTCCTGCTCATTCTGGGAATCCATAGTCCCTGGTTAGCTGACAACCCCTCTACAAATCTCACATGTCTGTTCAGGAGACAAGCCCCAGATGGAACATACCAAGCTTTCATGTGTTCAATTACTGTTCCTCTTGACCTTCTCTATCCCTCCCTCAATCCAGGTCAGATTCCTTTCCACCTGGTTACAGATTGGGCTCTCAGTTTCTGATCTCCATCATCAGGTAGATGGTTGGGACTTCAGAGAGCTCCCTCTGCTGGACACTGACTAACTTGGAAAATTCAGGCAGCCATTCAAAGTACCTGGCAGCAGTTTCCTAACTGGCTCAGATCAGGGGGGGATGCTGCCATGCTCAACCGAAAATGCCTCCTTCCCCCTTCTAACCAGCAGAATCTTGACATGTTAAAAATCAAGGCTGAGAAGAGAAAATATGTCTCTTCTAGAAAGAGAAGGATTCGACACCACTCCAGACAAAGGCAATGGGGTAGGTAATGGAGCCAGATGGCTACTGGCAGGAGAAGCTGAATGAGTGAGAGATCCACCTCATGTATTGGTACACTACATGACTTTTGTGGGACTCTCCACCGAGTAGATTGGGCTCCCCAAAGATGTGGAATGCAACCATCACTCCAAAGGAGACCATGTGCCTTGGCCTATAGATGCATTCTTGCAAAATAAAGCATCCCCTTTTCTGGCCTATTCAAAATATTTCTTGAGTTGAAGGGATGCTGGCCCCTGATCTAGTGCTCCAACTATAAGTGTAAAGGGAAGACTCACACTTGCTGTATGAGCTGCCACCTGTGACCCACTTCCTTGGTCTCGAAGGGTCTGCATCATCTGTCATCTGTCACATCCACTAGGGGCCCCACTGTCCACACTTTGCCCTTTCTGAGGTGGCCTCTTCTTTTTGATCCTTTGTGCAGTCTGTGAGTCTTGAGCCAATCACCATCACGAACATCTTAAAAGAGAGTGCAGGCCTGGCATCAGAACACCTGGGCCAGGAAGAACAAGAAAAGAAAACTCACTTTTTTTTGAACCTAGGGAAAATTACTTCAAGGGTATAACATATTCTTGAGGCATTGGTGTCATTCTACTTTGACAGAGGAAGAGTGCCCCCTGAGTACATCTTCCCACTTTCTGGAATTGGGATGGTAATAGAGTGTTTTCTGTGTGAACAAAAAACTTCATCACAGTAGAATACACTAAGATGGTTATTCTGCACCTATTTTATAAATTTCATGAGGGAAAATGAAACGGTCATAACTACTACCAAAAGTGGGGGTGGGGGAATGTAGTGTCCAGGAGCAGCTCTTGGTTGGGTCATCACCTCTAGGATTCCAGCTCTCATTTAGCTTGATTTGGATCACTTCACATTTCTACCAGGACACTTAATTTACTGAGAGCCATGTTGCCTGCCTCAGAAGGCTTAATCCTGTGAAGACTTGTGTTGGTGTTCCTTTTAGGGCTTCCTCCGATGTCATCAAACAAATATCTTGTGGCATTTTTTCTATATTAAAGGGTAGGCTAATAGACAAGTCCCCTCTCTCTTCACCCCCCAGAGCAAATAAACAGTGGTTTTATGTGAAATGTGATACCTCTCAGTTTTTGAGAGCTGTTCCATTCCCTTGATGACTGGTTGTCTCAGTTGTTGGGGTTAGTATCAAGATTTCCTAGAAATCTTTATCATTTTCCCCATATTTTTACTGATGCAGTATGGCTCAGCTCCCCTACCCCTACCCCTTGGTCCCTTTTCTGTACTCATCTTTCCCACATTTCTTTTCCTTTTTGTTCTTTATATTTTGCATATCAGAGAAAACGTACATCCAATATTTGTGCATCTAAGTTCTTTGGGGATGTTGATGTGTAGGTTTTTTTTTCCTTGATGTGAATCCTTATCTGGTTTGGGTATGTGTGTGATGCTGGCTTTATAAATTTGGAATGTGTTCCATCCCTTTGTATTTCATGGAGTAATTTAAAAACTTTTGGCATCACTTCTTCTTCAAAGATTTTTGGTAGACCTCAGCTGGGAGTCCATCCAGCCCTGAGTTTTTCTTTGTTAGAGACAGTAACGAAAAGCCTTCCATCTCATTACAAGTCATTGGTATGTTTGGGTTTTCTTTGCTCTGGATTCAGTTTTGGTAGATCCTATTTATCTAGAAATGTATTCATTTCTTCTAGGTTTTCCAATGTATTGGAGTACAAGTTTTCAAAATAGTCTCTAATGATCCGCTGGATTTCTGTGATATCTATGATGATTTCACCTTTTTAATCTCGATTTATACACTTGGCTCCTCTCTCCTTTTCTCTTGGTTATTTTAGCATGGGGGCTTATCAATCTTGTTTACCCTTTTAAAGAAACAACTGTTTCATTGGTCCTTAGTGTTGTTATGTTTGTTGTCAAGTTCATTAATATTGGCTCCGATTTTATTTCCTTCCTTCCTTCAGTGTTTGCTCCTCCACCATAGCCTGGTTTTACACCATTTCCCATTTACACAGTGCATGATGTCGGCTTCCTCAGTAGAGGGCGCTGAAGTGACACTGCAGGAAGCAGAGGCCTCTTGTGGTTAAGCTACTGCACCATCACATTGCTCTGTGATGCTGGTATGAGTCCATGTGAGGGCAGCGTGGATCAGGTGAGGAGATCCTCAGATCCTGAGGAAGGCTTTGGTCTCCAGGAAAATTTCCCAACACTTTCCAAGCTGAACTTAGGTGATGGTGCCCTCCTAGTGAATGGTCCAACTGTAGTGGGAGGCACCTGGCTCTGAATTCAGAACTTGGCAGTCCCTGCCTCTACCCATGCCCACCTGAGTTGTAGCACACCAAACACACTGCCCTTACCAGGCACATATTCCCAAGGGTCCCCCATCCCTTTCTGTTCAGAGGATGCTGTGAGAGCCATGGCTGCTGCTCCCTCAGGTAAGGAAGGTCCAGGTGGGCTAGGGAGTGGACAGCCCTGGATGCACCTACCATGTGGTCACCCATGCCCACCGGCTTGACCCCTAGAGATGAAGACCTGGCATGAGGCAGAAGCTGTTGCAGAGTATTGAAGCTGCTGCTGACCTTGAGGAAGAAGGTAGGTGCAGGACACACATCTGGGAAGGCACAGCCAACTTGGGTGGGGGGCAATGGTTCCTGGAGGGGTGCTCCCTTGTGACAGGAGCTGCCACATTGTAGGCAGGCTCACCCAGGATGAGCATCTACCTCTGGAGGGCTGGAGGGGTGACCCATATGTTTAGGGTTCTGGGGCTGGAGGTATGGGGTACCTGTGGTGTCTTTAAGCTGTGTGCAGAGGTGGATGCGGTGTGAAGATCCTCCAGGTTGGGGGCATAGCTTGAGGTGTCTGGTTGGGACCCCCTGTTGTGCAGGAACAGTTGTGTGGGTCTCAGTGTGGGGGCCTTAAAGGAGAGACAAGCTTCTGGGGACAGGTAGGCCTGTTTGGGGAGGTCCATATTGAGTGGGCCTGCCAAAGAGGGCCCAGCGTTCAGCAAAGGAGAGGTTCAGTTTGGGGACAAAAAGACTCCCTCCTGAACCCACACATTCGCAGTCCCCAGAGCCACCACCACCAGGAGACAGAGGCCACTTCTTGGGGTCTCAGTTCTGTGGACTGCTCCTTTGGCAGGCAGGGTCCCATCATCTAAACCACCTTAAACAGGAGAATGACAAACAGACTTCTGCTGCCCTGCTGCCCATTTACTGTCCCTTGGGCCATGGAGGAGATTAGTCCAGCCTCTGGATTTATAGCTAGTCACCTCTGAGGTCCCTGTAGAGATGCGGAACATTTATAGTGGCGGGGCTAAGGATGGCATCTGCAGGTCTGGACTGAGTGTGCATGGGTGCACACATGGCTGTGTGTGTGTGTGTGTACGTGTGTGTGTGTGTGTATGTGTTTGTGTGGTGTGCATACGTGTGGAGTTTGGGCTGCAGTGTGTGAGTATGAGAATGTATGTGCATCTGTCTGCAGACGTCCAAGTGCATTTCCAGACATTGCATTTGAATCGGTGTGAACTGTTTTTGTGAGTCTGTTTTGTGTATTGCATGAGTATATATGAATAAATAAGGCTATTATTTGTGTGTGTGTGTGTGTGTGTATGTGTGTGTGATATTTGCCCTTGTCTTGTCACCCCCCACCATTGCTCAGCCTGGCACCCCTTTGCAGCCATGTTTGCATCTTGTGAGCTGTCAGCTCGAGATCTTGCATGGTGTAGACATTTTGGGCCAGCCTGGACTGTGTGTGTGTGTGTGTGTGTGTGTGTGTGTGTGTGTGTGTGTGTGTTAGGGGTGGCATCATGTGGTGGTCGAACTGAGCACCACTGAGGCTACCCTCCCCGTGCAGATGCAAATTGAGCACTTACTCACAGGCTTTCATTGAGAGTACAATCCAGTCTGAGGACAGGTAGATAAATAATAAGTTCCATGGCAGAAATAAAGGTCAGAAAGACAGGGAAATGGCTCACCAGAGGGGGTGGTCAGCTTGGCCTCACTGAGGGGATAATGTTTGAGCAGAGCATTGAAGGAAGGGAGGACATACACTTCTTCTGGAAGGGTGTTCCTGGCAGAATTATCAACACCTGCAAGATCTTGAGCTGGGAAGACCGAGTAGCAAGGTGGCCAATGAAACCAGAGCAGAGTGAAGGAGAGTGATGATGAGGTCAGAGAAAGAACAGGGTCCACCTTGCAGAGTCTTGTGGCTGCTGAGGTCTTTGGCCCTTACTCTGGGTAAGATGGGAGCCCTGGGGGGGTTTGGATCAGAGGAGGAACATGGAAGTATCAGGGACCAGTAGCAAGGAAGCACGGTCACTAGGGTATCAGGCCAAAGAAGAAACTTCGGCCTATTCTTTTCAGAATTTTGCCTCTGGGCTGGGAACCCCAGGCTCAGCCTCCACTTTTCAGCATTCAGAGTAGGGGTTGCAGAATCCTTGTTCATTGAATGGGCACAGAACTTCCAAGAAGGACATTCTGGGTCCCTTGAGTCCTGTAGGATTGACTCAGTTGAGCCTGTGTGTAGGCTCATGAGGGCAGAACTTCTCATGAATAATGCAGTCCCACCCACATGATGTGTTTTGAGGCTGTTTCAGGACTCTGGCAGCACAGCTCCTGGGAGCTTTGGATAGTGTTGGGTGTGTGGTAGCCTTGATCTCCCTAGTTTATCAGTAGTGAGAGTGGCAAGAGGGGCCTGGCTTTCTTGTTTGCTTGTGTCTCCTGTGCCATGCTGTTGGGTCTCCCTGCAGAAGCCTCATGAGGTGCTGTAGTAGCTTGCGGGAGCATTTTGTCATGGGTTAACAAGTAGGAAAGGGCACTTTTGTCACCCCCATGGGCCTGCAAAGTTGCTAAGGCTTCAGGCACCTGATGCAACAGAACATGGCCTGAGTCCTTGTTCCCAGGCCTCTGTCCCTAACAACCATGTGATTCCTAAAAAGTCCCTGCTCACATCCCCCTGTTCCTGCTTTCTAAGCACAGGAGGTTCTAGAGCTGACCACCACCTCTGGTGAGCCCTAGGTTCTAGCCACCAGCTGGCACCACGCTCTGTGACCGGGCCCCTTCTGGAATTTGCCAAGGCTATACCTAAGATATAATAAAACAGCAGTTGATAAGGCTTGCTCCCCTCAAGGAAGCCCAGGATTCAGTTAAAGACATCCTGAGTAAATAAAGGCATAAAAACAAACAAACAAAACAAAAAATTACCATATGATACCTAGCTGTTCAATAGACAATCTCATTTAACCACCCCCATGCTCTGTGGAGTGAACAACACACCTTCACTGGTGCATTAGAAAACTGGGACAAGGACATGGCAGGTATCTTGCTTAAGGTCACAGAGATAGTGAGTGGTTCACCCAGGGATCTGGCTGCAAACTGTGCTTTACGTTGCTCTGCACCTGCAACCAACAGCCCATAGGTAGTTGTGACCTATGCTGGGAGTGTGAGTTGGAGTTGGCAAAGGGCCAGACTTTGGAATCAGACAGTCCTGGGTTCAAATTGTGGTCCTGCCTATTTAGTAGCACCTAAACCTCTGGAATGACAGTCTCTTTTCCCTTGTGCAGCAGTGTTGCTGACCTGTTCTAGTGGTGCCATCTGTATGCAGGAAGGACTGCTTCGCTCACTCCAGTGGGAGCAAGATGGACTCAGCTGCAGGGGGTCAGTTTTTGCCCTGTGCTCACAGATGACTTTGCAGATGCTCTCAGAGCATGAGCTTGATCACCTGGGTAAGCCCTTGGTAGGGGTGCTGCAGGCCCCAGAGCTGTGCTATATGTTGAATGCAAGGGGTATTGCTTGATGTCCAAAGGGACAAGCTCTTTTTGGGGAGCCTCCTGATCCTGCCATGGAGTTGTCCTGAGTCCTTGGGTGAGGGGTTTCAGAGTTCTAAATTCAGATGGGTCACTGTGATTTTCTTTTAGTGATATGAGAAGACGGAAGATCCATATTTTGATGCTGTTTCTGTGCCTGATGTTTTAGGAGCTCAGATTGAGGGTGTTCTTAGGAATGTGACAGTTGCTGCCATACCGAGGCCACATTGAAAAATCAGATAGTTGAGGCCCTAGGAGTCAGACACTCAGTGATACTTGGGTCTTTGAAAGCATTCCCTGTAGCTATTCTTCAGTCAATTATGCTTAATTAGTAGACTAGAATTATAGAATCTTCAGTCGATCAAATATCAATCCTAAGTGCTTTGCTTTGTCTCATATAATCTACAAGGCTAACTTCCTCTTGTGTAGGTGAAAGTAGCAACTCCTCTTTATTAGCAAGGAAGTTGAAGCTCTGAGGGTTTAAGGACTTGAGCCAAGGCCACACAGCTGTGAAGCAGCAAAGTGGTCCACCTTTCAAATTGGATAAACCCTAACAATGTTAGCTAGATCAATAAGTAAACAAGCATAACTTTACAGGAGAAAGAAAGGCTGACAAGTGGATTGCTTTGGTTCACAGGTTTGGGAATTGTGGGCTGAACACAACAGATTCAGGCACAGCTTTATCCAGAGGTTGCAGTGTCATCCTCAGGACACTGCCTCTCTCCATCTCCCTGCAATGCCTTCTTTGCCCACACTGTCTCTTGGGATGGTGGCATGTTGCCAAGCAGCTTTAGAGACACAATCTTCTAGTTCGGCATTGGAAGAAAAGACAGTGTCCTAACGATGATAGTGAAAGTCGTGGGCCAGCTTGGGTCACTGCTTCTTTCTGCCCATAATGGAGGGATGGATTGATCTCAGTGGTCAAGCCTGGAGAGTCTGAATCACTGTGTGAGAGAAAGAAAAAGTCACCCAAAATATTCAAGGGTAAATGACGAGACAGGGAGATGAAAGCCAAGCAGGCAAGCCACAGAAGTCCCCACTGAAGGGGTGAGAGCAGCTGCATTTAGAACACAGCCCCTTGCAGTAGAGGTGGCTGATTTTGCCCCTGTGCCTGTCTTTGGTCCTAAGTGCTGCCTGCAGGCTCACTATTTGCCAGGTGTCCACTGCATCAGGTGAGCAGACCCTGATATTGTACAAACAGACACCAACTTGCTGCATGGAGAGAGCATGCTCAGCTTTCCTGGGTACCTCCAAGTGTCAAGAGTGCAGTACCCAAGCCTGGCTCAGATCGCCAGGTCTAAATCAGTGGAAGCATTTGTACCTATGATCATCAACTGTGTGGCTTTGAAACATCAGAAACTGATTGCTCACAGATCTGAAGGCTGGCAGGCCAAGATCAGGGGATCAGGATGGCAGGATATGGTGAGGGCCCTCCCTCAGGTTGCAGCTAACCCACTTCTCATTATATCTTCACCCTATGACTTTTCCACAGCTTCCAAGCCCTCCTTTCCAATCCTGGGGGACTGGGGAGACAACATTGAGCACAAGGAAGGCCCCTACCCTCTTGGAGCCCACAGTCTAGAAGGAGAGACCGAGCAAGGACAAGTAAACTGATGAAGAGATAGGATGAATTCAGAAATGGTTGAGGAAACGGAGCAGAGAGAGGGTCAGGGTGTTCCTAGGTGGCAGTCAGAATGGGCTTCTCAGAGGAAGTGTCATGAGAGCTGAGAGCTTATTGATGGACAAGAGCTGCTGGGCCAAGAAGTGGGAAGGGCAGCTGAAAGGTGATCAGGCAGCAAGCAGCTGGCAGCCTCTGAGGGAGCAGGGTGGAATGGAGATAAGTAGGGACAACCCAGGGACAGAGAGGGAGAGGTGGGCCACCCTAAATCTGAGTCTTCCCTCAAGGCCTTCTGAGGAGGTGTCAGGCAGGGCTTCTGAGCTGTCACCATCAGACAGCTTCTCTATAAAGACCCCAAAGCCCCTTGAAGACCATGCTGTGCTGAGCTTGGAGAGAGGCAGGTTGGGAAGGAGGTGCTGGGTCTGTTTGCCCCAAGCTCCGGTTGCCTGCCCTCAGCCTCTCCCAGTGCAGAGTGACAAAGCACACTTCTTTCTCCTCTTGTTTTTCACTTGATAACTTTTTAGAGCATTTTTAAGCTCAAAATTAAGGGGAAGAACAGAGATTTCCCAAATGCTCCCATCCCTGCCCAACCTCTGCCTCTGTCACCATCACTACCCACCAGAGAGGCACATTTTTTCCAGTTCAGAAACCCACATCCTTGTCACCTAGAGTCTGGAGCTTACCTTAATCTTTACTCTTGGTGATGGACATTCTGTGGGAATGGGCAGTTGTAGAATGACAGGAACCCATCTTTGGCCATGACCATGATGTTTATTGGCTGTGATCTGTTGAAGCAGGTGCGTTGGCCATCGGGACAGTGCAACCTGAATCCATGTGGAGCTTCACTGATGCAAAGTGCAGTCTCCTCACAGGCCTGATGGGCCTTGCCTTCCTAGGTCAGCAGCCTCATTGGAAACTTAGGAATGGTAAAAGTGACACCTACATTGCATGGGTGCTATGAATCTTTGGGCTTACACAGAAAGCACTCACTTCCAGGAGGCACCCATAGGGGTTTGTTGAGTGAGTGAATAACGGTACTCTCTTCCAGACTTGATGTGGGACAGCCTGGATTTGAATTCCCACCCTGGCACTTGTAGCTGAGTATTCTGTGGCAAGTCATTTCATCTGACCATGACCTAGTTTCCTCATCTATAGAGGGGAGATATACCCATCTCATTGAGTTACCATGAAGAGTTGAAGAAACCATATCCATGAACATGGGCCAGAAACACAGTGGTAGGTTGTGTTACTAAAACAAATGTATGCACACTTACTATGCAGCAGCTACTGTCTTCTATTTTTGAAAGGTACTGTATTCCTCCCCAAATTTGGACATTCCTCAGAAGGTGCTGGAGCTGCTGTGTAAAAGATGTGTATTGCTTCCAAGCCCTGGCACATGGCCATCTCCTGCTTGGTGCTGGGAATTCTGGGAACTCAGTCAGCTCTGGGGAAAGTAGTATTTTCAGAGAAGCAGCCTGCCTGGATGTTTAGAAAACCAAGTAGGATGAGCCCAAAGAGTATCTGCCTCAGGTCTGGTTCTGTGTAACTATAGGCAGCCTATAGCTCTGGCCTTACCCTGTGGGTATATCCCCTCCCTGTGAGAAAGTTCTCTGCCTCAGACCCCACTACACTGAGGATTCAGGAAAAGCAATTTCCACATTTAAAAGGAGTCTGTGGATTGCATCTGGGAGCATTCCATGATGCATGTAGCCAGAATAGGGACACTTGGGGAGAAACAAATAGGGTCCTGGCCCTGAATAGCTAGGCAGTAGGTGGTTTGGCTCAGTCATCACTCAAATGTATGTGTAGCACCACCATGGGCCATCATTTGGCCTATTATTTAGGAATCAATGCAGACAAACCTTCTAGTCCTCCTGGAGTTCCAATATTGTCAGGAAGTTAGTCAAGCCCACCAGCCATCTTAGCAAATGAGGGGCACAGGATGTTAGAGGTGTCAGCCTCCTCACCATGTCTAGGGATAGAAACCTGCAGCCAGATGTTTGTGAGGAGTAGCTTCAAGGAAAGAAGGGAGTGGTCTTTGGGTCAGTCAGGAGGGCTCCTGTTTCATGGGGAGCTGTTATAAATGATGGCTGGGCAAACCCCAATTTCCACCCTGTGTGATTTCCAGCAGAGGACTCAACTCTGGGGTTTACCCTGTAAAAAGAACATATTGTGCTGCATTTGATTCTGGGCACCAAAGGAACAGAGTAGTTGTTGGGGCCTCAGGGCCAAGCCCTGTGTGGATCTCTTTCCAACACAGCCAATCCAAACCCTGGTTGCCCATGCTTTTCTGTACAGAGACCGGAGAACAAGTGTGGGGAGCCCCTTACCCACACATGTGCCTCACAGGTTGCCCTTTTGATCTGGTGCATGGACCTGCTTGGCTACTCTTTGGGAACCCATGATGCAGGGACCATGGGAGGTTCCAGTGAAAAGAGAGGCCCTGTCCATCATGACTCCCTGTTTCACTCCACATTCCACAGCACCCTCTGCTCCATCATCAAAATGCAGCTGAACCTCTATCCAGAAGATTTTTGAGGTCCCAAGACTTGGACAACCTGAAGATTTTCAGGACCTTCCTGTTTGTCATTATGCCTGAATCAGAGGGGAACTTCCATGTCCTTCCCCAGCTGAAGAACACAGATCCTGTAAGTCTGAGCTCTCTGATGATGGGGTCTGGGGCGGATGACTGAAGGTGTGTGCAGAGGAATATCAGCTGGTGCCCCTGGGATCTGCCATGTTTCCAAGACACACAACGCTAACATCCTTCAGCTGGTGGAACCTAGTCTGGGAAGATGGCCAATTGTGGAGGAGGGCCAGGACTATTCTCAGAGGAAGGGTTCTGGTGTGAATTGGGAAAGGCCCAAGGAAATTCAGTCATGTTGGGTGTTTTTTCCTGCAGCTCTAGCACCATATCAAGTGATATAATTGCCTCCAGCAGCTGTGGCCCAATTTACTTGCTTACATTTGTGTGAACATATTATCACATTCCCTGTGAAGGAGGAGAAATGGCCCTCAAAATCAGAGGTTGGTCCTACACCAGCATTGACCACACAGGACGATATAGAGCAACCAGTGGCCACTGAACCTTCAAGAAGAGGAGGAAGCTTAGCTGCCAATAAGCAAGTCAGTGGATATTGAACATTATCTTCCAGTTGGTGTGTATAAATATATATATATATATATATATATATATATATATATATATATATATATATATAGTACATATGGTGCTCCAAGGTGCCATCCCATCCTTTGAAAGAGAGCCACCTTTCCTGGCATTAATATAAATTCAGGGTCCAAAACAATAGAAGCAGGAGGTCAAGAAACTATTAGGCCACAGCCCTTCACATCTTCTAGAATGTATCCTCACTTCCCTAGTTCTAAACTGTTCAATGGCATCTCCCACATGTGAGTTCCTGAGCATTACCCAGTGCCAGAACCCCCAGTACAGCTATCCTTCCCCTCCCCTCTGAGATTATCTATTTCATTTTTTGTGAGGCTAATTCTTATGGCATTGTAAGTCTTTTTAGTGGCATTCTTTCATGTTGACCTAAAAGTGCTTAATCTATTCACCAGGCTGTGCCACCACCAGTACTGTGTAGCTGCTGATGGAGCCCATGTAGAACTCACAGGTGCTGTGAGAGAGGATGCAAACAGGCCATCCAGGAGGAGGTGAGATAGATGCCCCTGTTATGAAACAGAAGGGACTGCCTAATGAGTGTTGAAGATTTTAGGCCATTATAACTCATATTATGATCTCTTTTAACTGTCATGTGGCACTACAAATCCCACTCATATAAGATAAAAACCTTAATATGTACATTCTTATTGCTCCACAGATCATGGATCACCATCCTCTTATTCTTCAAGACACAATATTGAAGTTAGAACCGTTAATGACTCAGTAATGGTCTGTACTGTTTAAATAAAAACAAGAGTATTAAGTTTTGCACTTTAAATAAAAGGCTGTGCATCTTACACTACTTTGTCACACTGAGAATGCAAAGGAAATGTTCCAGAAGGAAATTAAAGCGCTGCTCCAGGGCATATGTAAATGACTAGAAAGCAAAAACAGCCTTATTGCTGATCTGGAAAAACTTTTTATATTCTGAAGAAAAGAAGAAACAACCCATGTTCTATGAAGATGAAGCCAAATGCAGATAAGGCCATAACTTTAGATTGTTATACTAACAAGAGAAATGAGTAAGCTGCAGAAGAATTTTGAAGGTGCCAGAGTTTGGTCCATTATGTTTTTGGCAAGAGGTCCCTCTCCATAAAACAAAAAGTGCAAGGCAAAGAAACAAGTGTTGATGTAAAAGCTCTTGAAAGTCATCTAGAAGGTCTTGCTAAGCTATTCGATGAAGATGTGTTGTGCTTTAGGTAGTAGGTGTCTCCAGAAGCACATGGGTGAGCCAATACAAGAATTATCAGTGAAATGACTCAGTTCTGAGAGCTTTAACCCAATCAATGGTTTATTCCCCCGACAGATATGAACAGGCAGCAGGCATGGAAGGGCATGTGCTGGACCCTTCCCAAGCCTGGAGGTATAGGCGGCACCTGCAAAGGCATGTAGTGGCTGTGAAAGAAGTCTGGTTTCTAGGACTGAAGCATATAGAAGCCAACCTCAGCGTTCCACTGCAGGGTTTCACATTGGAGGTTCTCAGTGACCCGGAGCAGTGTCAGAATCCTGTAGCAGGGGCATCCATCAGTGGGGAGAATGTCAAACAGCGAGCCTAAGTATCTAAAGAAAGTTTGAGGAGCCCAGATGTATCAGTGGCAGGATGGAGAATTGGCCTCAGGCTTGGAGGACAGCCATGGGCAGGAGCCTGGGCAGTGAAGCCTTGGCGTTTGCAATCTGTGGAGGTATTGGTGTCTGAAGTTCAGTTACGGCAGTGGTGGCAAAGGCAACCAAGGAGTCTGTAGGTGGCAGCGTCAATCCAGGCATCCAGACAAGAGCATTCTCATCCTGTGGCAGTGGCAGGAGTCTGGTCCCAGTGCAATGATGATTGCTGTGGCATCACTGGTTGCCCTTTGGGGACTCCAGTGGCCGCAGTGAGGAGTTCTGTTAGCGGTGATGATGAAAGATTGGGACAGCAGGCCTCAGAGTCAGAGGGCGAATGGAGGCTGTGATGGCCTCTGCAGTGGCTCCTCCAGGCAACTGGTATTGCTCTTGGTAGGGCCTGCCTGATCAGGAAGCAAGGGACAGGAGCTGGTGGTACCCAGACACCTGCTGAGGACCTTATGCTGCCCATTCCAGCAATGCCTGGCATTGGCCTTGAGTCCACCAGGCTGCTCACCTAATCCTTGAGTTCACCCTGCCCCTCCCTGAGTTGCAGCCTCTGAGGGATGAGTAGGCCTGCTGCCAGCTGGGGCAACCTTGGGAGAAGACACCCACCCTCCCCAGCTACATCTCCCCTGGGCTGTGGTAGCAGAGTGCAGAGGTGGGAGGTGGGGGGGCCTAGAAAATCCTCACCCTCCAAGTGCATCCTTGGGGCGGGACAAGGGTGGAGGGCACAGGTGGCAGTGGGAGTCTAAGGGCAATGAGTTCTCTGTCTTGGTCTTCTGCCACCCACAGCCACAGAAATGCACTTTGGGGGTGAAGATGTCCTAGGACCTGTGCTTTCTGCACCCACAGTTCATGCAGGATGTGTCTGGGGATGGTGAGGTTCTCTCCCAAGACTGCCCCAACCTAGCAGACAGCCTAGTTCCTCAGTGGAGAGGCTATATCAGGGGATGGGGTGAGCAGACACACAGTGGGCACATGGTCAGAGCTAGATATAGCAGCTGTGGGCAGCATAAGGTCCTGGGCAGCTGCCTTTGTACCACCACCTCCCGTGTGCTTCTTCCTGAACAGGCCAGTCAACCAGGAGCAAGACCGGGGCATAGAGCCTCCACCACATAGGACATCCCAGCTACTGGTTACCTTCTCACTCTGACACCCACTTTCCCATGCCCTTGCTGCCATGCCAGCCTGGAGCTCTTCACTGCAGCCAACCAGACTCCCCATATGGCCACTGGATGTCACCTTCACTGCCCTGCAGCCAGACCCCCAGTTACTTCTGCAGGATGAAAATGCTCACTGCTGGACACTGCCTGTTGTTGTTGCCTCTGCTTCTGAACTCTGATGGTGCCACCACCATTGTGCAGCACTCAAACTTCCAAACTCCAGATGGACTCCAATGCCCACCAAGGCCCCAATGTCTTTGCACTTTATCCCACACCTGGTGCCCAACCCCTATACTGAGGTTAGACCCCTGATGCAGCTCATGTTGTCCCGCCCCTGCCAGACTCTGGAGCTCCACCCAGCTGCCACCAGACTTTAACATGAATATTCGACAGTGACACTCAGTACTGGGGCCAACTTCATTGCAACTGCAGCCAGACCCTTGTCATTATGGCAGATGAAAACACTCATGACTGGATGCATCTGTTGTTACAACCACTGTTTCTGGATTCTCTCACTGTCACCGTCACCATGAGTAGGAAGCAAGGAACTCCGAAATCACAGCTGCATGCTGACACCAACACAGTCACCCCACCCCACGCCAATACTCAACTCCTGACTTTTGATGCCTGATGCCCTATGCCCAAAACAGCTGGATGCTGCTCTTGCCACCATATCCCACCATTTCTTATGGTGCCATTGCAGTGAATTGACCCCAAGGATGCTTCTCTGCTCAAGATGTATAAGACCTTGGAATCTGATCATTCTGCATTATAGTCACCTCACCAAGTTTCACTGCATGCTGCCTCCCTTTGGTCACCCCAGGACCAGCCACCAGTCCTCAGTACCCTTGAGGAGATGTGGCCCTAACTCAGGGAACTCATCCAAATAAACAAGTGAGCACTTTATTTATTTATTTATTTATTTATTTATTTATTTATTTATTTTTGATTGGTTGTCCAAAACATTACAAAGCTCTTGACATATCCTATTTCATACATTAGATTCAAGTGGGTTATGAACTCCCATTTTTACTCCAAATACAGATTGCAGAATCACATTGGTTACACATCCACATTTTTACATAATGCCCTATTAGTAACTGTTGTATTCTGCTACCTTTCCTATAAATAAGTGCTGGAGTCCTCACAGCAGGCAGTGGGTGGGGCTAGGTGGGTCCAGCTCACTGGTGAGAGGGTGGGGTTAGAGCCTGGGAGCTGCTGGCCAGGTCTAGACCTGATCCTGTAGGGCAAGATAGAGAGGGATCTCTGGCTGCTCTGGGAGTCTAGCCCTGGAAGAACCTTCTGGTCCTTTCTCTTGAACTCTCTATGGTGTCTCCTTCCCTAACTCCTCCACTCTTCCTGAGGAGGCTCTGTGTCCTGGACATAGGGTCATCTGGGCACAGGGTCTCTGGGCAGTGGTGTGAGGCCCCAGTACATTGCAGCAGGCTGGGGACAGCCAGACTGGACATACCTGGACTTGTAGGGAAAATAGCCTATTGGGAAAATACCCTCCTAGATCTAGCAAATTTAGCCTAACACTGGCTTTTTCCAAGAGATTACCAAGAAAGAAAAAATATAAGTAAGCAAATTTGTCTGGCTAAGGAGTAGTGTGAGGAGAAGTAAAGACTTCAGATTGGGTAGAGCTGGATTTAAATCCCTCTTAACTGGGTGACCTTGACCAGGGTGCAGAACTAGGTACAACCTTGGGTTTGCATCTGGTAAAGAAAAGTTGGTGAGGAGGATAAGCCAGGGGTAAAATTAAGCTGTTGAGCAGTACCTAAACTTTGAGAGCCAGGAAGGCATTTGACATGATTTCCATGCAGAAATATATTCTGAGATTAAAGTCAACCCACTTAGAGGTGCACCTTTGGAAGGCAACTGACCTGTGAGCAGGCGGTTGAATTTACTTCATTTTTTAGATGAAATAATAATATATGGAAGATCATAAGCCAATGTTGTTCAGGCTTGTGAAATTATAGGCTGTTTTCAAATTTGTTTAAAGTTACATTGAGTTAAGTCTACTTTCTTCAAGCCTCCTGGGTGTCCCCCACCTCTTGTTACACCCCCACATAGAACACTATCTACAATCCCTTACTCTTTTTAGAGTGTCACCAAATATGTCAATACATGTATATACACATGCAGAGATATACATTAGGTAATACTTTGTTCCTTTTAACCTGCTTTGGAACCTCATGAAAATAAAATCTCTTATTCTTATGTACATTGTTTTGCAGCTTTCCCTCCATAATTTGTACCCCTTAAGCTGAGCATCAGGAAGAAGGTAACACCAGAGAAACTCAAAGATCCGAAAGACACCGACCACTGAACCTTCAAGAAGAGGAGGAAGCTTAGCTGCCAATAAGCAAGTCAGTGGATATTGAACATTATCTTCCACATGGTATATATATATATATATATATATATATATATATATATATATATAGTACATATGGTGCTCCAAGCTGCCATCCCATCCTTTGAAAGAGAGCTACCATTCCTGGCAGCAATATAAATTCAGGGTCCAAAACAATAGAGGCAGGATGTCAAGAAACTATTAGGCCACAGCCCTCCACATCTACTAGAATGTAGTTCTAAACTACATTCTAAAATAACTTAACATAAACTTCCCTAGTTCTAAACTTTTCAATGGCATCTCCCACATGTGAGCTCCTGAGCATTACCTAGTACCAGAACCCCCAGCACAGCTATTCTTCCCCTCCCCTCTGAGATTATCTATTTTATTTTTTGTGAGGCTAATTCTTATGGCATTGTAAGTCTTTTTAGTGGCATTCTTTTATGTTGACCTAAAAGTGCTTAATCCATCACCAGGCTGTGCCACCACCAGTACTGCGTAGCTGCTGATGGAGCCCATGAAGAACTCATAGGTGCTGTGAGAGAGGATGCAAACAGGCCATCCAGGAGGAGGTGAGATAGATGCCCCTGTTATGGAGCAGAAGGGACTGCCTAATGAGTGTTGAAGATTTTAGGCCATTATAACTCATACTATGATCTCTTTTAACTGTCATGTGGCACTACAAATCCCACTCATATAAGATAAAAATCTTAATATGTACATTCTTATTTCTCCACAGATCATGGCTCATCATCCTCTTATTCTTCAAGACACAATATTGAAGTTAGAACCGTTAATGACTCAGTAATGGTCTGTATTGTTTAAATAAAAAGAAGAGTCTTACGTTTTGCACTTCAAATAAAAAGCTGTGCATCTTACACTACTTTGTCACACTGAGAATGCAAAGGAAAGTTTCAAGAAGGAAATTAAAGTGCTGCTCCAGGGCATATGTAAATGACTAGAAAGCAAAAACAGCCTTATTGCGGATCTGGAAAAACTTTTTATTTTCTGAAGAAAAGAAGAAACAACCCACGTTCTATGAAGATGAAGCCAAATCCAGATAAGGCCATCACTTTAGATTGTTATACTGACAAGAGAAGTGAGAAAGCTGCAGAAGAAGTTTGAAGGTGCCAGAGTTGGCCCATTATGTTTTTGGCAAGAGGCCCCTCTCCATAAAATAAAAGTGCAAGGCAAAGAAACAAGTGCTGATGCATTAGCCCTTGCAAGTCTTCTAGAAGGTCTTGCTAAGCTATTCGATGAAGATGTGTGGTGCTTTAGGTAGTAGGTGTCCCCAGAAGCTCATGGGTGAGCCAATACAAAGATTATTAGTGAAATGATTTAGTTCTGAGAGCTTTAACCCAATCAATGGTTTATTCTACCGATGGATATGAACAGGCAGCAGGCATGGAAGGGCATATGCTGGACCCTTCCCAAGCCTGGAGGTATAGGTGGCACCTGTAAACGCATCTAGTGGCTGTGAAAGAAGTCTGGTTTCTGGGACTGAAGCATATAGAAGCCAACCTCAGCGTTCCACAGCAGGGTTCACATTGGAGGTTTCCAGTGACCAGGAGCAGTGTCACCATCCATCTGTGGGGAGAATGTCAAACAGTGAGCCTAGGTGTCTTAAGGCAGTTTGAGGAGCCCAGATGTATCAGTACAGCATGGAGAATTGGCATCAGGCTTGGAGGACAGCCATGGGCAGGAGCCTGGGCAGTGAAGCCTTGGTGTTTGGAATCTGTGGAGGTATTGGTGTCTGAAGTTCAGTTATGGCAGCGGTGGCAAAGGCAACCAAGGAGTCTGTAGGTGGCAACGTCAAGCCAGGCATCCAGAAAGGAGCATTCTCATCCTGTGGCAGTGGCAGGAGTCTGGTCCCAGTGCAGTGATGGTGGCTGTGGCATCACTGGTGGCCCTGTGGGGACTCCAGTGGCCACAGTGTGGAGCTCTGTTAGCGGTGATGGTGAAAGCTTGGCACAGCAGGCCTCAGAGTCAGAGGGCGAATGGAGGCTGTCATGGCCTGGCAGTGGCTCCTCCAGGTAACTGGTATTGCTCCTGGTAGGGCCTGCCTGATCAGGAAGCAAGGGGCAGAAGCTGGTGGTACCCAGACACCTGCTGAGGACCTTATGCTGCCCATTCCAGCAATGCCTGGCATTGGCCTTGAGTCCACCAGGCTGTTCACCTAATCCTTGAGTTCACCCTGCCCCTCCCTGAGTTGCAGCCTCTGAGGGATGAGTAGGCTTGCTGCCAGCTGGGGCAACCTTGGGAGAAGACACCCACCCTCCCCAGCTACATCTCCCCTGGGCTGTGGTAGCAGAGTGCAGAGGTGGGAGGTGGGGGGGCCTAGAAAATCCTCACCCTCCAAGTGCATCCCTGGGGCAGGACAAGGGTAGAGGGCACAGGTGGCAGTGGGAGTCTAAGGGCAACGAGTTCTCTGTCTTGGCCTTCTGCCACCCACAGCCACAGAAATGCACTTTGCGGGTGAAGATGTCCTAGGACCTGTGCTTTCTGCACCCACAGTTCATGCAGGATGTGTCTGGGGATGGTGAGGTTCTCTCCTAAGACCGCCCCAACCTGGCAGACAGCCTAGTTCCTCAGTAGAGATGCTATATCAGGGGATGGGGTGAGCAGACATGCAGTGGGCTCATGGTCAGAGCTAGACATGGCAGCTGTGGGCAGCATAAGGTCCTGGGCAGCTGCCTAGGTACCACCGCCTCCCGCGTGCTTCTTCCTGAACAGGCCAGTCAACCAGGAGCAAGATCAGGGCCTGGAGCCTCCACCACAGAGGCCTTCCAGCTACTGGTTACCTTCTCACTCTGACACCCACTTTCCCATGCCCTTGCTGCCATGCCAGCCTGGAGCTCTTCACTGCAGCCAACCAGACTCCCCACATGGCCACTGGATGCCACCTTCACTGCCCTGCAGCCAGACCCCCAGTTACTTCTGCAGGATGAAAATGCTCACTGCTGGACACTGCCTGTTGTTGTTGCCTCTGCTTCTGAACTCTGATGGTGCTACCACCATTGTGCAGCACTCAAACTTCCAAACTCCAGAAGAACTCCAACAATGCCCACCAAGGCCCCAATGTCTTTGCACTTTATCCCACACCTGGTGCCCAACCCCTATACTGAGGTTAGACCCCTGATGCAGCTCATGTTGTCCCGCCCCTGCCAGACTCTGGAGCTCCACCCAGCTGCCACCAGACTTTAACATGAATATTCGACAGTGACACTCAGTACTGGGGCCAACTTCATTGCAACTGCAGCCAGACCCTTGTCATTATGGCAGATGAAAACACTCATGACTGGATGCATCTGTTGTTACAACCACTGTTTCTGGATTCTCCCACTGTCACCGTCACCATGAGTAGGAAGCAAGGAACTCCGAAATCACAGCTGCATGCTGACACCAACACAGTCACCCCACCCCACGCCAATACTCAACTCCTGACTTTTGATGCCTGATGCCCTATGCCCAAAAGAGCTGGATGCTGCTCTTGCCACCATATCCCACCATTTCTTATGGTGCCATTGCAGTGAATTGACCCCAAGGATGCTTCTCTGCTCAAGATGTATAAGACCTTGGAATCTGATCATTCTGCATTATAGTCACCTCACCAAGTTTCACTGCATGCTGCCTCCCTTTGGTCACCCCAGGACCAGCCACCAGTCCTCAGTACCCTTGAGGAGATGTGGCCCTAACTCAGGGAACTCATCCAAATAAACAAGTGAGCACTTTATTTATTTATTTATTTATTTATTTATTTTTGATTGGTTGTTCAAAACATTACAAAGCTCTTGGCATATCATATTTCATACATTAGATTCAAGTGGGTTATGAACTCCCATTTTTACTCCAAATACAGATTGCAGAATCACATTGGTTACACATCCACATTTTTACATAATGCCCTATTAGTAACTGTTGTATTCTGCTACCTTTCCTATAAATAAGTGCTGGAGTCCTCACAGCAGGCAGTGGGTGGGGCTAGGTGGGTCCAGCTCACTGGTGAGAGGGTGGGGTTAGAGCCTGGGAGCTGCTGGCCAGGTCTAGACCTGATCCTGTAGGGCAAGATAGAGAGGGATCTCTGGCTGCTCTGGGAGTCTAGCCCTGGAAGAACCTTCTGGTCCTTTCTCTTGAACTTTCTATGGTGTCTTACTCCTCCTTACTCCTCCACTCTTCCTGAGGAGGCTCTGTGTCCTGGACATAGGGTCATCTGGGCACAGGGTCTCTGGGCAGTGGTGTGAGGCCCCAGTACATTGCAGCAGGCTGGGGACAGCCAGACTGGACATACCTGGACTTGTAGGGAAAATAGCCTATTGGGAAAATACCCTCCTAGATCTAGCAAATTTAGCCTAACACTGGCTTCTTCCAAGAGATTACCAAGAAAGGAAAAATATAAGTAAGCAAATTTGTCTGGCTAAGGGGTAGTGTGAGGTGAAGTAAAGACTTCAGGTTGGGTAGAGCTGGATTTAAATCCCTCTTAACTAGGTGACTTTGACCAGGGTGCAGAACTAGGTATAACCTTGGGTTTGCATCTGGTAAAGTAAAGTTGGTGAGGAGGATAAGCAGGGGTAAAATTAAGCTATTGAGCAGTACCTAAACTTTGAGAGCCAGGAAGGCATTTGACATGATTTCCATGCAGAAATATATTCTGAGATTAAAGTCAACCCACTTAGAGGTGCACCTTTGGAAGGCAACTGACCTGTGAGCAAGCGGTTGAATTCACTTCATTTTTTAGATGAAATAATAATATATGGAAGATCATAAGCCAATGTTGTTCAGGCTTATGAAATTATAGGCTGTTTTCAAATTTGTTTAAAGTTACATTGAGTTAAGTCTACTTTGTTCAAGCCTCCTGGGATATCCCCCACCTCTTGTTACACCCCCACATAGAACACTATCTACAATCCCTTACTCTTTTTAGAGTGTCACCAAGTATGTCAATACATGTATATACACATGCAGAGATATACATTAGGTAATACTTTGTTCCTTTTAGCCTGCTTTGGAACCTCCTGAAAATAAAATCTCTTATTCTTATGTACATTGTTTTGCAGCTTTCCCTCCTTAATTTGTACCCCTTAAGCTGAGCATCAGGAAGAATGTAACACCAGAGAAAATCAAAGATCTGAAAGACACCAACCACTGAACCTTCAAGAAGAGGAGGAAGCTTAGCTGCCAATAAGCAAGTCAGTGGATATTGAACATTATCTTCCACTTGGTGTGTGTGTGTGTGTGTGTGTGTGTGTGTGTCTATATATATAGTACATATGGTGCTCCAAGCTGCCATCTCATCCTTTGAAAGAGAGCTACCTTTCCTGGCAGCAATATAAATTATAAATTCAGGGTCCAAAACAATAGAGGCAGGAGGTCAGAGCCCTCCACATCTACTAGAATGTATCCTCACTTCCCTAGTTCTAAACTTTCCAATGGCATCTCCCACATGTGAGCTCCTGATCATTACCTAGTACCAGAACCCCCAGCACAGCTATCCTTCCCCTCCCCTCTGAGATTATCTATTTATTTTTTGTGAGGCTAATTCTTATGGCATTGTAAGTCTTTTTAGTGGCATTCTTTTATGTTGACCTAAAAGTGCTTAATCTATCACCAGACTGTGCCACCACCAGTACTGAGTAGCTGCTGATGGAGCCCATGAAGAACTCATAGGTGCTGTGAGGGAGGATGCAAACAGGCCATCCAGGAGGAGGTGAGATAGATGCCCCTGTTATGGAGCAGAAGGGACTGCCTAATGAGTGTTGAAGATTTTAGGCCATTATAACTCATACTATGATCTCTTTTAACTGTCATGTGGCACTACAAATCCCACTCATATAAGATAAAAATCTTAATATGTACATTCTTATTTCTCCACAGATCATGGCTCATCATCCTCTTATTCTTCAAGACACAATATTGAAGTTAGAACCGTTAATGACTCAGTAATGGTCTGTATTGTTTAAATAAAAAGAAGAGTCTTACGTTTTGCACTTCAAATAAAAAGCTGTGCATCTTACACTACTATGTCACACTGAGAATGCAAAGGAAAGTTTCAAGAAGGAAATTAAAGTGCTGCTCCAGGGCATATGTAAATGACTAGAAAGCAAAAACAGCCTTATTGCTGATCTGGAAAAACTTTTTATATTCTGAAGAAAAGAAGAAACAACCCATGTTCTATGAAGATGAAGCCAAATCCAGATAAGGCAATCACTTTAGATTGTTATACTGACAAGAGAAGTGAGAAAGCTGCAGAAATAGTTTGAAGGTGCCAGAGTTTGGCCCATTATGTTTTTGGCAAGAGGCCCCTCTCCATAAAATAAAAGTGCAAGGCAAAGAAACAAGTGCTGATGCATTAGCCCTTGCAAGTCTTCTAGAAGGTCTTGCTAAGCTATTCGATGAAGATGTGTGGTGCTTTAGGTCGTCGGTGTCCCCAGAAGCTCATGGGTGAGCCAATACAAGGATTATCAGTGAAATGATTCAGTTCTGAGAGCTTTAACCCAATCAATGGTTTATTCCACCGATGGATATGAAAAGGCAGCATGCATAAAAGGGCATATGCTGGACCCTTCCCAAGCCTGGAGGTATAGGTGGCACCTGCAAAGGCATCTAGTGGCTGTGAAAGAAGTCTGGTTTCTGGGAATGAAGCATATAGAAGCCAACCTCAGCATTCCACAGCAGGGTTTCACATTGGAGGTTCCCAGTGACCAGGAGCAGTGTCAGCATCCATCTGTGGGGAGAATGTCAAACAGCGAGCCTAGGTGTCTTAAGGCAGTTTGAGGAGCCCAGATGTATCAGTAGCAGCATGGAGAATTGGACTCAGGGTTGGAGGACAGCCATGGGCAGGAGCCTGGGCAGTGAAGCCTTGGCGTTTGGCATCTGTGGAGGTATTGGTGTCTGAAGTTCAGTTATGGCAGCGGTGGCAAAGGCAACCAAGGAGTCTGTAGGTGGCAACGTCAAGCCAGGCATCCAGAGAGGAGCATTCTCATCCTGTGGCAGTGGCAGGAGTCTGGTCCCAGTGCAGTGATGGTGGCTGTGGCATCACTAGTGGCCCTGCAGGGACTCCAGTGGCCGCAGTGTTGAGCTCTGTTAGCGGTGATGGTGAAATTTTGGGACAGCAGGCCTCAGAGTCAGAGGATGACTAGAGGCTGTGATGGCCTCTGTAGTGGCTCCTCCAGGCAACTGGTATTGCTCCTTGTGGGGCCTGCCTTCTCATGAAGCAGGGCGCAGGAGCTGCTGGCATATGGTGGCAAGAGCAGCATCCATCTTGCCACACCTGCTGAGGACCTTATGCTGCCCATTCCAGCAACGCCTGGCATTGGCCTTGAGTCCACCAGGCTGCTCACCTAATCCTTGAGTTCACCCTGCCCCTCCCTGAGTTGCAGCCTCTGAGGGATGAGTAGGCCTGCTGCCAGCTGGGGCAACCTTGGGAGAAGACACCCACCCTCCCCAGCTACATCTCCCCTGGGCTGTGGTAGCAGAGTGCAGAGGTGGGAGGTGGGGGGGCCTAGAAAATCCTCACCCTCCAAGTGCATCCCTGGGGCAGGACAAGGGTGGAGGGCACAGATGGCAGTGGGAGTCTAAGGGCAACGAGTTCTCTGTCTTGGTCTTCTGCACCCCCAGCCACAGAAATGCACTTTGGGGTGATGATGTCCTAGGACCTCTGCTTTCTGCACCCACAGTCCATGCAGGATGTGTCTGGGGATGGTGAGGTTCTCTCCTAAGACCGCCCCAACCTGGCAGACAGCCTAGTTCTTTAGTTGAGAGGCTATATCAGGTGATGGGGTGAGCAGACATCCAGTGGGCACATGGCCAGAGCGAGACATGGCAGCTGTGGGCAGCATAAGGTCCTGGGCAGTTGCCTGGGTACCACCGCCTCCCGCGTGTTTCTTCCTGAGCAGGCCAGGCCACCAGGAGCAAGACCAGGGCCTGGAGTCTCCACCACAGAGGACATCCCAGCTACTGGTTACCTTCTCACTCTGACACCCACTATCCCATGCCCTTGCTGCCATGCCAGCCTGGAGCTGTTTGTTGCAGCCAACCAGACTCCCCACATGGCCACTGGATGCCACCTTCACGGCCCTGCAGCGGGACCCCAGTTACTTCTGCAGGATGAAGATGCTTACTGCTGGACACTGCCTGTTGTTGCTGCTTCTGCTTCTCAACTCTTATGATGCCACCACCATTGTGCAGCACTCAAACTTCCAAACTCCAGATGGACTCCAACACTGCCCACCCCACACCTTGTGCCCGACCCCTATACTGAGGCTGGACCCCTGATGCAGCTGCATGTTGCTCCTGCCCCTGCCAGACTCTGGAGCTCCACCCAGCTGCCACCAGAGTTTAATATGGATAATAGACAGTGACACTCAGTACTGGGGCCAACTTCATTGCAACTGCAGGCAGACCCTTGTCACTATGGCAGATGAAAACACTCATGGCTGGATGCATCTGTTGTTACAACCACTGTTTCTGGATTCTTCCACTGTCACCGCCAGCATGAGTAGGAAGCAAGGAACTCCCAAATCACAGCTGCATGCTGACACCACCACAGTCACCTCCACCCCACGCCAATACTCAACTCCTGACTTTTGATGCCTGATGCCTTATGCCCAAAACAGCTGGATGCTGCTCTTGCCACCATATGCCACCATTTCATGATGGTGCCATTGCAGTGAATTGACCCCAAGGATGCTTCTCTGCTCAAGATGTATAGGAGCTGGGAAACTGATCATTCTCCATTACAGTCACCTCACCAAATTCCACTGCATGCTGCCTGCCTTTTGTCACCCCAGGACCAGCCACCAGTTTTCAGGACCCTTGAGGAGTTGTGGCTCTAACTCAGGGAACTCATCCAAATAAACAAGTGAGCACTTTAAATAAATGCTGCAGTCCTCACAGCAGGCAGTGGGTGGGGCTAGGTGGGTCCAGCTCACTGGTGAGAGGGTGGGGCTAGGTGGGTCCAGCTCACTGGTGAGAGGGTGGGGTTAGAGCCTGGGAGCTGCTGGCCAGGTCTAGACCTGATCCTGTAGGGCAAGATAGAGAGGGATCTCTGGCTGCTCTGGGAGTCTAGCCCTGGAAGAACCTTCTGGTCCTTTCTCTTGAACTTTCTATGGTGTCTCCTTCCCTTACTCCTCCACTCTTCCCTGAGGAGACTCTAGTGTCCTGGACATAGGGTCATCTGGGCACAGGGTCTCTGGGCAGTGGTGTGAGGCCCCAGTACATTGCAGCAGGCTGGGGACAGCCAGACTGGACATACCTGGACTTGTAGGGAAAATAGCCTATTGGGAAAATACCCTCCTAGATCTACCAAATTTAGCCTAACACTGGCTTCTTCCAAGAGATTACCAAGAAAGGAAAAATATAAGTAAGCAAATTTGTCTGGCTAAGGGGTAGTGTGAGGTGAAGTAAAGACTTCAGGTTGGGTAGAGCTGGATTTAAATCCCTCTTAACTGGATGACCTTGACCAGGGTGCAGAACTAGGTACAACCTTGGGTTTGCATCTGGTAAAGTAAAGTTGGTGAGGAGGATAAGCCAGGGGTAAAATTAAGCTGTTGAGCAGTACCTAAACTTTGAGAGCCAGGAAGGCATTTGACATGATTTCCATGCAGAAATATATTCTGAGATTAAAGTCAACCCACTTAGAGGTGCACCTTTGGAAGGCAACTGACCTGTGAGCAGGCGGTTGAATTTACATTTTTTAGATGAAATAATAATATATGGAAGATCATAAGCCATTGTTGGGTCAGGCTTGTGAAATTATAGGCTGTTTTCAAATTTGTTTAAAGTTACATTGAGTTAACTTTACATAGTTCAAGCCTCCTGGGATATCCCCCCTCTTGTCACACCCCCACATAGAGCACTATCTACAATCCCTTACTCTTTTTAGAGTGTCACCAAATATGTCGATACATGTATGTACACATGCAGAGATATACATTAGGTAATACTTTGTTCCTTTTAGCCTGCTTTGGAACCTCCTGAAAATAAAATCTCTTATTCTTACGTACATTCTTTTGCAGCTTTCCCTCCTTAATATGTACCCCTTAAGCTGAGCATCAGGAAGAAGGAAACACCAGAGAAACTCAAAGATCCGAAGGACACCAACCCTGCTCAAGTCACTCTGGAAGCTGACCAGCCTGAATGTGCCCAAAGCTTGAGGAAACATCAGCCCTGCTTCAGCCACTCTGGGTTGGATGTACAAGGTGAAAGATATACTAACCAAAAGGAAAATGGACTGTTTCACTCCTTAAGACAGCTCTTATACTGTCATTGCCACCCCTTACTTCTGTCATACACAGAGTCCTTTGTTTTGTCTTGACTCTAGGACTGATAGCAATCAAACACATAGTTAATAATATCAGAAGACAAACACATGTACCAGTTCAATCCTGAAAGGGCATTGCAGTTGAAATCCAAGCTCACTATTTGGAGGATGCTTTCCTTTTCTTGGTGGATTCAAAAGCTTAATTGACATAGCATGGATTATGCTATGAACTTGTTTGTTGTTTTCATGTTTGTTTCCTCTTTACATTAAAACTAGTGGTTCTACAATACAAGCAGGTTTTTTTTTAAAAAAAAAAAAGAGAGAGAAACAACAACTATGATATTACATTATATAAAGCTTTAAGCCAAGAAGATAATAATGTCCTTTGACTTACAGGATTAAATACTGAGCATCAAAGGGGGTAATGCTGCAGTTCCCAAAAGACTCCCTCCTTAATTGTAACACACAAGTCTCACTCCTAATCAAGAAGAGATTATTTTAAGAAGTCAGCAAAATTTCCAGAGCACTCATTGTGCTTTGAGCTCCTTTTTGTTGTAAAGGCCAGGTTTCTCTTTCTTGGAAGAGTTAGGCCTGCAGGGCTGGGGTTGTGTCTCAGTGAGAGAGCACTTGCCTAGCACATGTGAGGCCTGGTGTTCAATTCTCAGCACCACATAAAAATAAAGGTATTGTGCTCCTCTACAACCTAAAAAAAAGTCTCCAATCAAGTTTGTTGATGTGTGAAATTTCTGTTTTCTGTGTAAAAAATTGTGAAACCTCTGTCCAACCTATGAATGTGGGACAAAATTAAGTTATATTAAACATTGTGCTGTGTAACCACCCTCTAAAATCTTAGAGAATTTCCAGACCTGGGGTCCAGAGCTTGTTTGGTGTTAGCCCCTCTGGATCGCTGCAGCTTAAATAAATCTGCTTCTTCCAAATTCCTCAGGTGTCCAGATTCATCTTTCCTGCATCAGTGCCTGCTTGAAATGCTAGAATGTCCTAATTGTTGAAGGGCCTGAAGAGACAGTCTCTCAGACTCTGTCACAGTATGAATTCTAGGAAAAGTAATTCATCACAATGAAACTAAATTCAGGTTTCATTATAGGGACTTCCTGGATGTAATATCAAAGTTGCATGATAAAACTTGTATACGTCTATTGAGTTGCCATAATATACTCCCTAAAGATATATAAATGATATATTTGAAAAAAAATTAAATCTGGGGGCAAATATGTTTTGTGAGAAATCTAAAGCCATGCTTGCATTTTGTGTTGTTTTAAATACTATGCTGTAATAATATTAGATTTTATTATTACATTTTTAAATCTGAAAAAGACATCAGAATTTTGTACCATAATATTGTCAAAAAGGGAAAATTTTATTGATTAGAACATACGCTTTCCTGTTTTTAGAGCTAACAGTTGAATTAAAGTTTTGCACCAGACACCAAGTTCATCAGAACCTCAGTCTGGTGAAACCACATCTTGGTGCCTGCCCAGGCCAGTGCCCATGTGTGCCTGGCTCTTTGTCACCCAATAGATATGAGCCCTGAACAAGGGTGGTGGGACCTGAAGTCCAACCCCCTTAGTGCTTATGTTTGGGCCACTTGGACAGCTGTGCTCTGCTTTAATTTCTTCTCTGTGAGGACTTGTGTCCAATCTGCACATGGGGCTGTTGAAGATCAGTGAAGAACTTCACCAAGTTTTAGGAAGCCTGGTTGCTGTACAGTGTGAGGAGGGACATCCTGCCAAAGGTAGCTCTGTGACTGACCCCTACCCTCTACCTGCTTTCCTTCATGGTCTTTGTGGAAGGCAGGGGGATTTTGTTCATCTGCCATGCGACCTGCCAGCTCCAAGGCAAAGGGACTCTCCTCTGGCCTCTACCTGCCAAACCAAAGAAGGCCATTGTCAGTTCTCTCAGTGGGTGAGAGATGTTAGATTGCAGTTAGTAGTGAGCACTGAAATGCAAACCAATAACAGCCAATGTCATGGGTTTTCTTTATGTTGCTCTTAAGGCTTTCTTTAAATTACTTTTAAGGCAAGTGGGTAGACAGATAATGCAGAAAAACAACAGGTACACAAATAATCAGAACAAAGAGAGTCAATTAAGAAATACACCAAGAAAGATTAATGGGGCTATTACTAACTCTTGTCAGGGTCAATTGGGGTCATTGC